>NW_024962276.1:3797223-3802556 GCF_019238085.1 Lagopus leucura | reverse complement strand
GGATGGGATGGGATGGGATGGGATGGGATGGGATGGGATGGGATGGGATGGGATGGGATGGGATGGGATGGGATGGGGGTTACACCTCCACTGACAAAGCAGCCCCTTCCCCACTGACCTTGGAGATTCCAAGTGCATGTGCCAAAAATTAAGCACAGGTGATGATGCTGCCTGGGCCAATGGCCCCGTACTGTGCTGAGCAGGGATGGAGCCCATTCACTTTGCAAAGTTCTCCAAGCTGTGCACAGGGACTGGTGCTCCGCACACTGCCCCAGGGCTCTCCAGGCAGCGAACGCTTGGGAAGTGAGCAGCAGTCGATAGCTCTGATGGCACAGGAGACATCTAAATCACAAGCACTGGTCCTGCTGGCAGCCTCAGCATGAGGCCATCAATACTTGGGCTGCAAAACCTGACCTGGGATACAAGCCCTAGAAGTAGAAGCTGGGGGGTAGCACATCTTGTGTAGTTGTGTGAGCACAGAATGCCCGTCTCACACAGCCCTGCTCACTGATCTGCACCCATGGCCAGCCACGCTCTGACACGGGCTGCTTTAATGATGCACTCACCAACCAATGGGTATAGAGTTCAACACTTACACCTCCAGCTGCCTACAGTGTGGATTTTAAGCAGCCTTTAATGTACAGAGAAATCTGAAGGGAAACCTGATGAGTTGTTTATCTCCATTTGGTCCCAATCACAAACAACGCTCGTTTAGGACACCAGTCAGTTCTCTGTTCACATTTACTTGTATAGATGCCGCTTCCAACAACAAACCTGAGAAATATTTGCAGTTTAGCAAGAAGCAGCTCTTACTCATTCAGAATAGAGAACCAAGCAGAAGAACGGGGCACTGCCAAAGCACTGGCTCACAGCCCTCCATCTCAGTGCACTCCACGGCAGCAGCACTGCACCCAGAGCAGCGCACAGCCCAGCAAGGGACACTGCTGCTGGTTACAGTGAACTAATGCATCCCAGTGTAATTGCACCACCCTATGAAGAGTGCTTTTCCTAAAGTAGGGGATGGACCCCACATACAAGCACCACAGCAGGTACGGGAGCACGGCAGCAGGACAAAACCCATCCAACTTCTGCACCCCATTACCTGCAGCGCTACGCCTCAGCCTGACAGCTCCATTTCTGTAGGAATAAGCCATGAAATTGTCATGCAAAGCATATGATCTTCTTGAATGTATACCTATCTGCTGAAATGGGTTCCCCTCTCCTCTCCAGTGCACTATAACCAAAGTTTCACCCCAGGTGCTCCTGAACTCCTTCCCCTTTTCCCTCTGTCCCTTCAGCTCCAAGCAGCATCCCTTCCCCACGCTCCACTTGCTTTTATTTCTGCATCCTTACAGCTTGTCCTCAAGAGCCCCATACTGAAGCCACCACCTCCCAGCAAGGGAAGACTCCCACAACACCGGCACCAGCAAGGACCCACATTACACAGAAAGAAACACTGGAGGAACCTCGGGGGACCCGCAGCACAGAGCCAGTGCTGTTAGCAAGAACCAGACACCCGGATCTCAGCTCCATGCTGGCGTGGCTCTGGGCTCAGCTGACCATCAGCTGAATGGAAGATCTCCACTGCAACACCACTGCCACCATTTAGCAACACTTAGCCCAAATCCTCCCGCTGGTCACAGAAGCCCTGTGCCAGCACTTCCAGACGCCGTAACTCCAAATGTGCTGGTGGGCACACACTCACACACCAAGGACAGAAGCAGGATCTGAACAGTGCTGATGTTCAGCTGCAAGAGCCCTCATGGGCCCTAAAAGCTCACAGCCAGGGCCATGGAGACACGGGAATGCAAAGCATCCAAGTCAGGCACCTTACAGACCTCTGCACATCCGCTCTGTGCTCCCAGGTGGGGTCAGCCCTCACCTCTGCCCTCCCAGAGCAGAACCCTGAGAGCCACAAACCCACCTCTGGGGTTGGCTGAGCACCCCGAGCCCCAGCTGCAGGCACAGCACAACATCACTGCAGGGCAGGGCAGCGTGCGAACCGCCAGCCCAGCCAGCAGCGTCAGACAGCGTCCGTCTGTCTGCACAGTGGGGGCTGCTGCAGCATGGAGCCACGGGGCGCTGCCGGCTCCCAGAGATGCGGCAATTCACACAGAGATACACAGCTTTGAGCACAGAGGGACCAAGGAGCTGCCCGAGCTGCTGCAGTTACAGACAACAGTGGATCCAGCACGAACCCTTGGCTGCCTGCTGCTTCCTGGGAATGCAGCGCTGTCTGACACCAGGAAAGCCTGCTGCACATCCCACAGCCTGCACCCAACATCTGCAACGCTTCGTGCTGATCTTTGGTAAGAACTTTGAACTGCACGCGTTTTCAGTCACCTGTTCAGATTCCTAGGTTCTTCACAACCCGAGCGTTGCAGCTTGCTGTGTTTTAACCTGATAATTAACAGGAAAAGCAGAAGTGACAGATGTATTTGCCTTGTTAGGGCAGGGAAAACACAAGCTGAGAACATCTTCCATGAAACGAGGAAGCCTTACCTCCAGCAGTGTAAAGACACCTCATCAGCACGAGGCCTTATTTCCTCCCACCTTTTGCAGGAAATTCACCACGCACATCAGAGCCCAAACCCCTTCCCATTACGGGCACAATGCCTTCTGCAGCCATTCCTGCTGCCTCCCTGCCAGCTCCGCGCCCCGTGCCATGTAGAAGCACCACGCTGCATTGAAATCCCAGCACACATCACACCTCAGTGCTCTGCACACGGGAAACCATCCGGCACGGGGAGAAATGAGGAGCAGAACGCAGAGCACATGGAACAGAAGCCGGGCTGTACGCTGGGGGCATGGGAACACAGCACACACTGCGCCCGGAGGCCCCGCACCAAGGAGCTGCTGCCTGCACCCGGAGCACCAGCACACACATACAGACCTCCTGAGCCTTCATTTCCAGCTCGGGATGATCAAACTGAAATTTGGGATCACGCACCTTCCTCCATCCATCTTTTGCATTACAAATCAGCTTGCAAATAACAAATTATTGTTCAGTGGCATTTTGGACGCTTTGCCCATCACGTTTTTGCTGCTGTTACATGCAGACGCAATCTGTTCCCAAAACTCCCCAACCCTTGCCATACTCCACACCAACAGCACTGCGTTTCTCCGCTCAGAATCCAGCTGGCCACAGGCACGGTGTGAGAGCACCCAGCCCGAAACACAGCTGCTGTTAGAACAGAAACTAAAAGTTCTACAGAGAGCCGTACGGGCAAATGAAATTAACGCAGAGCCGCTAATTCCACTTGTGATGAAGCACGTTAACTCCTTCACTTAAAGCAAATCAGCCCCTGCTCTGCTGCGATCGGATCCAGGAATGGATGCCAAGAGCTCCACCTGTTTCTAATTAAATAATTGAATAGCTTCAGTATTTAAGCGCTACTCACTGCTACTTCTTTTTTCCAGACTTGGTGCAAATTTTGTAACGTTACAGAAAGATCAATGGTTTACTTACAACAATTAGTCACAGCGGAGTGGGAACTGATACCCCACCCTGACATTGATTAGACATGATGCAATAAGAAGGATGAGATTTGCAAAAACGAATACAGAAAAGCACAACAAGCGAGAGCCGGGTTGAGATTCCAGCCCTGCAGTTCGGTCACAGCCAGCCATGCTGCCCTGCTCTCCAGCAGCCACTTACTGCACTCCTACCCAAAAAGCGACCATGAGACTTTGGGACTCGTGTTTATTTTCTGAGCACCTCAACACCGCGTTCCTTCAGTTTCCATCAAGCAGTTCCAACCCTACAGCCATCGCATGGACTCAGCTCAGGGCTGAGGGTCAGGCTGAGACACACTAGCCGTGGAGATGCAGCTGGAACTGCTGCATTCCTCCAACATACAGACAGACCGACAGACAGTCAGTGGCGTGGGACCCACGCTGCCCCATCGCCCTGGCAGCACAGTGCCGGTTTCCCTGCTGACCAGCAGAGGGGTGTTTGTGGGAAGGTGTTGTAAGCAGCACCAAGACCCACAGCCACGGAGCTGCAGGAACCATGGCGGTGCCTCCCAGCAGCAGACGCAGGAGCTGAGGACGGCAGCGCTGCTCCAGGGATGGGATTCACATCTCCCACCACCATCACCCTGAGCGAGGGCTCCTTCTCTCCACGCACACCTTACCCGACGTGGGTCCTTCTTTCACCACGTGGCAAACTCACGCTGAAGTGATGTCATGCTAATTTCATTGCCTCTTTAGGAAATAAATCTGACCCCTACAAGCCCTACCCAGGGCTGCACGCGCTTTAGGGATGTTCTGAAAGGAAAAGCCGCATCTGACACTTATAGGAAGCTGCCACTCTGCACCTCTCTCATCCCACAGCCTGATTCTTAACCCAACTTCTGCACTGTGCGACCCTGCCCGGAGCAGGGCAGAGATCACAGGGAAAGCAGCTCCAGCTTTCTGTCGCTGCCCTTGAAATGCATAACTGTAAATGAACGGGGGGCACACACAGCCCTGTGAGACCAAACCTCACACTGCACGACAGCATTCCTAGCGCATGGCTTCACCTGCAAGCGGGAGGGAACACCGCGTTGCCTCCGTGCGCGGACGGGCGGATAATTAAAGAAAAATAAAGGCTAATTTGCGACAAATTAACTGCTCTGCGTGGGGATGACAGGCGCTCTGCGCTCACTGCGGGGCTCCGTGCGCTGCTGGCCGCGCAGGGCCGCAACGCGGGCAGCCGAGAGCCCAACGCTGGCGTCACCCGGCGTCACAGCGCGACGCTCCACAACAGGTTTTACAGCGCGCACAGAAATTAAACCCCGATAAAAGCCAGCTTTTTTTTTTTTTCTTCCTTTACTCAAAACAGAACAGAACGGTCCATCACCGCAGGGTTCGGTCACACACCGCCCGGCAAAGCCCCGGCCCCGACCGCCCGTGTAACGCTGCCCTTCGGGTCCCGCGCGGCGTTTCCGTCCCCGCGCCGCGCCGGCACAACTCCGCCGCGCGGACCGGCAGCCCCCAGCTGAAACGCATCCCGACGCAACCCCTTCTCTTTCATCCCGCTCCACATACGCCTCTCTCTCTCCCCGCTCCGCTCGGTACCGCCGAGCGCCCTTCCGAGCGGGGAAAGTTCGGCCAAGTCCGCCTCTCCGCGCAGCCTCCGCAGAAACAATACGGCGGCGGCGGCGGAACGGGACGGCGCTCCCTCCCGCCGCACCTGAGGGCCCCGGTGCCGCCGTCCCCCGATTCCCGCGGGGCCGCGGCCGCCGCTCGGTCCCCGCCGCGCTCCGCGCTTCCGCCGGAGCGCCCCGCGCCGCCCCCAGTGCCGCCCCCCTCCCGGCGCCGCTCGGCGGTTCCCCCCCCGCCCGGTGCCG
>NW_024962276.1:3446822-3777824 GCF_019238085.1 Lagopus leucura | reverse complement strand
ACATTAACTCATCTCAATCTGTAGTCCATATAAGAAATCAAAGATATGTCCAATAGCAATAAGTTTCCATGTGGCTCTGTTAAAACCCTCCAAAGGTGGTGTCCCCTTCTGTTACTAAATAAGGCCTAATTAGTTGGTATTGGGCACTTGCACAACCTGAAATGCTGGAGTAGTTCTGTGGGTTTTTATGGAAGTTGCCGGCGCTCGGTTGTTAGCCTACACAGAAATTTACTATTTCTGAGTGTTTAATTGTTAAACATTCCACGATTTCATTAGTAGCAATATTAGTTTACTATACAAAATTACTCAGTTCATAGAGAAACAGATATTTAATACTCATTCCTATGGTGTTACAAGCTTGTCTTGAGTTATTTCAGAAAAATTCTTGGTCTTACACGACACTCATAATTTATAAGGTATCCAGTACCAAAAATCTTCACCTCCTCATTCAGGGGCAGACATTTATGTTGTGTTTAAAGATTAACATTTTATATTCCTCACAATCAGCTCTCAGGAAGATAAAAATACATTAACTCATCTCAATCTGTAGAGATTTTCTCCGAAAGGAGCAAGAAATCCTATTGTCAAACTGAAGGCAAAATAAGGGATTAGAGTCTCCTAACAACTGCATGCACAGAGATGGTTTAAGCTGAAATTTTACATAAAAAGGTGCAAATAAATGCTTTTAAACAGAACCAGATTGCATTTTCTAGCTCTCTCCCATATAATTGTAAACAGCTTTGATTTCAAAGGGAAAATCAGACAATTATTTTATAATGAGAGGTGTGGTCTAGTGATTTGAGCATCAGACTGGCAGCCAAAAACCACGGGAGTTTTAATCTGGCTCTGACACTGACACCATCTATTGCCTGAGGCTAATCAGCATGGGCTTGACTGAGATCTCTCCTATGGGTGCAGGAGGTAGGGGCTGCTGCAGAATTCCTGATGCAGTGAAAGTGAGCAGGAACCCTTCCCTCCGCAGCCCCCAGCTCATGGCCAGCATCTCCCTGAGCTGTGGGACAGCGTTCCAGACCAGAGGAAGAATTTCAACCTATGCAAGCTCACCCCAGGCGAGCTGAGGTGCAGGAAAGCCATAGTTGCTAAGTGCTGTCAATAAAAGCTTTAAAACCTCTTTGCATAAGCATGTTTGAGTAGGCCTCCACTTTGAAGAAAGCCTGCTGTTTAGGTCGAGGGGTGAGTAAAGCCAGTCTTGCCTTTAGAACACTCCCGGCACCTGGGGAGATTTTTATTTCCTTTAAGCACCTTGTAGTTAAATTTTTAGTCATTGTTTTCTTTCTTCCTGTGCGTGCCCATCCCCCAGTGACCCCAGCTCTTCCCTGTCCTTTGCTTCTGAGCACAATTCTTCCTGTCTCATTGGGTTGTCTGATTTTTTACCCTTGATTAATACGAACACAGACAAAACTCTCATCCTTGGGGATCTTAATCGGAAGGTTGATTGCCTTTTCTTCTTTGCTTGTACACTTTCCATCACTTCAGGTTCCTTGGGGTCCACAGACAGACTTTAATTTCCCCCCCTTCCCCCCCAACATTCACCATCATTTTCCTGATCTTTATTCGCTTGGGGCTTGACTCCTTCTAATATGAATAGTAGGCATCTTGCCATCCCCGATGACAGATCGGCTCTTTGATGTGTCTAATTATGATGGAGAGGGGGCAGAGAAAGCAGGACCTCCTGAAGCCAGGATAAATTTGCTGTCCTTACAAACTCTAAGCAGTAATATGCTCCTCTGCTTCCCCTCTTGCATGTGGCAGCATCCCAAACTCCTGTCCTGCCCAACCCAAAACCATTCAGTCAATGTCCCATCCAAGGAAAGTTTCCACATTTGAACCTGCTTAATTTGAAAGAGAGAAGATGGTAGAAGGTAGGAGGAAATTATGACAGGGAGGGGTCGGGAGTTGGGGAATGGGGAGTTGGACCTCAGCTTTGCATGGCAAAAGCATAGGTGTCTGTCTGAAAGCAATCCAGTGAGAGGAGCTGGTTCCTCCACCCCACACAACTTTCCCTCTGTCTTGTTATGACAGCGACACTCAGCACTCACATCAGTGCTTTGCAAAACTCATCAAATTCTACCTCACAGTACCTTTCTACGTTGAATTTTTATTTCAGTTTTATGGATGCTGTTAAGAGGCAGGAAACACTGATTTAGGAGCAAGAGGCTTAGAAGCACACAATGATCGAAGTCACTCCTGTTGCTTTTAAGTTATTTAGGTATTTTCAGAGAATCCCATCCCAAATTCCTTCCCTTTGGTTAAGAAAAATATCTGTGGCAAATCAGGAACTGGACTCATTCTGGAGTTTATGACAGCCAGACCTCAGCTGAACCCATGGCTTTCCTCCACAACTTTAAACCCCTCTGTCTGGCTATCTCCAGGGAGCAGCTGCCGTTTTTAGGAGGAGGAAGGAGAGAACGGTGAAGAGAACGTTTAGCACCAATGACTGCTTCAAGTCTGTACTGTTGAACTCATACTGTTCTCTTTTGCACCTGTATGCCCACAGAACTGTTGAACAGTTCTTACCTGTACTGCAGTAATGCGTCAGTGCCATGTTCAGGACCAGGGCTCCATTAGTTAAATGCTTTATAAACACATGAAAGGCCGTGGTCTCTGCCCCGAGGTACTTGAAGACTTGTTAGCAAATCTCACAGACGTTTCTTAATATGAATTTATTGCTGATCTGTCTGCCCCAGAGCCTGAAATTCTTTATTTATCTGCCAAACAGGCATGGCGGGAGTTTCAGCATTGCTTCCTCTTATGATACCTGGCTAATGTGCTTCCAGCCTGGCCCACAGTGATCATCTCCTGGGAAGAAAGAATCTTCGTGCCATTCAGCATTCAGCCCTTGATCTTTCTACCAAAATGGGAAATCAGTACTGCTGAAATGAACACTGATCAACACTGACAAAACCTTTCACCTCATCTCGTGCAATAAGCTGGGGTTACGTCTGTGCTGCTGTCCTTGAGCAGAAAGTCTTGAGTGGAAAGTTTCCTACCATTTCTCTCACCTCTTCACTTTTCAGAGCAAATGCAGAAGCCTGCTTTAAATTAAACAGCCAGAAGGTGAAGGGAAGTAATGTTCTCATCTACAGAGTGACAGCGTGAAAGGCAGTGGTGATGGGATCGCCGTGCAACAGAGGTAGAGCGAGTACAGGGAACATCTATCAATATTTACTGAGCAGCATTGTTTTTCCATTTCGTGTTCCTCAGCCCTTCATCTTTACAGAGCCCTGCCCTGTAATAGCTCTGCGCTTATTGCTCTGCATTGCCAAACAAGAAACCTACTTCCTGGCTCTGATATTTGTTGACAAGGATGAAGAAGAGTGTGGAAGCCTTTCTCTCCACGGCTCCTCTCCATCCACACCAGAGGAGAGATTAATAGTTTCTGAAAGCATTTCCACCCTGCAGAAAAGGTCACCACAGTGCTGGGGAAGATGTATAAACAGCAGTCCATTGGGACTCTAATAACATGGGAAAAACCTCCTCCAGCACAAGAATATTACCAAAACAGCTCTACCAGTGGCACCTTCAGAGTGGTGGAGATAGGCAGGTGATGTTGCAGGTTATTATTTTTCCCAAAGAGTAACACAATCCCATCATTTCTGCAGGTGATTTTTTATTTTTTTTTTAACTAACAGCTTTTCTTTGCAGTTTGTCATGATGTGGACTGTGATCTGTGGGGCAAGCTGCTTAGGGCTGTGAGGGAATATATCCCTGTCACTTTATCTTCTGGATTCAGTCAGCTGACTTTTGAATTCGCTCAGCACTGTGAGTTATGGTGGGATTTTGCTTTAGCTATTTTATGCCAAGCCTATCATCTCAATATTGCTCTGGCTCTGGACAGTAGAGTTAGCCTGAATTAACTTGCTAGATATTCCTGTGTATCCTTTTGTGTTTCACACAGCTTTTGGGGCCTGATTTACTGAATACCTTAATCCAACAGCACTTACTTCACTTTTGAGGCAGAAAAAACCTGCCAGAAAAGCTAGCAGAAGCTTAGTGAGAGCAGCACACAAATCTTCACGTTGGGTTTTCCACTCATCGATTTAAGATGGGGAGGCTGCATTGCTATGTGTTTACATTCTAACTAAATTCCATATAGATGATGTGTATGCACAGACCTACACACACACAATACAGTTCGTTATCCTGAATCACAGAATCAAGCTACCTAGGTGCAGTGTTCTTTTAAAGTCAAAATTGTTGGTGCTCATATTGCTGAAAAGAGAGGAAAAAGCATCTGAAATGGACTGATGCAATTTTGTCAGTTTATCATAAACTACCAGACCCAAGCTACGAGAATAGCTGATCCTGACAGATGCTTGCTGTTGGAGTGCCCACATAGGGAGAAGTCTGCTTGTGAATCTGGTAGGGGGCACAAAGACAGAAGAAAGTTGATCTGTTTTATCCTGTCAATCTAAGAATTTACTTTGCAGGTCGTACGTTATCTGTCTGTTTATTTAGACAATGAAACCATCAGTGTCATTGATAGAATCAAATAAACCAGTAGAGATGTTTTCCTTTCTTGGTATTCTTTGTTGTTGCTGGAGTATGCATTTCTGCCACAAAAACCTTTTTATGGAAATAATATTTTGTTGTGAGCACCACCATTTTGTTTTGTAATTATTATTTTGTTTTACCCTACTCACACAGAAAACTGTTTGCGCTATATTCTTTTGAAAGATACATTTTAAGTTAGCTCTGCTAGTCATGAATAATGTAAATTGACGTGAACTGAGGGAGGTAGACAAAGAAACAGAAAGTTAAGTGGTTTCCTTTCTTTTTATGGCAGAGTGACATTTACCTGTAAGTACATTTGATTTTAACACAATGGGATGAGTCTCTGCTGTGCTGGATTAGGATTGAGGCTTGTGGAGGAGTTCAGACAAAGAGTGGGCACTGAGAAATGCCCTCACCAGACCTCTCCAGGGAGGCTACTTCAGCAGCAATAGCATGTCAGAATGTCTTTTTTTTAGTCCTTGTATCCAGCTGACAAAATCTTTCCTCGTTTCTGTATCTGTAATTCCAAGAGATCTCACAATGTTTCCCCCAGCTGTCTAACAATCTAATACTTAGTGCTTGTCACATCACTTTCCAAAAGGGGGTCAGTGTCACTTCCCACTCTGACAGCTAGGGAAACCAAGGCAAAAGGAACCGACAGATGAGTGAGGGTCATTCCAAGACCCACAACCAGTATGCCTGGTGTGCACACTCACATTCCCCACATTCAAGCAGCAGCTACAGATTTCCTCAGTTCCCTTATTCCTCAGATTTGCCAGAACTGTGCAGGTGGAGTCTAGCTCTCTTGCACTCACTCTAGGTTTAAATCAGAAATAACTTCGGTGGGTTCGATTCGCGGTGTTGTAAATGAGAGTGCTCCCCTTGACACCAGTAGGGATCAGTTTTAGGTCTGAAATTGCATAGCTGCTCTTGTGTCTAAAGACACTCCTTTGGCTCCTTCCTTACTTCTCTGTGTCACCTTTATTTTCCTCTTTCATCCATAACTTTCTATGATTCACAAGGCTACTTTGGAAAAGAGAGACAAAATCTAGTTGGTCCTTCTCTCCAGATAATAAGACACAAAATTAATCACACAGAAATGAACACAGAAAACCAAACAGGCATGATCAATAGATTCCTTTCCCCAACAGGGTCAGAGGTCTGCAGGGACAGAGCAAACATCCCATTGCTTCTGCAGTGCCCTGGGTACTGCAATTAAGGCTGTCTCACGTTCCTTTGGAGAACATTGTCCGGACTGCCTCCCAGGGCTTTTCTGCCTTTCTGCTCTCCTTTCAGTTTCTCCAAAGGAGAAGGACGGGATCTGGCTGTTAGTGAATGTGACCTGTCCCCCCACGTTACTATTGCACACTACAGGAGGTAAGCTTTTCCAGTCCTCTGCTGGCTGGTGACGTAGCCCAGGGTGTATACACACACCAGCATTGTGTCTTGGGGCTTTGAATGCCTTTATCTATGTCATACATTGGTTTTTACAGTTTGCTATGAATCACTGTTGCCTGCTGGGAACGCATACCCGCTTCAGGTTATTTTTGTTACAATGTTATAATGGGCACAAGGACACTTAAAAGTGGAACAACTGAGCATCTCCTGGTAGCCAGTGCTGAGCAGCTCTCCAGGGCTGCCTGAGAGCACCAAGATCTGCTGCTGAACTGCCTTATTGCAGTGAAAAGAAATGCATTCGGAGATTACAACGTAGCATGTGTCCTGTGTAGCAGCTCTGCCCACGTAAATGGCAGAAAAATAGCTAAAGCCTTGGCTTAAATCCTGGCATACGTGATCAGAGACCTCAGTGGCATGTTGATGTCACTATACCATGCTGATGCTGTGTGGTGATGCAAGGTTGAATACAAGGAATTTATTACTATAGTCAAAAAGAAAACACACATCCCAAGTTAGTTGAAAACCACACTCCAGGGCAGAGAGGGTTTTGTTTTGAAGGTCGTAGTGTATGAAGGACGTATTTTTCTGTTCCCAGATGGAGGAAGAAGGAACAAATAAACTAAATCTGGGAAACTGCAGTCAGCACTGCAAGGTAAGATGTTATGTGTTTAGTGAATTCTGAAATATTTCTTATAGGTAGGAAGCATGTTAGGAAAGCATCAGCATATTGATAATGGTGAGAGAATAGTGAATGGAATGATAGAAACAAGCAATACTACATACAAAATACTCGTATCATCTGGAGTCCTGGTAGGGCTGGAGGTCTCATAGTGGCTGTCTATGTCACCTCCATTTTACAGAGAGATTCAGACACAAGAGAGGAACTGCCTTGCTCAAGCCAAATGGCAGAGCTGGGACTAGAATCCAGGTCTTTTTATTCTTACTAGCAAGTGAGAGGGTAGGTTTACCTTAGTTCCAAATGACATGGTTACGAGAGCATTCAAAGTAACTGAAGACAATTTTCTAACTCCATTTTGTGGGCTTTGTCTTTCTCCTTGGATTCTACTTCGTGTTTTTACTCTCCTGTGCGACCACAGGCAGAGCAACCATCACTTTTACAGAAAAATATTATGTCAAAACTCTGCCTTTGGGTACAGAAAGAAATGGCACAGAAGGGAAGCCACTGAGTCCAGCTGACTGGGGAAGTGGCCATGAGCCAGACTTCATCTTTTGTGGTAATAACCCCTTCCCAATGGCAGCCTAAGCTATTTGCCTGTCATGATTTGTCTTTCTGTGCTTGGGGAATGCTGGCTGACCTTTGTCTTTGATGTTGCTGGGCCCTTTTCTTGCAATAGGGCAGTTCAGGAGGCCATGACCACATCTGCTTTGGCTGGTTCTGTTATCAATTAATTTGTCCTGCCACATCAAAGAAGAGAGATAAAGCTGTAGCATTTCCCTACCACAGATTTTTATCTTCACTCCCCAGTTCACCTCACAACACACGCACCTTCCACCTCCACAGCTAGCAGAGAGAAAGACAGACAGAGAAAGAAAGTGAAATGACATCCTAATAGCCTCCCTTGAGCGCGGATGGCACCTGGGTCTCGGTGTGCTGAGCCTTCCACCCACTTCCAATCTGGCCTGGCCACAGCCAGTCGGTTGCTTACTCCCCCAACAAGTTATTTGCTTTTCTCTCTAGACAAATCAGTGATGTTAGAATGACAAATAGCAGTTATAGCTCTGCACTTAGCTGAGTATAATTTCAGCCCATCAGTACCATCTGTCTCCTTCTTGGGCTGCAGCTCCATTAAGCCAGAGCCAGAGATCCTCAAGGACAAAGAGCTGAACTCACATGGACAGATATTTTAGGGGTCAGAATATGTGACTTTTTGCCCTTTGCAGTTAATTCCAGTGGTGAGCTAGACGAAAATAAGCTGAGACATAAATGTACCCCAATTTACAACTTTCCCATTGCTCTGCCACGCTGAACCTCGACTCTGCTTGTTCAGGAGTTCTGCACTTAGAGCGATGCTAACCACTATCCACACATGTCTGAAGATTTACTGAGTGATGCTGTTTGTCTTGGTTTGGGGGCAGAATTCAGGTTTATTTCTAGGAAATGTTGTGCTCATTTGCTACTAATCATACGAAAGATGAGAAAATTCTGCTGTAGGGAAGTTAAGTATGAATTAAGTAGCCTGTTCACAACAACCCCATCTGGTTGTCCTGAACCGCCTTGTTGTCCCCAGAGTGATTGTTTTTGTCTCATGGCCCTTAGTAGGAAAAAGGACGCTTAAGGAAACTCCCATTCTCCACCCAAACTTCAGGACAAGATAGCTTCTGCACTGATTATTTCTTCCTCTGCCTCCTCTAACACACTCTTCTAACCAACCTGACATTTCAAACTTCCTTGTTCTCGTTCTCATGAAGTTCAAACCCCTCATGTTCATTTTGCCTATCTATAATGTCTATCAGTAATTTATCTATCATCTCTTCCATCTTTGTCACCTGTTGTTTACCACTTGCCCTGCTGAAACCAAGCCATCTGTGTCACCTCCCAGCTGTATGACCTAAATTCCATGCAGGTCCCTCTGCATAGAAAATAGAGTAGTAAGGCATTTTAAAGAGTTTTCAGAGTTGCAGTAAGATGACTCAGAAGGCTGCAATAACAAGCCACAAGCTAAAAGGGAATGCTAGTGACAAGGATTTGTCTGAAGTAATTTGTCTCAAACCTTTGGGCCCTTTCCTTTTATGAGCTTAATTCCTATTTAGGCATACAGAAAACTGATCAGATTGCTCAAAACAGGTTAGCTGGCTGGGCACAGTCTGAATGCTGTACAAGTTTGAAAATCTGGTCCTCTTGTATATACTTGGGTATGGGACTATGGCTAGCACCTACAAATACTGATGCCCAGTTCTGGCCTCATGTCCTGAAACCTTTCTTATATATTAGTTTATTTGTTCCCCTGCCTCCTCACCCCCTCCAACTCCCCCTCTTTTTTTCCTTTTCTTGGTTCTTATGTTTTCTGAGGTGTCACATTACAGAATATGGGAGAAAATAGTTTTCATATCAGTATGCATGTGCTATGAAAAAGCCCTCTGTTCGCACCGTGGCTGCGATGTCCTTCTCTCTTGTTGACTAAAGGCCTGCACACCTTGCAGGATCAGTTGCATTCAAAAACCTGTCCTTCCAAATTTGTTTAGGTAAAGTGCAGAGTGCAGATGATTCCCAGAATAACTCTTCTGGTTTCATTTGGAATGACAGCAAAAAACAAATCTGCACCTTGCTTTTCATCTAATGGAAGGGCACAGGAGAAACAGTGAGAATATGTCATTGTTCGTAAAGGAGAACATTAGAAGAGAAAGAGCACAGGAGAGAGGCAGAGAGAAAAAAGAGAGTTTTTTTCCTATCAGCTAAATAAGGGCCATTTGGAGGTGTGTGAGGACAGCAGGGGTCAGCAAGTGTTGGAACTGACTCTGAACTTCTGGCAGAACAATCTCCTGGAACTAAAACCAAGAATGCCTTTATCCTCAGCAACCTGCAGGGAGATGTTCCACAGCCAGCTTTCTCCACAAGAGCCAGGTTACAGTGTCTGTATATGACAGCAACTGAAGCAAAAGCTTTTGTCTTTTAAAACAGAGTAGTTCACGAACAGCACAGTAGACTCCAACCCGAAACCATTTAATATCAGACTCTGAGCAAAAAGCCATTTGTAACAGAGGAGCCATAACCCATGATAGTATTTGCCACATACCAGCAAGATGGTGGGTGCAGATGTTCCCACAGCACACTTAATTAGAACTGGGACAAATATATTAGAGAAATTAGGATTTCTTCAGTAAGGCTCTAGCTCTACATGCTGATCTCTTTCAACTAGCAGGTATTTAATATATCCGTATCTCTTTTCACCCATAAAGTCTTTCCATTCAGCAACCTCATTGCATCCCTCTTTAGGAGTAAAGGCCATTGTCGCACTTGGCAGATGGATGGTTTCACTGAAGTTTCCCATTACTTGCCTACATGTGGAGTTGGGCTCAGTACCAGGAATAAAGTCCTGACTCTTAGCCCTCTCCCACCAGCAACGTTCTTCTGAGCATGCTTTACCTAGCTATCAGGATCTTTGCGGGCAACTACGCAGACAGAGAACAGATTGCCCCCAAATGGTGTCTTCAATCACTCAACTTTTATCGCTGAGAGACAGTAGCTTCCCTCCCTGCCTCCTTGAAAAGCTTTTAAAATAAACACAGGTACATTAGAACAACAGCCCTTCAAAAGGGTCCCTTCCTCCCCCTCACCTTTCTTGCTCTCCTGTCATTAAGCAGAGCAGAGCCATCCTTACATGTGACATTTGGATAGATTGACTTAAGCTATTTACTTTAAGCTTTTCTCTCTCTCTTCCTCCCATTCAGGATCACTTTCATTCATTTTTGAAGTGTCTCAAATTTCTTTTGCTAAATCCACAGATAGGATGATTCAGAATGAAGCAGTGGTGCATATGCCATTCTGATAAAATCACAACCCTAGAGCTTCCCTACTCCTCTCACTCTTTTCTGCTTAGTCTCCACTCACTGATTCCTCTGGCAGGGTGAAAAATACACTAGGAGCGATAAGACAAATCTCACTTTTAGAAGCCAGTTTTATTTTCTTCATTTTCAAGTTGCTTTGATGCTTAAACTACTCAGTGACTGTCTTCTGGGCTTAGAGTCAGTGGGTCAGACTCTGATTTGAGCTATATCAATAAAAGCAACTGCTTCAGGGTAACGTCTTATAAATATGCTTGCTTTTCAGCTAATGTGCTCACCTGGTTGAGGATGCCTTCTTAAACCAAATCCTAACCCCGAATTATCACATTAATGTCAGTGGAACTGACAGGTGGCAGAGTTCAGACTCTCAACTCCATCACAAGGGTTTTCTCATTGTCCCAGCAGCAGAAAAACATGAAGCAATTTTAGCACAGTCCTCTCAACTGACATTCTTTGCTCAGGAGAAGCCCAGGAGCTTTGCTGGATAGATTGAAGGTGCAGTGGAGTAGATGCACGTCTGAAGTGAGGATGTGCCATGCTGTTCAGAACTAAATCTGCCTTAAAGCCTTGAACAAAGCATAGTATTAAATTCTGACCCAGAATTATCCAAAACCAAGACCAAGGAGAGACAAATGCCTTGATCTTGCTGAATTCTTTTTGTTCACTCACATATTTCTGGGCTGTGGCCTTTAAAGTATGAGTGTTTGCAAAGGATGTGAGCACTCTGTTGCAAGGGAAGACCAAGATGGGGAGAGGTGAAATGCTGAGACAACTAGACTTATGTCTCTGGATTTGCTCTACTGTCATTTCCTTTGTTTTGCAGTAAATATTCACATGCTGTCAAGGCTAAAAGACATTGATGTCTACAGGAGTTAAACTGGTTTTCTAGGGAGAGCTTCAGACTCTAAGGGCTATGTAAGTCTCCTGCAGAAACCAAACCAGCAATTCAAGCCCATTACTGTGTGGTTAATGCAGGTTCCCCATGATTCTGTCTTTGCTTGTGACACGAAAGAAATAAGTGGACATGAGATGAACTGTCCATGCAGAGTAGATGGATACAGCAAGATACGCCATATACCAGAATTCACTGAAAGCTGTAGGAATTGAAAGGCTTCCTAAGAGTGAGACATTAAATCTTGTGGGCCCTTTTAGGAGAAAACCATGTTTGTCAGAGATGGATTCGGAATATTTATTGTTTCTTCAACTAAATACATTTTTCCCATGCTCATGCTGCTTTTCATGATGCTCATGATCTCATGATGCTCCCTTTTCACACAAGTTTCCCTATTACCATGGCTTACATAAGTTATGGCAGCAGCCAGTGGTCCCAATAGATATCAGGACTCTATTATCACAAGAGCTGGAAAAAATCTACATACTACCCTGTTTCCATGAGCTTTGGCAAGCCATTCTCTCTCCCATTCACTCTTCTCTTATATTCTATCTGTCATGCTCACTAGTAACTGGAAGGCCTTGAGTACTTCCTCAAGTTTCTGTATTAATTCTAACTGGGAAAAATGTGGTCTAAATCACTTCTTTTCAGAACATGCAAAGGAGGAGACAATGGGAAAGAATTAGAGATGCAGGAGCAGTGATGCAAAGCGATGTCCATGTTACAGAATGGTCACATTGGCACATGGTCGTTGAGTAACTTGGGACAGCAACTCATGTTAAAGTGTTTTGTGTGCAGATAGAGTTTGAATTAGGGGAAATGCTCAAAATACATAAACAGGAACTAGTCTTGCAGAGAAGATAAGCCCTGGAGTAGGGGGCTGTCTCTTCCAATGTGTATTTAGTGTCTACCACAGTAGACGCTCATTTAAGAGTGTCTCATTTTGAGCCTCTAGATGCTGAGCCTCTTACTGTGCATACTGCCATAATACACATAACTACTTCCTTCCATTGACTGCCTTTTTGTTGCATTGTTTTGTGTAATTGACTCCTTTTTTCAAAAAGAGTGATTCAAAGAGTGTTTATTGGAGATTGCCAGCTCCAGACCCGAATTGTTTCATTCAGGAAGTTAATTAAATCAACCCACTCTTTAGAAAACCCTTTCCAATATACTGTAGATGCTCCTTTCATCTTAGTGTTGCTTTTTTTTTTTTTTCTTTTTTTTAATCATTGCTCCTTAAATCATGGAAATAACTTGGCAAAGAAGCTGAATTACAAGAAAAATCAGTTAGAAACCAAGGTAAAGGCATATAATAGGTCTTTAGAGGAGAGGAATGAATTTAATTGAGTGAAAGCTCAGAAAACCCAAAAGTAAACTCAGGGTCATCAGCATGCTTCTTTCACTTATTCCTCAGTTGCACTTCATAGATCCAGGCTTCCTTTTGCTTTGCTGTTATCACACTTTCCTTTTGCTGTGATTTATTAACTGTGGAACTGTCAAATTATGGAACTGAGGTTCTAGAAATACTTATTAATGTTTGAGAAATTCATTTCACACTTGAATACTTTTTCTAACACTTACTAATGTCCCTCATTTTGGTCATGTGGGTCTACAGGCCAAGAAAACAAGGTATCTTATTATATATTTAGCATGTGGAGATGAAGGATGAAAAAAAGTTGCAGCAACTTTATGCATTTGATTCTTGTGCTGCCGTGTGTGGTGACTGTGGGTGTATATGCACATAAGCAGGGCAATGTCTGTATGTTCAGTCACACCATTCTAGTTTCCTTTCAGTCACTATTAAGAAAGCACTTCTAATCCCCTCTGAGAAGCCTGAACATAAAATTCCTTTCATGCCAGTTTTGTCTTCTTCAATTTGGCAAACACTGACCTTCCCCCTGTGATTCCAATGGAACTTGTAATTCAAAAGGCATTTCTGTTTATTATTACCCTGTTACTGTACAAGAATCATCAGGGATGCCAGCACTGCTAAAGCACATACTTACCTTCTGAGCTTTCTGTTGTGGTTCTGTACTGCAAAACAAATATTCAGCAAGCTATAGATAAAGGTTGACTACTTAATTCTCTATTTAATCAGAATGATGAACATAACAAAATTCCTGAGTAGATTACTTGACTCAAGATCCTTGAGAGTAATTTTTCCCAATTTCTTTCCCACACAGAATTTTCTGATGGAGATGGATTTAAAAAGTGCAAAGAAAGAACACCAATAATGCCAACATGTATAAATTCACAGGACTGAAACATCTCTGCTTATCTCGGAATGATACTCAGTTTTAGAAACGTGTTATGTTAAAACAGTATCACGTTTAACAGTTCTAAGTTGATACAATCTGACTTATTTAACATGAAATTTTCATTCAAACCGTAATTTTGCATAGAGTACTGAGCATTGTGTTTCCATCAGCATTAATCAAGTCAGGTTTAACATTTAACCTAATCTGTTCAAATGTACTGTTACTCTGCTTATTTAGAAAGTCAGCATCTGATAGGAAATGGCTGCAATACCTCTAGCTTTCCTAAAATGCTGACAGTTTCAACCGTTTCTTGAGAAACACTGAGGACTGCAGCTCCAAACAGATGCTTCTGCTTTAAAATGAGATCACCTTCTTTGGGTAAAATGGATGGCTCCTTGCAAATAAAGCAATGATACCACTGGCAGAACACAGAAGGTTACCCAAAAAAACTGGGTGACCACCATACCTTCTTCTTCCTCAAGGTGTGTCTTCATAGTGCTTTTCTCTCCTTGCTGCTTTACTGTTACTGATGATGATTTCTTAAGGACCATAACATATTTTCTTCAGGCAAGTATTTCATGCCAGCAGTGGGAACATGTTATTTCCAAAGGAGAATTTCTGCTTCGAAACACCAGCAATCATTTACAGCTTTTTATGTCTGATAAGCCACTCCTGATGAAAACTGATTGGACCAAAAGAAACCCTCTACAATGCACAGGAATACACTGAAAGTTCAAAATGTCAGACATAACAGGAAAAAAGAAAATAAACTTTTTGCATCCTTCCAGGTCTGGTAATACCATTTATGGATCAGTGAAAGGAAGAAAGCAGTGGATTGACAACAGTAACATGGAAGACATCATTTATTTTTCTTACCTACTGTAAGAGGTCTGAATTCTGACTTGATTTAGTTGAGCACAAAGCCAATGATGTGTCAGGCTGGACTACTTGCTCTGTCTTGCCTTCTTTTTAAGCTGTGGACAAGGCTGGAAGTTAATACAGCAGAGAGAGACCAAGGCACAATTACAGCTGTCTCACTTGTGTACCACTCAGTGCAGATGTTTTCAAACCTGCCAATTTGTCTGTATGTAAATGTTTAATTTTGGTACACACAAAAATGCTCATGCAGGACTGTATCCCCTCCACACCCCAAAGTATGTACACACAAATTCAGCAGATGAGATTAGAATGTGCCCATTGAAAGTCCATCTTTTGAGGGTCTGTCCATTTGCTTTTTTCTTTGATACCGCTCTTCAGCTTTTGTGCTGCTGCAAGCTTGTAGACTCGTGCTACATGAAGGTGCTCTACTTTCATCAGCTGATTATTGCTTCTTCCTTAAAACCATCACAGTAGTTGCTATTCACTTTGCAAACTGCTCTGAATTTGATAAATGCAACTTTTTGTGTGGAACACATTTTGAAAGATAACCTTCATGAGCACTTTTAAACTTCAAGGGCGAGTTCTCCAGAAAATTATTTATTTGTTTTAATGTTAGCATCTGTGAATTTAACATAATTTCATAGACATAATTCACTAATCAATTCATTAATGATGATTTAGCTTGTTATTAATGTTTTCATTTTACAGAAGCAGATCTGATGCAGGTATCTGAAAGAAAGGCTCTTATTTTTAGAAAGGTTCACCCTGTAGAAGAACTCAGCTTGTTGAGAGCTCAGCTCTTCTAAAAAATCTGTCTACAAGGGTCAGAAAAAAACTATTAAAATGCCTGACACCTATTAATCTACTTCTCTTTAATGTATGTAACTGTGAACTGAGCTGTTTTGAAATCAAATCTCTCATACCTGTGAGATCACGTATTTGAAAATCAGTCTTGGTGTGCCCAAAAGTTTGGCCCCACACTACAGATTCTTACACAAATAGTAATATAATACTTATTTTTGCTCCCAAAACATTTTCCTTTAGGGAAATGCATCAGGAAAGAACAAAAGTAAAAGTCCTATTTGAGAAAGCACAGCATGTGCAAATTCACTATTATAGGCAGTAAAAGGTTTAAGAACAAAAAAAGGAATTCTGAGATTTGCGCACAGAGAGATTCTCATAAATTAGCTCAGGAAACTGAAGGTAGAGCCTTGCATGCTATGGGAGTCTGGTATCATAAAATATATTTTTAAAATCCTTTAACAGTATTGAAGTCCTGCTTGGAAACATGTATTGTAATACAAATGTTCCTTCTCTTAGCTTGAAAATCAATTGTGGAGCTCTTTTCTTTGTTGGAAATTAGCAAAACTCTAAAAAAATTGAATCAGTTCCCACCCTGGAAGAGTGAACGAAAGTACTTAATCCATTGGCATTTGTGCACAAAGTGCATTTGTTGTGCTGCTGAATGTAACACGATCTGAACCAAGGAAGGAGAATGAAGGCTTTGCGGCCCCTGATGGATTTCAGATTTATTAGACACTGGAATGTTTTTTTTCCCCCCCTTGTCTATAAGAACACGGTGTGTAAGATGATAAAGGGCAGAAATAAAGGGAGCAGACACTGTAGTCCTTAAAATTAAAAGAATCATTTCTAGATTTTGAAAGTGTCAGTGAATTAAAAAACAGCCTAAATATAAGTGTTGCATTATTCACTCTGCTTTCCTCTTGGAAAGAAAAATATTTTGCAGCCACTTGACAAAGCTATGGACATGTGTCTGATATTACTTTTATTTTCCTATATGAAGAAAAACATCATCACAACACATAAATGGAATATTTATGCTGTAAGATAATACACGTGTACCTGTAAATTACGAGTGCAAGACGTAATAATTCATCTTTAGTTTCATTACTCATGCACTATTGAGCTTTCAAGATTAGCAATAGATTTGTTATGCCACTACATTCCAGTATATGTTTTCCCTTCCTTAACCCTCTCTCTCTTCTCTGGCATTCACATTCTAAAGAGTAGGGGCAATTTTCTTTGCACCAACACATACATACTGTATAAGCTATAGGGAACTGGCATCGTTTTCAAAGGACATATTCACGATCCATTTCATGACGCTAACCAGGCTGAAAAAAAATCAGCTCAGGGTGTAGGGATGTAATTTCAAATACAGTTTTTGGGAAAGTCTCCTATTTAGAGAAGAGCTCCAAGGTGTAACATTAATAAAAAGCTCCTTCATTCCAATATTACAGGATTGTTCTCTCGAGCTGCCAGGATGGGAACCACAGTGGTCCGCTTATAGTAGTGGTAGTTTTGTTTCAGTATCTGTATGTCTCTTTGTGAGATGGAATAGCAAAAGTCTGGAATGAATTGCTTCAATAATTAGAATTCCTATGAAAGCGTAAACAACAAAACTATTCACTGAAAGCAAACTAATGTTTAATATATAAGCAGAGGAATAAACAAGCTCTGTTCTTCTATTTTTGAATCTGTATGTATTCTAAGTGTCTGAAGGCGATGTAAGTCTGACAGAAATGATGAAACCAAGGAGACAGTTTGGGCTAGTGTTCCAAGCACAGGGACTCCAGACTCCTAAAATGTCTGCTAGGGTCTGCCACTGAGTTATTGTGTAATTTGGGGTGAGTCATTCAAATTCTTCATGCGCTGATTTCACCAGTTTGTAAAATAGGTGTAAACCTCCCTCATTTACTTCAGCCAGCAAAAATATCTATAAAGCATCTAAGATGACATGTTACATTCAGGCAAATTTTTATTCACTGAGAAACTCGCTGTACAAGCTATATTTGTCCACAGATCTTTTTGTCCTGCAAATCTCTGCCCTCAGACACACACATCCACAGTCATGTCAGCTCTGCCTGAAAGATGAGATGAACTTGCCTTTACTGTGAAATCAAAAACATCATTCTGCCCCTGCAGAAGAGAAATTATTTTAACTATCAAACATCAAGTCTTTTCAAGGAGACTATATAGGCCCAAATCTTGCTTGTCTTAATCAAGTGAGAGGTCCCAGTAAAAATCAGTAGGATGCTCCAAGCTATTAAGGAAAGCAGAGTCTGGCCTCTTGTAGAGCATTGAGGTAAAACAGACACACTACTGCAGTTTGCATTGGACAGTTCTCAATTAGAATGTCAAGATTTATAGTGTATTTTATCCGGTTTTCATTCTTCTCTGTTCACTTTAACTTTTGACCTATGGTTATTGGCAGAAGGGGGCTTGTCCCAAAGGGCCATTATTCCTCCTCCAAAGAGGCCTTCTAAGAAGTGCGAGAAAAAGAGAGTGGGAAGCCGGTCTCTTTGTTAACAGGACCCCTCCTCCATCTCCAGAATACTCACATACTCAGTGTGACAGTCAGGGTATAAGAAAACAGAGGTGTTTCTCAATTTTCTTGCAACAAGTTGCTAAGGTCTTGCACTTTTCCTGCTCTGTCCTTCCCTGCCAAGAGTTTGAATGAAAATAAATCATGTAGAAAGAGTCAACATTGAATGTGACAAAAAATCTCCACAGTGCTAGGGCGAAAGAAAAAGAAGGTTATAAATGTGGGGAATCTATGCTGAGACCTGAGTAAAAGCCACGGGAAGGTGTGGCAGCCAAGTTCTCTCCAGAAGGCAGGAGTTCACAGATCTCTCAGCCAACCCAGGATGTATCATCCTTCAAATTACATGATAGAAGAACAGAAGTAGCAGATCCAATACTGAATTTGAAAACCTGTATGGGAATTGATAGATTTATCCAGGCCATGTAACTCTGCCCAACAAACTCCATATGAAGGAGGTGATAGTTGTCTCAAAGAGAAGCCTAAATGGTGAAATTTTTTTAGATGAAATGTTAAGATTATAAATGTATCAGGTGGGATTAATGATCTTGCTGTAGGACTACGCTTGTGATACAAAGAGCAGTACTGTAAATGCGTAAGGCCAGAGTATTCCATGGGAAGACCTGTATGATCTCAGACATAAGAGCATTAGAAATAAGATGAGATGTAATAGGATGAGATCTCAGGCTGTGCAATTTGGGATTAATGACAGCAATGCTCTGCAGCAAGCAAGGTGCTCCTCAGCTGGAGTTGTCCTCACAGCAATGAGGTCCTTCCCATGGAGGGAGAAGGACAAAAATAACCTAGAAGGCTTTAGGATAGAGCTAGATTCATTTGCAAAAGGGATTATATAACATAGTTGCCTCTAACAACAGACGACTAGTTTGATGAACCAGAAGGCCCCTTCCAGTCCTATTGTTCCTGCTATTCCCAAAGTTAAATTAACACCAACCTTGCCTAGCAACATCATGTTCCTCTGTGCGTGGAGAGGGAGTTTGCCCTGCAGCTCCTGGGATGAGATGTCTCTTCTTAAATGGGAACTGAAAAGCCTCACAATGAAACGAGCAAGCAGGAGAGGTGCCAGCTTAATATATTTAAAAAAATTAATGGATTTAAATTATCTGCTTTTGAGGGCAGAAAGACGTGTAACGCTGCAGCGTGCAGTAGGACACCAACCCTACATCCACCTCAGGAGCGGCTGGCAGCACTGAACAGCATTCAGTCCCCTCACAGGGCACCTGGGATCCTCTGCCAACCTGAAGCAATTGGGGCAGAAACAGTCAGTCTGGGAAAGCCACTTTTCTCCATAAAGCCAGAGCTAGTTAAGCGTCTCCTACTTCTCCCCTCCAGGCCTGGTTTCCCACAGCCATCCCCACCTGTCCTGATGACAGCGCCTCTGAAACCGACCACGTACAAATCCCAGGGCCTGACAGCAATCTCTCCCACCTATGTCGTACCATACATAGATATATATTTGAATATGAGGTATGTGAGGTGAGATGCAACCCCTCTCCCCAACGCACACAGATCTGGGGAGGCTGTGAGGTGAGGGCCTGGCCTGAGAGGCAGCCATCCTGTGGTGGGAACACAAAATGGCGTCCCTCCAGCACAGGGAGGCCCAGAGCTTCTGTGGTTCCACCTCAGTGCCTGCCTGTGGTTTCCCTCAGGATGGGATTTGAGACATAAATGACTTGAGGAGAAAGCTGACGGAGTCATCTCGGTGGGTAAGTGAAATAACAGCAATTTAAAATGTGGGGGAATGCAAATTCTCCTTCTCTGACATCCTTCCCCACTGCAGGCAGGCTCCTGCCAGGCTGAAAGGAACAGGCCTGAGCTGCGCCCTGATGCAGTGGTTGGCACTGCTGCCCCTGGCAGGGGTTGGAAGTAGATGATCTCTGAGGTCCCTTCCAACCCAAGCCATTTTATGATTCATTCTATGATTCTAAACCAAAAAAAGTGTTCCTTGGCTGGGATAGGTTTGGACTGTGGGACAGGTGGCAGGAGCAGAATGGGAATGGGTGTGCTCCTCCATCTTCTCTCACCTCTTGAGCATCAGTAGCAGCAGGAGAGGAGTTTTAGAAGGACACAGCTGCCTTCCAGGTGTCACGACCTCAGAGAGGAGCTCCATAGGAAGCTGAGGACAATTTTGTATGTGGAGCTGCTGCTCCAGTGCTGGAAGGGACCTGGCCTCAGCCTTCTGTTGAGATTCACTGTGTGGCTTAGTAATGCAACAACTTGCTCACAGGACACAGAGCAGAGCCCACCTACTCATTCCTCTGAACAGCCATGAGACGGTAATGACTCTCAGTCAATGGTGTAGCTTTGAACAGATGCCTAGAGGTGAAAGGATTTGTATTCCATTACGAGCCCCTTGAACTAGCCAGGGTCCCCCAGGTTAAATATTTTTAGCAACAGCTTGTTTACATGTCAAACTTGTCAATGAACTGCTGGGGCATTGCTGCCACGAAACTGTGTCAGCGGCAGCCAGTGAGCTTTCTCTGCGCACTGAGCTAAAGCCTTCTAAAGGGCTTGTCAGATACATTCTTCCTCCTGTGTCACAAGAGCAAGACTAATTTCAAAGAAATGCTCTTTATTTCTACTTAAAACTGCTAAGGAAAATATCCAGCACTGTCTTTTTTCTTGTCATCTGTTCGACAAGTGTCTCATAAAACAAATTGAGAGGTTTAGATCTCCAAGACAAAAATCAATAAGAGGATAAGTAAAGAATAGGAGGAAGTCAGCAGGCAGAGATTTATTTCACTGGAAATGTTTTTTCAATGGATTTACTAATAAATCTAAAGTGGCTGGTACGGCTGCCTTTGATATGCAGTATCTCCTTTACTTAGATGAAAGTTGCACATGAAAAGGAGCTCTGAATACTGATTTTTACAAGGGTGTAAATCAGGAAAGCCTCACACGAAAACATACCACCAACATCTGCTTCAGGTACAAGTTGAGAGAAGGGATCTGTTTGAGTGCTAGACTTTTTCACTGTAATTTTGCCCTTTTTCTTTAATATAGTGCAGTAGTTGTGCTCAGGGCCTTGCTGTGCTGCATACTGAATACTGCAGTGCAATAAAATCATCTGTGTCCCAAAGAGTTTACAGAGTTTCAAGGGCAGGAAACTTCATTGAAGTGTTAAATAGGGGATGACCAGCAGTGAAATCACAGGGAATGAAGTGTGTAATGGTAAAACTGAACAGTGTTATCTCTTGAAAATCCACTCTCGTGAGTATTTCCTCTTTAGTGATGGGAAATTGGGAAGATTTTAAAATAAATGGTGATTCAAAACATACTTGCAGATAGATAAAATGAAATAAACTCTTGCAATCGTCCCGAGAAGGTCATAATGGACTGGCTGCCAGTCATTTTCAGGTTGATTCCACAGCTGCTCTATGTCGTAAGAAGAGGAGATGTCAGTGACAATAATGACAGTTGTTACCGAAAGGCACAGGCTTTGATGTGGATGTGTAGCAGTGGAAAAGACTGCACCTCAGTCCAGAACGCCTGTTCTCCCTGCTGTACATTCCCAAAGATCGTGAGCTTCTACAAAAGCCCAGTGTATGAGAAGGAAGTTAGACTGAGCTGCTTGTTGAGTAATACTAGTGGTTTACTCCAATTGGCACATATGACAGATGGCTGTGGGTAGGGAGCTTGTTGCTGTGTCTGTGTATATGCATATGTGCTAGGAGGGGTTCCAGAATGGCATGGTTCACTATTCTATTTCAAATTAAACAAATAGTCTTGGATGATTTTACAGTGTCAGATGGGAAATCAGCCAGAAACTAGCATATATCTTATTGCTTCTTGTTCTTCAATTGATTTTGCATTTTGGAAAGGTTTCTTTGCACCAGACATGTATTGGTACATGGTTAAGCTCCACTGTTCCAGTTCACAAATTTGATGTTAGGAAAAAACATGAAAAGTGAGAGTAAATCAAGAGAGATGGTCATTTTCATCCCCTCCTATGGATTTTATCACATCAACTTCAGAAACATGTCACAGCTAACTGTGAAAACTGGCACCTCATTACCTACTTTATCATTTCTTATGACTTATTAAGGATTATTATTATTGTTCATTATCCTTTTTAATAGTGCATACCCTGGCTATTATATTACTATTAGAGAGTAGAAGCAAACGTGTGTTTAGGTCACTTAAACAGTTTGTATTTAAAAATTTCTATGGCTGTTATTCTGAAGGATGCAACCAGGACTGTGATTTGCACAAGGCTTTGGAAATGGGAAATGTGGAATGAAAGCGGTGTGTGATCATATGCTAACTGGATGTGTCATAAAGCCATATGCACAGTGGGGCTGAACTGAAGTTACATGGCCCACCTCAAGTCTATAATTTCCTTCATTTTTGAGTGCTTTGCTTTAGAATTAAAATAACAACGCATTACCACAGTAGGTTTTAAATGCAGTTGTGTGTGTATACATTATACAAACACACGCATGTGCACAAATATTTTACAGTGGAAAATCAGAAAACCTTCACAGTAGGCAATGTTCCACCACTGTTTTCCATAAAATATGCATACATATTTAAATTTTTAGAATGGGAATTGGGATAAAGACTTTTCCCTGTGTCACAGAAGGTTAAGAATAGATTAGAATCATGGAATCATAGGATCGTCAAGGTTGGAAAAGACCTAGGTGCAGCCATCCCTCTACCACCAATATTGCCCACTAAACCATGTCCCTAAGTACCACATCCATGGTAGGGAATCCATAGGGGTGTTTCTGAAAGATCTTCAGGGACTGTGTTACAAGGTTATATTATATATAAGTTTCACCTTGAGTTATTAAGTGTTATAAAGTGATGTCCATAATTTATGCAACCTTCAACTCTACACCACACATTCAAGAGCCCATTTCCATAAAGCAGGAAAGTAGGAGCTCAGTTTCCTTGAAGAAGATGCAGACAATTACCAAAATTCATGTCCCGAATCAGAACTAAAGCTAAAATTAGAAAGTAAGCCTTAAGTGCCAAATTTTGCCCAGCAGACTTTCATGAGGAGGACTGGTCAGATCTTAATTTGATTTCCAAGTCAAGAGTGGGACCCTTCAGCTTTCAGCAATGAACAGTGTATGTATATGTTTTCAAGTACTCAGTAATATCTGCAGAGGGGGAATACTGCATGCTGTGCTCCTCACCTCTCCACATCATCTCCACGTCACAAAGCCCTGTCTGGGTTTTCATTCAAAATCTGCTATCTGTGGCCTGACCCTGTTTGATCTCTCCGAAGATCAAAGTCTGAAGAAGCTGAAAGACACAATTATATGATTTATCCTCAGGGGAGCACAGTGACTTCTGAAATTTCTTTCTGCTCTGGATTGCACACGCTGTCCTCCTGCCCATAAAATGGAAATACTGATTCTGTTCCTGGTCTGGATTGTCTAAATGGAAGTGAGAGAATAGCAAATATAATTGCGCAGGGACACAAATCGTGGTGTTATATATTAACTCTTCTGCTCTTGTAGATTTCCAGGCTGCAGTGTAATCCTACAAAATTAAATAATATGATCAGGATTTCCCCCTTTCCTCTTGACCCGACTTTCAAACTAGGGCTAAGAATTGCAGCACATTTCTTTTCCCAAAGCAAAACACAATCCTGGATGAAAGTCAGTTTAGTTGAGAGAAAAAAAGTACAACAAAAATAGATCTTTTCCATAAACAAAGCTGCTTTCCATTTTGTTAACGTAAACAGGGAGGTGCATTAAGAGATCATGCCACCCAGGCCTGGAAAAAGAAGCAGGGAAACATATTTCTGAATCTTTTTCTGAAGGTGCAAGAATGGCTGAGCCTCAGGCAAACTCAGCGGAAGGATAAGGCTTTATAGACAAGGCAGCTTTACAGACTGTTTCACCTGAGACTAAGGAGAACTATTCTTTCATAGTTCAGGTCAAATGCAACATCCCTCTTCTCAAATGAAATACCTGTTTATAGTGGGCACCTGTGCACTTTGTGTGCTTTCAGTAGCCCTGTATGCTTACAAAAAAAATGTAGGTTTTTACAGCAGTTCCCACAGCTCTGAAAACACAAATTCAGGTCTCTGAGCATAGAGACTTGGATTTGGATGATAATGGCAAAAAAAAAAAAAAAAAGCCTTTCAGAAGTGTAAGTGCTCACCTTTGCAGGCTGAGGCTGGTAGGTCCTGGTGTTCAGGCTGTTGCTGTACCAGCTTTGCAGTGAATGAAAACACCCTTCCCCCAGGGACTGGAAGCAAGGAGATAAAACAACAGAAGTAAGAAATGAATTGTGTCCTATTTGCGCACTGGATTTTAATATGATCAACTGAAATCAAAGCAGCTAGGATGGAGCATGTTCTGTTCGAACCCAATTTTCTGTATCACGGTAGAAAATTTAGCCCTTCCAAATGCAAGACCCATACAATACTTTAACCATCAAAATAGTCTTTTTGTTATTGTCCAGAGATGTCTACAGTCTAAATGTCTACAGTCTAGAAACATCTGTGGTTAAATGAGGCTTTGCAAAAAATCACACTGGTGAGATGCTGTAGCTTTCTCATACAGTTGGTTTGTGATACATTTCAGTCACGCATTTCATTCATGTGCTATAGCACACAGCTCTTCCCAAGGTGAATTCCTTGCAGACAGAAACACCCCCCACCTTTTCTTTTCCCCTTTGAAGCGTCTCTGTTTCTGTTACTCAAAGCAATCTGCTAATATTAATCTCCCAACTAGATACTGCAGGGCAAATTCTGCCCTTATGCATGTTGCATTTGATTAAAACTGGTTTATATATATATGCATATAAAGCTGGTAATAGCAAAGCTCTTCCAGGCCTCGATACCATATCTGATTCACATCAGAGACAATACGACAATAAAAAATACTCATTGCAAAAATGGCTTCTTCCACTTTGGCTGATATCAGAAAGGAAGAGTTGGCATTTAGTTTCAGTATTTGGATTCAGCCTAAAGATTTATCCAGTGACTCAAACACTACTTCTTCAAACTGTTTGGAAAAGGGTCTTTGGGATCTCAGCAGAATAGGATGATTTCTGCTTTTTCTTGCTTCCTCTCGGGCCATAAATGCAGCAAGAAGGGCCTTTTGCAGAAGACCTTGAACCTCTGTGCAGGAAGTTCAAATCTATGTGCAAGGGAAAAATAGTTTAGCAAATATTCCATATCATTCCTCCCCCCAAAGATGAGAGAAGAGGAGGTATATTTGAGGTAGTATTTTCTCTGGTCTCCTTTCATAATCTCTAGGTATGCCATCACTCCATCATGTATCTTGAAAAATATGTGCATGGAAAGAAGTAGTTTAGATTGTTTTATCCTTTCTGATACTTTTTTCTCTTTTACTCCCCTCTCCCTTTTTCCTTCCTCTGTTCCTCTGCAGCTCCCATTAGGAACAAGTCAGTGACTCATAAAGGCACATTTTCACTCATTCACTACATCACAGCCCTACATGCTCAGCCACGACAGGGTTCCTTGACGCTTGATCTTTGCCACCAGGAGCATCCAATTCTTTGGCCAGTTTTAAGGCCAAAGGGAACTCTACAAACCAGTTGTTCTCTGTTTCCCCCAGGAACAAAACTGTGGCTATGTTACTGCCCTCTAAAGATGTGTGGATCAGCATTAAAGCGCTGACCTGTTCAACGCTTCTAGGACCCTTTGAACCGTGGGTCTTTGAAGCAAAGGCTGTAACAAACTGGTGTATAATAAGCTGCTGCCCCATGCCGGGAAAGGCAGAGGTATCAGGGACTGGTGGAAGCTTTTGAAGGCACAGAATGCTATTAAAAACTGCGAGAGACTGGAGAAAAAGAGACAGTGGAAAACAAATCTCTTTTCCAAGCAGTGGTACATCTAAGTTTGGCAAGTTAAAGCTAGGATCACTAAGCCAGATTTGACTCTGACAGAATTTTGGGGTGGCTGGCTTATGGCTTTGGCTTAGATGCGCTTTTGCTGAAATCGCATCTTTTTACTTTACTTAGTTCAGTTTTGGGCTCTTCTTACCTTTCTGCACCAATAAGATGGTAGGGAGGGGAGAACCGGTCTGCATAGCAATAATTATTATCAATTGTATTGTGTTTTTTTATCTTCAAAGTGCTTTACAGAGACAAACTAATTATTTCTCTGCAACACCCCTGTGAAGAAGATGGTAAGTATCATTATCTCTGTTTTACCAATGGGGAGCCTGAGCCAGAGCATTTAAGTGATTAGCCTGGGGCCACAGGGGCAGTTAGTGTCAGGGCTGGGAATGCAGGAGTGTCTCTGCTCCCAGTCAGCACCAGGCAACATATCTCCTCAGGAGGAACAAAAGGGAACCTTTCTCCAGACTTGGAACCTAAAAGAAGCTTTTTTTTTTTTTTTTTTTTTTTTTTTGGCAGACGATTATAAACTCTTCCTTTAAAATGTAATCATCATTGGAAAAAAAAGTCTGTGGAGTAATGGCACTAGAGAGGGTTGAAAATCGGCACGTCTGCTTTATAGGCAATCCTGGAATTTGAAAAAATGGGGAAATTCCTGGAAAATGTGTGCTTATGAGGGAGGGTGATGTGTTCTATTTCACTGCAAAAAAAGTGACATATTTGAAATTTCCCATGGAAGGGAAAATAAATTACAATGATTTTTAAATATCAAAATGTTTCGTTGCAGACATTTCAAAATGAAACTGAACCTGAAAGTCTGTGCTCTGAAGTTCCTGGTTCAGACATGGCTTCAGGGCTTCTAAATTCCTGCATGCCTATCGGCTCTCAGTGAGGTTCTCAGGGCTTCCACAGGTATGTTAGTCGTCACCTCCCCTGAGCACAATGTGGGCTGTGGAGTGCCTCTGCTCTAGGGAAAAAAAAAAATCATTTAAAACCACCAATAGTTTGGCTGTCTGACTTTGCTCTGGAACAGAAAGAGAGCAGTCATACTAGACCAGATGGGAAGCAAAAAGTACACAAAAGCAAGAGGTCACTTTCTGGGCCAAATCTGCAATGGGAACTTTCCCACTAACATGATATTGCCAGCTGCATAGCTCCCTGACCAGCCTGCTGTCGTGGAGAAGCTGTCACAAGTCCACATCCTGAAACCTGTGCTCCGTGATACCTTATGGGGCAAGCTTACTTGGCCAGGATCAGTCAGGATTCCTTCTGTGTCTAAGAAGCCAGTAAGTTTCTTGAGTTTCAAGGACACTGTCACTTTTGAGACACAAATAATTTTCAGCAGTGAATTCTTATCCAGTTCTGCGAGACATCGCCAGCAGTTGAGTTGTTATCCCTGTGCATTAGATCCTGATCTGTTGATTTTGGAGATCAGTGGGGAATTCTCTTCCTTCCTCTCCTCCATCCCCTTTCCCCATAGTGCTGCTGTGCCAACCCAGCTCAGAGATGTGCTATTAGGTATCAGCCTGGTAATTAAATGCCAAGAGTAGTGTTCTGCAAACATGCCAGAGAGCACAGAGCAGTTGCTGACAGCCTGTCAATGCTTGCAAGGAGCCTTGATGGCTTTTGGCATGAGACAGAAGGACCTCCTAGGCCTCCTCCACAGCCAGATGTTCCTTGGTGCCCTACTGTGGGGTGAAGGAGGGATGGAGCTGAGCAGGCGGTTGGTAGGCAAGTTAGAGCTGTCCTGTCTCATTCAAGGAGAAAGCTGGAGTCCTAAGTGACAATCCATCCTGCTTGCCTTCCTGAGATTAAGATGAGATATTAAGTTGGGACAGTGGAGAGGAAACTGCAGAGCTAGCACTTTTTTTTCTATGGGATTTTCTTTTTCCTGGATATGACCCTTAGAATTCTGAAGCACAATCACTGACCTCGGGTGCTGCCTAAGGACTGGGGCTAGAGAAAAGATGAGATTTCAGGGCAGGAGAACGGGCAAAAAAACCAAACATCTTTCTTCTTCTGGTTTTGTTTGGAATTTTTGTTTGGAATGAACAGATGTTGAAGAACACAACTCTTTTTTACATGGTTTATACTGCAATACTGACAGGAGCTAAAATGCATGAAAAGAAATTAGAATACTCAACATCACATCCAGGAGAGACTTATCACATAGCTCTGGTTCCATTTCATCCTGAAGAGCTGAGCCAGATCCTCAAATGCTCAGAAGCTGCCATGAGGGCTGGATTTGCTAAAGAGTACTGTAGCCCGCCAGCTTGGCAGTTTTGAAAATCTAGATACTGGTTTTGGTTCTTAAATGAGAGCTGAGCTCTTTTGCAAATCCGCTTCTGATCGTGCATGCTGAGCTGTTCTGCAAATTCTGGCTATCATTGCACTGCATTCTTGTACTTCCTGGTTGTGAGTTGTGCTGGGAGCAAAACTATCAAAGCACCGCAAGGAAACCACTCCTGCTCTAATCAGGAAGCACAAGAAATCTCAGGAGCCAAACTTTTCAGCCTTTTATTACCTTTTGGGTGACGGTTGTATGTCTGAGGCTGCTTTATCCTTATATGGATCAGAGCTGTGCCACGGCAGGTGCTATAAAAACCTCTAAAAAGAAACAATCCCAGCACTGATTAGTTTGTAATCAAAATATAAGACAAGGCAGAAAGTGTGCGCAACAGATGGATAGATCTGGCATAAGGAAAACATGGGGTAAGTGTTCTGGTGAATGTCTCCAGCATAGTCTGCACAGCAGAAAAGAGCAGTCAAGGATAAGCTGAGCTGCTTACCTTACATGACCCCCTAAACCTTTTGAGATTTGCCCACAACAATTAATTATTCTTTTGACTGGCCAAGATGACTCACAGCTGCTCATGCCATCCCAAAGCTCAAGATCTAAGTAAATTTATTGAAATTAGTGGTGGCTCCGTTCCAGGAAACTTGCATTTCGTTTTGACTCAAAGAAGATCCGCACCCTTCCCACCTTCCAGTCTTAGCTACACAGCTTCGATCTCCTAGTGATTAAGACTCAGGAATGGGAGTCATGAGGTCTGAGTCCTATTCCTGTTTCTAATACAGGGTGTTTTTCAGTGAGTCACTTCCTCTCTCTCTTCCTCAATATCCTTGTCTGTAAAATGGGGTTAAGAACACTGACCCATCCCACTGAAAAGTCGTGAATTCATTAATAATTGTGAGCAGTCGAGTAGCCTATATTCTAGAGACTTCCTCTGGCTTTAGTTGCTTTGTATCTGGCACTAAACACATGGTTGCATAGAGCAAAGGAAGTTCGGGCTGTCAATTAATGAGAGTGTTATGGTTTGTTAGAGTTTTTATTTCTAAATTGACTTACACCTCCTTAATAATTGATACTTCCAGGAGGGCAGAGAAGAGGGAAAGCATGTAAATGGAAAAAAACCAGTTCTCATTTGGGAAAGACAGTTTACCAGTTTCTTAAAGAGTGAACTTACTCACTTTGGTGTTTACTACTACAGTGCTGTCTGCAGTTTCTGAGATACCTTTCTTCTGTAGGTTTCAAGTACAAGCAGATTCAGGGTTGTGTCACCACCAGACCTAGCTGTTGTGTCCATTTAGTGATGCTAATGCAGAGGTGCAAATAGGTGAAGTCACTTGCGTGTGCGTCCACACTCACTGGGTCAGCTGTGTTGGGAATCATCCTTCCCACAGTGACAGGCATCCATTTCACAAAGTCCAGTCTCTGCTTTCCTTTGATGCCTGGACATCGGAGGAGAACTGCAAATGATCGATGCCAGACCCTAGTGAATTTTGGAAATGGGCATTTCAGACTCAAGTACTCAAATAATATTGTTCTTATAGCCTTGATCTCAGTTCCTCCTTGGTTGGAGATTAACCTACAGCTCTTAGAACAGAGTTCAACCTTTTTCTACCTCCAGCAAGATCTTTCCCAGTAAAAACTGACACTGTATCAATCTCTACTTCTTTTAACTATGTTGTCCCATCTTGGGTCAGTGGGCCAGACAGCTCTGAAGCTTGCCTTGCCTAATTGTACACAGGTCTTCTGAACAGAAAACCTACTGTTAGTGTGCTGGGAGGGCTGCACCACGACTGGGACAAGTGTCTGCCCTACTCCTGTAGGAAGGTGGAGGAAAATCCCTTGGGGCTCTTGAAAAACTGAAAACTTTTGTTTTTACAAGGAAGGTTGTGCCTATTGCACAGCTGGGCAGGCCTTCCTGTGTACTTCTCCTTTCCTCTGAAAGATGCCACCCAGTAACCATGGCTAGCTGGGAGCTCCCTGCAGCTGCACCAACTGCCAGCTTCAGTGTCCCCTCTTGATGGAGGGGTTGATAGACTGCAAGGACAGGAAGGAGAAACCTGCAGAGTCATCGCCTTATGCAGCAGCTGAAGCCACAACTGCCTGCAGAAACAGAAGAATGCAGTGGGGGCCTGGACTTCCTGAAGCAGCCTCCTAGAAACTGTGGGGAGAGAATAATCATAGGGAGGAAAGGCAGGCAGAGGAACTGGAACTAGTGGTTTGGGCCTCCCCCCAGCCCGGAGAAACCATGGTGCTTTTCTTCTGACACTGCCTCCCTCTGCTGAACTGCAGTCCTGAAACAGTAATACTGCAGCCTGGGGTTTTGAAGCACATAGCAGGAAGGAATAGGAGGTACCCCGATGTAATACAACGCGTTTGCTTCTTACTGGAAAAGTGCATAAGCAAAAAAAAAAAAAAAAAAAAAAAAAAAAAAAAAAAAAGGTATGAAAATGATACACAACTTTTTCTTTGATCAGAAATTGCTGTTTTTACCATCTCACTTCTAGACTTGCTGCATACTAGAAATTTTTATCTGTTTTCTGTGTGTATTCAGGAACAGAGCTGCAGTCACTGCTTCATCAAGCAATAGCAGAGAGCTGTTCAAGAGGCTTCACATGCATGGCTGATTTTTTTAGCTGGTGCGGTGAGACACGTGGAGCCATGCTGCAGTAATGTGCATTTGGCACTGCTTTCTCTCACCTGATTACACCATCTTTCCCCTCTAGTGAGACTGGCACAGCTTAGCTTCCTTGCCTGAATTCATGGCTCCCACAAACTGGGCAAGCTTCCAACCCATTATTAATTACCTTATGTCTATGTTCTCGAGATCAACTGCCCCACTCTTTCTTTATCCTTTCTTATTTATCATATGTTATTTGGAAGACAAACTTTTCATGTGAAGGATCATGCTTGCCTTGCATTTCTTCATTCCACAGCGCATAAGAAACATTAATATAAGAGCAATATTGCAATCAATCACAGATCCACAGGAACACTGCAGTTAATGTTCCTTAAGATCCTATGTCAGTTTGTTGAAGTAAAAGCAAACATATTTGGTACACGAACTAAAGGACTCATGATTGCCAAGACTCTAAGCCAGATCACAGGTTCGCATTTCTCTAACACTGCTGCTCTATCTAGACCTCCAACAGAAGTGCATGGTGGGCACTCTTTGCCAAGACCTGCAGCTAGAGATGCTGGAGAATGTAAGAAATACAGATAGACAAACAAAAGAGCTAGGATATGGTTTAAAGGAATCACTGATTTTATGCAAGTTTTGAAGGGTGCATATTTCATGTTTTTAAGATTGACTTTTGGATGTCTGCATATTGGGAACATGAAAAGAGGATATTTAACTAATACTTCATCCACCTATAAACAGAAGACTGTATTCTCAAAGGATCTCAAAGAATTTCTGCTGGTACAAGTTGGTATAGCTCTGCTGACTTGAAAGAGGAAGGAGACAAGAAGGATGTCCTGGCTGGGGGTAGGTTAATCCCCCCAGGGTTGCTAGACTGATGTGTTATTCCTTGTTTTGCTACAGATTTCTTGCGTGACCTTGGGCAAATCACTCTCCCTCTCAGTATCACAGTTTCCCATCTGTAAACTGGTGAGAGCAACAACCGCCCTGCCCCAGAGGGGTGTTTGGAGGATAAATATGTTAGAGGCTTGGAGCCGCGGGAGTACAATAGTGACAAGGCTCCAACAAATACTGAAGATAGATGGAAGCTGACAATCAGGAGACTGCTATTAGCAGCTGATTCATTCTCTCTGGTTAATGCATATTTTTAACAGGCGGTTATTGACTAGACAGGCACACAAGTCTGTCAATTAAGAATGTTATAATGAAGTAAATCTCTGTACTGGTAGCCTTTGGAGGGTGAATTCAAAACTCCCAAACCCTGTGGCACAGCACCTGCACTACTAATAAAGGCTGAAGATTTTCCTGTAAGTCAAGGGGAGATACCATACACTGGGAAGCAAGTGCCCAAGTGCCATTGGCATTTTCACTGTAGAGTCCTGAGCCGCTTCACCATCAGCACAGTGACAAATAAGAAGTCTTAGGTGACCACGGATTTATTACAGTGTGCTCATAAAACCTTGTCAAGGCACCATTTGAGTACAACTCCTGGCCAGGCATTCCAGTGATTGATGCTTAGAGCCCCACTTACGACCTGCCCTGCAATATGATCAGTGAACACTGCTTAATTGTATTTCTTTTACAAAGTGATGAAACGTAAAACTCAGCTCTCGGCATGCTGGCTGGCACAGGAGTCTCAGCAAATATGTGATTCTCACACTGCAGCTGGACTCTAATGACACGAAAGGTGCTAATGCAATGCAACTGGAACCTTTAATTATCCTAGTGACTAATAGGAAATCTCTCAAAGTGTCTGGGAGAAAGAGCCTTACTCTTTAGAGAGAGTTCCTCAAATTGTGCTTAGAAAAGGGGACATGCAAACAGCAAATGTAGGAGCAGATATAAGTCCCAAAGCTGCAGTGTCTGGGAGTGGGTTTCTCTTTCCTCTGACAATTAGGTTGACAGACAAAGTAAAGAGAGGGAGAATAACACTGAGCCTATTATTGACTTATACATGTTGGTACCTAAACTTGTTCTGCATCCTACAGGTAACTGGATGAACCTGCTGATGAAACAAAAAGATTTGGATTGACTTTGAATATGTTTGTGTTCAAGGAAGGGAAAGAGTGACAGGCAACTGTTTCCCACTTGCTAATTGAATGGAGACTGTCAGATCTTAATGCACCTTGGGGATTATTTCTGTTTGATACAGTTTCAGACCCTATTTCTTAATCCTTTTTTTTTTTTAATTTTAAAATAAGCATTATTTTTTCCTCAACCACGCAAGGTATGAAAACCATACAGACCATATTGCCTGGATGTTTTGGAACAGTGTGCAATACATGTAGGGTTAGGTAGTTCATATCATTGCTCTGCTGCCTGGTTTTCAGACTGATACAGATTCAGCCTTGTATCAATCCCTTTTCACTAATTTTGGCAGCCACGGGTAGATAGCGAGCAAGGGCTAATATAACTTACATGATATTACCTAGCAGCTCAGAGGTGCAGATAGTTCCCAGACAAGAGAAAAACTTTGTCTATTTATTTATTCACCCTTTATCTCCAGGCCTTGACAAAACTGATGCTTGGCAATGCAAGATAATGCAACGGCATTTACAGAGGCCCTAAGCTAAACCAAACAAAAAGAATAATTTTGCTGAAAAGTAGCAATCACCCATTACCAGTCAGTTCTAATCACAAGTCCCTCAAATGCAGAAGCAGATTTATCAGTGCCTTTGAAGCATGTAAACTTATTTGTTGCTGCCACCATACAAGCCCAGGCAGTCCCAGGTCTGTTACTTCTTTCTGTTCCTGCTTTTCTGGTTAAATGCACCTGGGAATATGTAATTGTCTTAAAACATTCATCATAAACAAACGGGATGGGCAAGCCAGCTGAGCTAATGCTGGGGAAATGACTTAAAAAACCTTGAGATTGGTGTAATTGGTAGCGTGCTTCTTGTGAGCGGGATGAAAGATGCATGTTTTATATGGAAGTACAGGGGACAGGCGCTCTGTGTGCCTGGAGAGAGAAAGCATTCCATGTGTAACTGTGGCTTGGCAAAAGCTTGGGCACTGTTGTTACAAACACAGAGAACAGATCACTGGCGGAGCAGAGGAGTGATGTGATAAGAAATGTAAAGGCCCGTGTTAAATCTCTTCCAGTGATCTCTGATTTGCATCAGTGCAAACAAGGGCAGAGACATGGCCTAAGTCAGAGCTGTAGGCATTGTTCAACTGTCTTGGTTGTTTTGTTTTTGTTTTGTTTCCTATATAGATAAAAGATAAAGAAAGCATATATTCTTTGTTAAATAATGCTCAGTGCTAAGGGACTTTCCAGGTCTAAAAGTTTGGGCTGAAGAAGTTAGCTTACATGTGGAATTGCAGCTGATCCAAGAGCACAGAAAATAAACAATACCTCCATCCCTTGAACTCTGTGAGCTAGTTTTGTGGTTACTGTTCCCTTTGGTATTGCCTTATCTCTTGCCATGTTTACAGGATTCACCTTGTCTGCTACCCTGAGCCTGCCTGCCAATCACAGAGCATCTGAAAGTACCCAGAAAAGCTGGTTAGTGTGGGAGCAGTGGACACTGCACTGGTAGTGCTGAACAAAGTGGTGAGGAGACCACAATCTGAAATGTCAGTGTGAGTGTGTGGTCGTAAAACAGAAGGCCATTAACAGGAGGAGTTTGTGTAGGGGAGCACCTGTGAGCTATCTGATACTCTGTGCTCCAGCTTTTTTTTTCAGCTGTAGTCAGCTGCAGCATGATTAGATTTAGGCCATTTCTTTGTTGTTCCATTAGTAAGCAATAAAGCACAATGAGTGTGTATAAAGGAAAATAGACCTCTCATCTAAAATGCACAATCATTTTTGCAAAAATAGGCCCTTCCAGAGCAGATAGGGGACTTCAACCCCTCTTTGTTTTTCTTTTCCTTCCTCTCTGGGTCAGATAAAACTTTTGTTACGGATGTTCACTCTTTGCACTGTAGCAGAGCTGCCCACTGGCAGCAGCCTGTTGCAACCTGTTGGCCAGTCCTAGGCTGCTAGGATTCTGTCACACCTGTCTTGGTCCCAAATGGACAGAGATGCACATACAATGCTGTAAACACTTTTCTCAGCAATTAAGCATTCTGGCCAGGAAACAACCCAGTGGCAATATTACATGAACTGAAGTTACGTATGAGACAGTCCAAAATTTACTCTTTGGCCACCTGACATTTTGGATTGAATGGCAAGACGTTGTGTCATTACTGCATGGTACAGTTGTGTAACAGTGAAAAGGCCACAAAAAGCACACTGAGCCTCACTGTCACTTGTGGCTGTTTGCTCACATCGCTCTCCGTGTTATCTCTGCTTTGCTCTGTGCTTCTAATGAACAACATTCTAAACTATCCCAAGTCACTGCAGTGTTGCTCTTACAACACAGCTTTCTGTTGGATTCCAACCTCTTGTGTTAGGTAGTTTCCTTAAGCAGCCAGCTCCTGGACACAAAATGACTAGCTGAAAATGTCCCCTTTCCCAAGAAAAAGGTCCCTCAAAGGCTGTTTAAGTGCTTAAAACCATGGCCTACTTCAAAACCAACAAATAAGCCAGAAAACTTTAATTTAACCTGGAGATTATGATTTTTCCTCAGCCTCTCGGTTGCTGGTGAGCCTGACGCACGATTTTTGAAGGCTTAAGACTTGCAGTGCCACGTGAGGTAGATACAACCGCTACAGGACAGGTCCAAACGGTCCCTTAAAAATCATATACTAGGTCTCTCTTCCGTTGTACTCCCATTCGTTGGGTGCATTTATTTAATTAATTTCACATGCTCTTTTTGCCTGTCATATGAGAAAGAAAAAATACTTGTGGATTCAGGGCGGCAATAGAAAAACCTTTTATTTTAAAATTGAAAGATGAAAACGAGCATAATGAACTTGCCACTTCCTTAGAGTTCTGGTAACTTGGGTGTGATCTGATGGTACAGAATGATTCATGGGATAAAATTATAGACTTATGCAGGTGTGTACAAGAGCCTGGGTGGGGTGTAGGCAAACAGGGAATTTTATATGGCTATAAACATGGGCATGTGGTATAAAGAAACTGCACAGACTTAAAAAAACTTTATTTTAATTTGATAAGGGCAAATTGAATGAACTTTCTGGTCAAAGGTAAGGACACCCCATTGCTCATCTCCTGCCAGATTCCAGCAGAGATAACACAGTGTATCTTTGAGCAGGTGGAAATCTTGTCTGATTCTTAAAACCATGCAAAAGCAAAGGGCTTATGTAGATTCTCCTTATGCTTGAAGTCGGCCTTTGTTGAAATGGGATAACGTGGCATTATTTAAGCTCATGTAAGCCCTGTGCTTTCTTCTGAACAGGGAGGCTTGGGGGCTTTCTCCTTGCAGTCTCCTTTACTGCTCTCTATCAGTGGCGGACAGGGTAGGCCCTGTGTCATCGGGCTGCTGGACAAGTGAGAAAGCCCTGCAGCTCCAAGCAGCGAGCTCCTATCTCACACCTGATCGTAGTGCCAGATACAGTGAAGGTCAGAAGGCCAAAGGTTGAGAAATCTGGTTTGCAAAGCAAACAGAAATGTTTCTGTTTGCAGACAGAAATGCTGACTGTACATAGAGCCACAGGAACTTCCAAACCACAAGAATTGCCTCTCACTGTTTCCCTCTTCATCTTCTGTTCTTCCACCACCAACCTTTTCTCTTTCTTGCCGTTGTTGGCCTGAGATTCTTCTTGCCTGAAGCCCCTGCAGTCTGAGACAGCCTACACAAGTCTGCCTGAACACCTCTGCTGATTTCAGAGCTCGTCAGAAGAAAGATGAAATAAAAAGAGCCTGACTTCGAAGCCGGTGTAAAGTCATGCAGCTCTTCTGAAATCCGGCAAATTAGGCAAATGAGAGTTTTTGAAATGTCACTGACAGATATTTTGTTTTTTTTTTTTTTTTCTCAAGTGATTTCTCCCTCGCTCTGTGGTTTGTTACCATTCAGCTCTACAAGGCTTTGTTTAACTCTGGAAAAGGCCATAGGAGTTGGAATTAGGTCCAATGTTGTTTGCACAGGAGTGTGTGGCTAAGGCTGGGCCTTTGAAAGGGCACATTATACACTCTGAAGGTTTTGGAAGATTGTCGTAACTACTCCTTGAGGGTCAGGCTGTGCCGGGCTCATTCTTCCCTTATAATGTCTTACTCCACAGACAAGTCTGGTTTGCCTGGAGTGAAGGGCACAGTAAGATTCTTCTGAACAAAGATAGCTGTTGCTTCTCCTTTCGCAGCCCTAGCAGAGCGTGCTCTGTGAGATGTGTGGGGCTCTGGCACACAGGTGATTCTAGCACAAGGAACATTATAAATGTAAATGCCAGTATTCCCTAGATCCTGCCTAGAGCTGCATGTAGGTGGGAGTCCGGGGGTCCTTACCAAAGAGAGGACAGCACAATTTGACAAAGCTAGCATGGGTATTAGGTGTGCTCATCTGCAGAGGCTGATGAATGTGATCTACACAAAGAATTTGAGCTGTTCCTGATAGCTGGGCACCTTGTGCCAGGAAGAGAGACGGGTGCCAAAGGGCACAAGTGGTAACATTCAGAAGTACAGATCTCCTGTCATCTCACTGCTACCAGCTCAGCATAAATCCCATCTATTCAAGTGAGCAGTAAAGCCCACCCCAGACTGTCCAGAAAACAAAATCAGAATGCAGTACTTTCTCTGCATAAATAGCTAGCAATTCCTGAGGAAATGGGTCCCAGATTTCCCTGTGAATTGGGGCCTTAAGTTCTGACATAGGGAGCTATTCATGGAGGAAATTCTAATTGAGTCAGGTTGTGCTTTTTCCACAAATTGTTTACCCTCTGTCTGGGTCTTTACTGGGTTCCTAAAGGGACCTGTGTTGCACCCAGATGCTCTGGTGGTTAGGCACATTCAGGTGAGCACTCTTTGTATGCAGAAGTCAAATACTAAGGAAAAGAAATGTGTCCATGGTCCGTAAGAGGGACAGATCATATGGTCACCATCTGGGGCTCAGGGATGGCTCTGTGCACTGAATTAGCAGTTGCTGTGCCTTGCTGTGTTTCCACAACAGAAACCAAAGATGGTGACACGGAGGAAATTAATGCCAACTGCCCACTCATTTCCTGATTCTTTGTTATACATGCTCCAGTTGTTTTAAAAAGAGAGGCTGCAGCATACAGAATCTGGAGTCTCATCTCTGACAGGTGTGGACTGAAGTCAATGGAATTATGCTGGTGTAATCCAGGTTAAAAGGAAGAAACAGGCCCTGCACTCTATGCTAAAATTCTCTCATGAAACGTTTCCCAGAAATATCAAAGAATATTAAAGTTCTTTGGGAGCAGGGACTGTCTCATACTGTGTGTGAACGGTGTCCAACACAATGGGGCTTGCTCTTGGCAGAGACCTCTAGGAGCTGGAGCAGTACATGTAATAACATCTAACTACACCTTCAAGACACGGTGTAGGGAAGTACATTGTGTTAAGGCAGTTGAGTGCCTGCCTAACCTGTGATTTAGAGGTGCCCCTCCCTCAGCGTTCAAAGGAGGAAATGAAATCTTCCCCAGGGAAGCATTCTGACCTTTCAGCAGCAGGGTCTGTGCACACTGGCTCCAAAGGAGGAGCGGGAATTGGGACGCTTAGGATCAGTTCCCCAGTTTGGCTACCTGGCCTTTGGCAAGCCACTTAATTACCCTGTTCTACAATTGCTCAATTGTCATAATTCTTCTTTTCTTTCCCATAGCAGGGTGGGGATGGACGGAAGGGAAGCAAATTCTTCCTATATTTATGATCACAGAGTGCTTTGAGGTGCACTGGTGAAAGGGCAAAGAGACATAATAGATCACGTTCAGCTCTGCTAGCTGGTCCCTAAAAAGCATTTATTTAGAGACTGAGGCTTGCTCGCTGGCCTTAGTGGTAATTCTTTCAGGAAACAATTGCTTAAGGTAATATTTTCCAAAGCATCCAAGTGAGTCTCCCAAATCCCTTTGAAAGTGGAGGAATCTCAGACATTACACTTAAAAAATACTCCTGAGCCCCTACAAAATTTGAAAACATCTGCACCAGTATTTCCCATGTGCAGAACATGAAACTATAGAGCCATCAACTGACCAAAGGAACTTAACATACATTTTAGTAAAACGTAGAAAATACATATCTCATCACTGACATATCACTAAGCAAAACAGATTTCTCTTTATTGTAAAGATCGTATTGAGACCCTCAACAGACTCGCCTGGTTCACTAGCCATGAAATCTTGGTCTTTGATCTTTCTTCAGATACTACTTCATGTAAAATAAGGTAGACTCCCCTGGCTTGCCTCCAGCGGGGAGAGACTGAGGGTTTCTGTGCTTTTTCAGGCTAATTAGCTGCTTGTAGTACCCCGGAGAGGTGCAGTGCACTATTTTCCTTCTCTGCATCCATTCCTGTAGAAGCCTCGATCCTGAGCTTTACTTTGACACTGAATAGTAGGGTTGATAGAGATTTCTAATCCCCAAATTAAAATAAACTTTTGGCAAGGCCCAGTTCTAGTAAAGGAGCTGCACCATTGAGCCAGATTGAGCCAGATAAGTAGTGGCTGAGGAGGTTTGTAGCTACTGAGGTATCAGCTGGTCAGGAGGCACAAAGGGTTAACTTTTTCTTCCTCTCTTTTTTGCAGTCACTCCATAGTCTGCATGTGGATGTTTCAGGGATGGAAGAGGAAAAAGCACAGAAACTGTGGGAAAAGTTGCATTCCATGTCCTGAACCTCCACTATGCAAAGTTTTTTCTGCCTCCCTCGGAGTTATTTTGCTTTCTTGCTGTATATGTAACTCCCAAGGAAAAGACCTTGTCGACTCAGCCTGAATCTTTTTATGTTGAGTCACCCCTCCAGCTTCCAAATTAAACGGCCAGTAATTGCTCATATAGGAAGATTTAGACAACTGCTGTCTTATACCACATCTCACTGTGAACTGCATGTGGAATTTCTCCTCTTGTACGTGAAAAGACAAGCTTAAGTGAGATTTTATTTACAGACTGAGCCATTGGGTGAGCTGTTCTGCCCTGCCCACGTGGTACCAGGGCTCCAGACATCCAGGTCTCTCACTGCAAGATGAACCTTACTGGAATGCTGCATCCTGAACCAAAGACTGCTCGAGAAAGCTAAGATCTAATACAAGTTAAGAGCAGGAATGTATCTAATGGCAGGCAAAGGACAACCTGACTCTCTCCGCTGTGAGCTGTTTGTGCCTCACATTCTCTGCAACGCGTGCTTAGCCAACTTCCCCCAGTTGTGCTACTGGGATCATTGAATAGTGCCTCTTCCCCTTCCCAGGAATCTCAAGCTTTCTTCAGTGATAACTTCCTCCTGCTAAAACCTTATTCCCACTGCTTTTACTCTGCAAGGCAAGATTTATTATTCTCAAGGGACGTTAACGCAGAACACGAACGTCTTCATTCATTTAACCCCTTGACATTGTTTTGCTGCTGCGTTGCATTGGGGCAGGTGATACTGCCATCTACAATATGGAAGTGGGAGGAAGGACATGCTTAAGACAGTGAGCAAAGAAGACTTCCAGTCTGTGTTTGTACTTCAACTTCTTTCTGCTTCTGCTTCCCAACTGTAGGAAAATTATATGACGTTTCTCTTCCTGCCCTCAGTGCTGTGGAAAATAATAAGTAAAGCATGGTGGTGTCTTGAGATAACATCAGGGTGCAGCAGGCATCTGCTGTTCCCAAAGAGACTGGGAGTTGAAGGGATAATGGGTCTCCTACAGGGACTGGAGACTTGGGCTGAGCTTAAATGGGGCTCCTGGGCCCATGGGCAGAAGATGCAAGTTCCAGGTTAGGCTAGTTGGAGCCATTACGTCTGGGCAGAGACCTCACAGATGGGCACTGTATCTGTCACTGATTTCCTATTGATCTTGAACAAATCCTTTCCGCTGTGTTTCTACATCTTCCCTGAGTTTCAATTGAAAGAAGTACCAGAGCTGTGTTCTCTGAATCTTTAAATCAGTAGAAAAGAGCAGTGAACATAACATTAATTTTTAGTACACTTGTGATTGCAAGATGCACACAATAGCTCTTCCACACAATAATCTTTTACTGTTCATGTGCGTAAATACTCTTATTTTCATCTAACAAGCTTCTGAGTATTTCTGACAGAATTCCTGTGAGATTAAACATCATATAAAACGTATTTATCTCACACAAGATATGACTTGCTCTTGAACCCCCAGCAGTTGCTGGGGTGTACAGCTATATTTTTTAGTGTTATTACTGTTTTTCTGCTTTTTGTCCTGGATCTTGTAAGATACCTATCCTATCTCTAATTATGCTAACGAGGTCCTGAGGTTGATTTAGAGGCTCTGTTATAATGCCAGCCTCCCAGTTTATATCTCAAGTATCAGCATGTTTGTTGCAGATGTCAGTTAAGAGAAGCTTCTCTTTCTGTGCTTGCGTGGAGAGTAAGAACAGGAGCTGGAGCTGGAGGGGAGTAGCATAAAGTAACAGAAATGAGATTGAACAGTGATCTCTGCTGTATCTGCATGAGGGCTGACTTTTCAGTGGGGCACAGGCAGCTTGCCTGTATCTTCTTATGGACATGCAACATTTGGTTTCATACGTTCTTTCCCCAGACACACAACAAATTGACTCATGAAACAAAATAGTTCGTTTCTGAAGGCCAGCACCGTGTTAGGTATGTTGATAATTTTCCAGAGCTGATGTGTGTGTTAGTCAGCCTTGCTGGTTCACTGCTGATCTGAAAGAAGTTAAATCATTGCGAAAGCAAAGCTGATGTCATCATGGCGCCTGCTGGACCTGGAGCTTGGGAGCTGGTGAAGGAGGTGCTTCTTCCGTGCTTCTGCTTGGGGAAAGGGTCAGGCTGAGCTGTGGGTGTGCAGTCAAGGGCCCAATGTCTGTGGCTCCCTCCCAAACCCCAGACTCACAAGCTTGTCAAGAGTGCAGACATCTATCCACTATTGCAGTTTTACATGGGTGTGAATGATACTGAAAGCTGGAATGTGGTCAGAATCAAAGAAGATTCAGAGCTCAGAGGGTTGTGATCAGTAGTGCAGAGTCTGGCTGGAGGCCTGTCCCTATCAGTGCTCCCCAGGGATCAGTGCTGGGTCTGGCCTTGTTAAACATCTTCATCAATGACCTGGCTGATGGGATAGAGTCTCAGCAAGTGTGCTGACGATATGAAGCTGGGAGGAGTGGCTGACACACCAGAAGTCGGCTGCCATTCAGCAGCACGGGGCAGGCTCAAGGGCTGGGCAGAGAGGAACCTTACAAGATTTAACAGGAGCAAGTGTAGAGTCCTACACGTGGGGAGGAATAATTGTGTGCATCAGTATACGTTAGAGGCTGACCTGTGGGAAAGGAGCTCTGCAAAGGACCTGAGTGTTCTGGTGGCCACAGTGACCATGAGCAGCAGTGTGCCCTGGTGGCCAGGAATGCCAATGGTACCTGGGACGTGTTAAAAGGAACGTGGCCAGTAGGGAGAAGACTGAGGGGGGATCTTATCAATGCTTCTAAATATCCAAAGGGCAAGGGTCAAGTGGATGAGGCCAGGCTCTTTTCAGTGGGGTCTAGTGACAGAACAAGGGGTAATGAGCACAAATTGGAACGGATCAAGTCCCATCTGAACATGATGAAAAACTTCTTTACTTTGAGGATAGCAGCACTGGAACAGGATGCCCATAGGGGTGGTGGAGTCTCCTTCTCTGGACATACTCAGAACCCACCTGGATACTTTTTCTGTGTAACCTACTTGAGGTAATCTGCGTTAGCTGGGTTGGGCTGGAGGATCTCCAGACGTCATTATCATTTGGTGAGCTTCATGCAGAGGACTCCTGCTGCACACCTTTTTTTGCTCTGCTCTTTGCTATTTCTCCCAATCTGATTGGATCCTGATGGTGCTTTTATAAACGAGAGACATGCATGCACATTTTCAAGGACCTCCTTTATATATATATTGCACCATGTCTGTATGCCCAAGCACGTAAATCAGGATCTGTTTTACTGTGTATGAATAGACGGGTATGTTGCACAGGCCTGTTTTACTGACAATATTGTGTGTATCAGACATAAGCTATCATATATCCTTTAAACTTCTATAGGAGTGTGGGCATTTCCTACTTACTTTTTAACACTGAAACAACGACTTGGCACTGTGTGAGACACTGAAAAATAAAGAGACCCTGCACTGAAGAGTTTGTACTCTAAATGTCAAACAGGATGCGCTGTGGTGAGGAAGATTTCTGATGTGTTTGTAACTTAAATAGGAAAAAAACCTAAATTTGTTTCACAGGAAAAGAGCATGTGCGTGTTTGTTTTGAAAAAGAGCTTAGAAAAGAAGAAGCAACAGCTTTGTGACAGTTTGCTGGGGAGAGGTTTCTCTTACCACCTGCACAGAGGTCCAGAGAAGGAAATGGGTGCACATATCTGTGTGGTCTCAATTGCCTGTGCCTTGTTGTTCCTCTGCTCAGTGAGCGAGGTTCAGCTGTGCCTCTGGAGGTGCAGCTGGCAGCAGGACAGGCTCCGTCAGCACGTGTGCCAGCCCTTGGGCTCCCTGAACTCTTCCTCATGGCTCCGCTGCGATCGCCTGCCTCTGTGTCTAATTCCTATCTTGCGTTGTGCTTTATGCTTTTAATGACAAGGGATAGACAGCAAAGCAAAGCTTCCATGCTGTGATCGTAGGAGAGGAGCTGTTTATGCCCAGTGATGGGCAGCAGGTCAGAGATATTAGAAATAGGTACATTTTTCCAGGTTTAAATCATTTTGAACTCTTACGACTTGTCAGCATTTTTATTACACGTGTGCATATTTGTATTTTAAGAAAAGGAAGTGCCGGGTGTGGATATGTGCAAATACTATAAAGAAGACACAATGATATGAAGCCTCCTAGAGCCTTAAATGTCAGAAGTGTATGACTCCAAAGTGTGGGGCTGAAGAGGTATGTGGAGAAGCTTTGGTCCACTTTGCTGCTAAAGACAGAAACATCTCACAGGTTCAATTCAAGGTGATCAAGACTTACCCAGGAAAACTGTGTGCTCACAACACTTTGATGCCACGGCTGGGAGCCTCTTGTGATGTGATGGGGATATAATGCCATGCCAGGGAGCTGCTGCATGCTGCTGGAGCCCATTAGTTGGCTGATTTCCCTCTGCAGTGTCAAGACAGAGAAGCCCCATATTCCAGTCTATCTAAACAGCCTTCGTGTTGGCATTTTCTCTGGTTTTACTGTGGAGAGAGACTCAGTTTCCCAGCTTAATCTCACACTGCATCCCCAAGGAAAGTGTGAACACAGTGTATGTGACACTGTGACCTCAAAATTCAGCACAGCTTCCCAAAGTGAAGTGTGTTTGTAGGGACTCCAGACCAACCATGCTACAGATTTAATAGTAATGACAGCAACAACATTCTTAGCACTTGCAAAAGAAAGCAATGGTGACAGGAGCTGAAGCAGGTTATTGTCACTTATTCTAGCAAAGCAGCAAAAATACAGAGCTGTTCTGACCACAGCCTTTCTTGTACCTGCAGTGATGGACGACCACCTGCCTGGGAAATGGCTGAGCACTTTAGGGGAGGATGCCACTTTGAAGGGGCAATATAAAGAAATTTTCTTTCTGTTAGTAAATTCTGTTTTTTTTTTCTCCCTGTGTTCACATCTGCTACCCTCGAATATACAATTCAATCCTGTAAAGGTAAATGGGTTACTGAAAATAGTACTTAAGGCCAGTTTTGATTCTTTTCATACATTTTAAAGCAATTCATAAGACTCTTTGCACGAATAACTGAAATTAACCTTCATTTGTGCCTTAATTTGAAGTTCAAACTTAACATAATCGATATTTTGTGGTCTTCTGCAATCTGTTCAGTCTGTTTATCCAAGGAAATTATTTGTTCCACTTCTGCATTTGAGGTAGAAATGGGCATAATTAAATCCATGAGCTGTAAGAAACTGAAAGAACCGGAACTCTGAAGATAGATAAATATACCATGTCCAAATTCCAGGCTTTTGAAGTACATCACACACACTCTCCACTTAACCTTACAGTGTATAATATATCCAATATTTCTCATCAAACTGTCCCAGTTCAGCTTCCTGTAAAATCACAGCTCTTCAGCATCTGTTGTAAAGTCTTTTCTTTTTCTTCCCCAGAGAAAATGATTGTCTAAGGTGAAAATAATCTTATTTGCTGTAATCAGAATGTGAAATCAGAAATGAGAGCAGACGTATACTACCGAATAAAATCCTTCACATTGTTCCTGTAATGATGTGTTTTTGGATGAGCTCCGTTTATAACCAAGTAATTTGCTATCAATGCTTCATTGTAATTTACTCTCTAAAGAATTCATCATGTCATAAACTTCAGTAGGTACAAGATCAGTTTGTTCTAATTTTAAGATCGTATCATAAGAAACATTTAGCACATTGTGAAATAAATTCAAGTAGCATTTAATCACGGCAAGTCTCTCTGTCATGCCCATCTTTGTCATCCTTAACAGACTTAAAAACTGCAACTGGGCAATTCTCAGCTAATGTAAAAAGTAACATCTAATAGCTTTCAACTGCAAGTCAGACAGATAATCATCTTGTGGGGACGTGCCTCAACGTTTCTGTGCATTGAAGGTTGACAAAATGATACAGCTTCCGTAATTCTGAAACTCGTGGCAGCCAAGGAGAAGTGATTGAAAACTTTGGTTACACAGACCTCAAGATCAAATGATTGTTTGATCAAACGCTTCTTTATAAAATACTGCAGTGTTTTACAGGAGATGAGGATGCTTATTTTGCTTCCAGCTAATTGCCCAGCTCATTTTCCATTAATTTATAGATAGCAATGCCTGTGAACGCTAACATTAGTCTTATTAGCTGCATGTGAATAACAAAGTTCAGATCATCTGACTTTTTTCAATACTTCTTCCCATTTCAGATATTGTCCAACAGTTTCACTGGTACCTTGCACTAACAAGAAAACAGATTTTCTTCATTACAGCACGGCAGAGAGGCAAATGACTATCAAGCACACTGTTATTTCTGTGGTTTGAAAGTTGGTGCGTGTGGAGTAATACTAATGCAAATTGTCTAGAGTTATTCAAACTTTTTTTTTTCACTTTTAGTTGTTATTTTCTGTTCATAATTTCAGCGACTTTTTTGAGAGAACAAATTTCCTGGTTGAATGAATGGATGGAATTTGATCTCAAGCAAAGTGAGCAGAAGACAGAAAGATTCCTCATTTTGCTTTTTACATCCAAGGGCTGGAGATAAAATTGAGGTTGTGTACACAAGGCTTTTACCCCAGCAGGGAGCTGGGCCAACAGCATTCCCTCTGGTTATAGGTGGAGAAGCAAGAAATGGGGTGCAGGGGACCTTCACAGTGCTTTGCTCTGCTGGATTCGGGATGTAGAGCTGACATGAGTTTGCTCACATTCCTGATCTTTCAGGAAAATGACACCTGAGTTGTACCCAGCTTCAAAGTTCTGCATTATGCACACCTAAGCAGATTCGTGGTTTTGTGTTTTCTCTTGACTTTTCTCTTGCAGCTGGTAAAAAAAAAAATAAATATCAAAGGATAGTAAAAGGAAACTGCAAGCAGGCAATTCTGTCAGCCCGAAGTGTTCAAAACAGGGCAAACTGGATTTAGGGAAGGATGCAAAATGGGAGCAAATGTGATAATTGTAAGACCTGTACGAGAGAGGCAGGGAAACCCCTTGGGTGCAAGAGTAAAGTCATCATCACATTATGTGAGTATTCTGTTGTGACTGCTCTCTGATATGAGATAGAGTGAAAAGTGGTAGGATATTTTTTCCTTTAATTTACTGGAAATTACAGTGGCTGAGTTTTGCTTTAACATATTTTTTATCTGCTTTGTTTAGAGTGTGCTCTGAACAGGGCTTTCTGTTCTTGTACTTCTGTAGATTTTGCTCCTTGCTCCTCTTATTTTATTTTTAATTTGCTCCTAGAGGTTTGACTGAAAAGCAGCCATAACATTTCTGATACACATTCCTTTAAAGCCAGGGATGGTGGAACTTGAAAACGTGTCAGGGTCACCCAAGACGATGTGCACATGAGAACTAAGCCAGGCTTTTCTTCCAGCCCTCCTGGATGTTACCAGATGGGCAGCCTGGAACCCCAGAGCTCTTTCAGCACCAAACCCATTCCCTCTGCTGGCTTTCTGTCCTGTTGGCTATCGGAGGATCCCACTGCTTGAAAACTAGCATCTGAAATGGCTTCATTGGTGAATAAGCAGCACTCTGGTCAGCTGAGAGCCAGGCTGCTGTGCTTATGGAAGATGAGGAAGGTGGGTGACTCACATTCAGATGGAAGGTGACCTCAGGGCCAGCCCTCACCGCACAGTGAAATGTCATCTTGGTGCCGGATGGGCTGAGCAGCTCAGAGTGAGTTTGTGTCCAGCTCCGAGTGCTTGGGTAGAAATCAGATGACATGCAGCTTAAGGCTGAGTTTGTGTTTAATTAGGAGATTATCTCAAATCTGAAATGGAGCCACTTTGAAGTGTGTGAACTGAAGCTAGAGAGACTCCCACCAACCCCTGCAATCAGTTTCACTCTGCATTTATTTGCCGAGGTGCTCAGTTTGGGGTGAGAGGTGCAGCTTGGCTGCCACAGCTGGACTTCTCTTTTTGGGTCCATGTTTTCTCTCAGTCTGCTGCTCCAGTCTGTAAGCAGATCAGCTGCACTGGAACCGTACTGCTCCGCTCCCCCAGCAGCACGCCAGGTCCGAGAGGTGTCTGGCTGTAATGAAATGAGCTGACTGGCACTTTAGTGCTCCCCTGTGTAGGAGCGTCTTAGGAGTAAGACACTTAATTATTATTAACGTTCTAATTGGCCTGTGCAAGTGCAGATGTGCGTGGAAGTGCTGCCTGGCTCTCTGTACCGTGTGCATCCCGATCCCACTCCAAACCACGCCGAGCCCCATGCTTTTGCAGTCCCTATCTGTTAACCTTCAGCTGTTTCCAGAAGCCAAACCACAAACAGACTAAATGTGAAGGGAGGGGAGAAGAAAGCAACTGTAATAAAGAAACATTAACAGGAAAAGTACATCTTGGTAAGGTCTCCAGATAAGAACGCTAAGAATCGTTGTCTCTGAGCATTGTCTGCAGTACAACATGTCCTCCCTATATGCTGGCACAGCTAAAGCATACAGGACATTAGCTCTTAATGGGAAACATTAGGTGTTTAAATCAAGAACATTTTTCCACCACACGAAATTCTGTCAGGTGACTGCTGCAAGCCTTGAAGGCTCTGCTCCCAGAAGTTCCTTCTTTGTTAGAGGCTTGCCACCTAGTGCTGCGCTTCGGTACTGCTCTCCGCGTCCTATTGCCGGCCTCACTGCTGGAAAAGCTGATTCTTAGAATTGCTTATTTGATGTAAGTGGCAGTTACTGCACGCATGGACTGTTTTGCTTTTAGAACAATATTTGGTCTGAGACAAGCAGCAGTGCTTGCTGTTCCAGCTGCTTGTGCTGACAAACTGCATCCAAACGGGGTTGTTGTGTGTGGTGTCCCTTTACCCCACTTTGCCAGAGAAGCAGCCTAAAAATGGATGGCCATCATTCATAGCAGGGTGCTGCCTTAGCGTGAAACTGCAAATGACAGTCAGTTCTGCAGGGTACAGAGATTTTTTTGATGCGTCCACGATTGTCTGGCAGAGAACAAACATTATTCTAAAAAACTCACACTTTAGAAAAACATAAAAGAAATGGGCAAATTAAAATAGTTTCCTTTGTGCTCAGGCCATCTTTCTGAAAGACATAATCTGATCATTCAACTGTATTTACAGCTGTCCCCTTCTGGTGAGTTATTATAAAAGCAGAAGCAAGATCCTTAGCTTCCTGTATCTGCACTTAATTTAGCATTAACATAAAAACCATCCCATTCTTCTACAGTGATTTCTTCCACCTTTCTCCTGCTTAAGAGCAGCATCTCACACCACGAGTTGTTTTGCCAGAAATCAGTAGGACAGCTGTCCTTACGGTGAAGTTCCTGGTGCCACAACCTGACCCAAAGTTATTTTGCTAATGGAGAGCTCTGCTTTGGCAGTGCCACTTCCCTATGTTGAGCTTGGGCTGCATGGTGCTGAGTGGCTACAGCTCCCAGCAGAGCTGGTTGCTGTTCAATACGCTTTGCATCAGTCCAGGCTCTGCTCATCATGTTTATTTGACAGGCAATAACCTTTTTATTGAACCCAGCACATTACACTGATGATCCACCCTTCAGCAAATACGATTGTAATAATCACTTGGTATTTATTTAACAGCCAATTGCTGTCTTTTGAGAAAGAGTCAATTTACATAGTTCCAAATTACAATTAATACGTTTTCTAATGGTTATTTAATAAAGGCAGACATGGAGGAGTAGCATATTGGTGAGAGGTGAGGACATGAGATGGGACTTCATTCTGCCACTGCCTCGCTTGGTGACCTTGGGCAAATCACTTTGCCGCTACATGCTTTTATTTATTTCCTTGTAAAACTGGTATAATAATAGCCCGGTGCCATGAAGCCTAATTACTGTTTGTGAGGGATTTTGACCTCTCAAGCAAGGAGCTGTGTGAGTTATACTATAGCCAGCCCATTGACCCTGAGTGAAGGAAACGTATGCAGCTGTTTATCTAGAGGAATGTCGAGACAGAAATGCATTTTGGGCCAGTGAAGTATCTTTCATTAAAGAACACCTCCCTCCTACGCGCTCCACCAAATGTCAGAGCTTCCTATTGCTCTGAAGTACAAAGTCTAATTTTCTCTGTATGAATGCATTCAGGAGCCCAGCCAACTCCTGGATATTGGTTTCATTGGCTAATTGATGAGGCGTGGAGGGATTTTCTCTAATGCCGAACTTGGGCCTTCCCCATGTTGTAGCGTCAGACTCTGAATCCTTGTCCTGTTTCTTCCCTCCCCCTCTCCTGCTCCTCCTTAGGAAATTTAAAGCACTTCAGAGAGAGGACTAGATTTGTAATAAGTTACTTTAATTGGATTTCTTTTTTTTTTTGTATTGGTATGCACAGGTTATCTTTAAATGATTTACGGACGTACTGCCAAGCACTGCTCATTTAACCTCCTTCCTTCTCACTTGTATATGGATTCTTCTAACAATACTGGCAAACAATCTCTTAGAGAACATGCAACACATTTCTGCAATGAACATCCCAAACAAAAGCTAGGAGACACTGCCATTTCAAAGACTGTGCTCCATCCTACAGGTTGGGGCACTGAGGCTCAAATCTTGGTGGGCACCCCTCACTGTGGGACACTTACCCACCCCCTTCCTGGGAGGATAAAAGGGAATCCAGGGGTTTCTTTTCTGCCTTTTTCTTTCTTTCTTTCTTTTTTTCCCTGTGATCGTTGAGCCACTCCGACATGAATTTATGTGTGTAATCATCTGTGTTGTAATTGGCAGCCTGGCATATGAGTCACTAACCAAATTAACTGAAGTTTCCTTTGGGGAAAAATGTAATCAGTTACTACACTGAGATACATTGCAAGAAATTAACTCTTACTGTTGGTGGGGGTTGGAGCTGGCTGGCTGAGGGTTTCCTTCCCCAAACCAAATGGGAGCCAATGGGGGAAGGGGACGAGAACAGAGAAGGGGAAAAAGCCCAGAGGGTGGAAGTATCTGGGAAGTCATTTCCAGTATTGTCTACCCGAAGAGTTAAAAAATCACAAATAAGACCCATCTCAAACCATGAGTTTTGTTTTTTTTTTTAAATTAGTAAGATGGGAAAATAATTTTTTGCTTGTTTAGGAGCTATAAGCCTCTGGAGCTCCAGTCTGTGACTGTTTGCAGTCCAGATTATCAGACATTCACTTTCTGTGCTAATGAAGGCTGAGATGTGATCTCGTGATTCAAGAAGCTGGAGCTTTAAGAAAAAATCCACTATTGCAGAACTAAGACTTAATTGGTCATAGTTAGCATTACAGCACTTGATTGTTTTTCCTCTGTACTGAAATCTATTGAGAGCCCAAATATAAGCAGCACTCTGTAAATGACTGATCTTTTTTTTGTTGTGCTGGATGAATCAAAACACTAAGAAAAGTTTTGTTTCAAATCAAATGAAATATTTTATCTGAGCTGAAATGAAAGCTTCATGTTCAAAGCTCATTTGCTTAAAAAATATCAGATATTTTATTTTTGAATAAAATGCCCTCATCTCACTGTGTGTGTTTTTCTACAAGCCTGGTACAGAATTCCATTTGAGCCTGGTTACAGCTGTCTGAAAACAGATGTCTAAAAAGGTCATACTGGCCCACCTGAAAGGCTCCAGTCCTGTGGGTGACTGAGATGGTGAAACTCACAGCTATTAAGTGATAATCCCTATGTATTGGTCACAAGGGCCCAAATATACAACCATGGAGATGCCACGATCTTAATTTTGATCTCTAAGTGTTGATATTGTTTGTTTGTTTGTCTTGCTACTGCCTGAGGACTTTTCCTTGGTGAAATATTGGTAGAAGGTATGTAAAACCAGATGCGCAGTAATGCATCGAGGAAGGAGGAAAATGGTACCTGAGGGACCAAGGCAGCTTTCAGAAGGACTTTCTGGGAAGTCTAAGTGCTCTTGCCTGAACAGGTAAGATTTGTAGTGTCTTCTGTGTAGGACTGAGCTTGGTCAGTTAGAGAAAAATGGTGCATGGTGTCTGGTGGGAGAGAGCAGAGGAAGGCTGTTTGAATATGTTTGAATATGATGGGCAAAATCTGCAATTTAGACATGAAAAACCCATACTGATCAGTGAATGCACTGACACTCCTGGAGGGAAAACAGGAGGTTAAAAACTCTTGGCCCATTCTTTCTCCCTCGGAAGTCAATCACTCAGTGCAGTGTAGATTGTCAGGATAAATTATGACATCTGCTACATGGCAGCCTCTCATTTTAACCTTAAACTGCCTCCACAAAGACTCTCAGAAGAGGGCTGTAGGTGCATATGGTTTTTGTTTCTTTGTTTATTTCTTTGTTTATTTCTTGCATAAATATAGCACAAGTGTCTTAGTACCACTGCAATTCTTTGGCACGACTCTGTGGCTTCTGACTACATTAGCATTTCCTTTTTCTTTTATCTCCTTCATTTTTATTTTTCATATATTTATTTTAATAACTAGAACAATCTATTTCTGCAGCTGGAGGAGTGCAAAATTCAATTTATCTCACAGAACACCTAAAATTAATTCACGCAGAAAGGGGGTGGTGGAAGATTTAGGTCCTGACTGCAAGCTTTTGACTGGAGTCATTTGTCATTTTGCTTCACGGATTGGAGCAATGAAGGTTTTATAGTGTAAGTCTTTAGAGTGACAGAGCTGCATGGGATTTCACACTGCTGTGTCAGGATTTCCTTTTGCGGGCCTTCATAAGCAGCCTATACAAATTCACATCTGCTTGAGCCTGGTGTGGAGAGGAGCTGGATTGGACACAACCCTTCTGTCTTTGATACTTGGCCTCTGCATTGCTTGTGCTCTGCCAGTGGCTAGAAGTTGTTACAGTCCTTGTGCACATGGGATGTTCATGTGAACTTCTCAGTGGTCTGCCTCAGTTCTATGAAATGGTCACTGCTCTGGTATTGCTGCAGAAATCAGAACAAATCGCTGCCTGGAGTTGAGCTTGATGTTGTATTCATTCAGATCTATGATCAGAGGTTGGATAATCCTTTGTAGGAGCTGGATGCTCTCTACCTCCTGCTGGCTGATTGCGCTTTCAGATGCTACAAAGCTTGATAGGGAAAAGCAGTGCTGGGGGCAAGAAGCAGTGTCAGTGGAGTCAGGACTTACTGATGGTAGCAGTGGGCTGGGCATATCTTCAAGGTACGTGCTGTCAGAAAACCTCATGGGCAGAAGGCTTGGAAGGACCAGGCAGTAGGGCTGGCATGCAGAACCTCACCAAAATGCCCTTTCAGTGGAAAGGGTCATGCACAGAATATGAAGGCTGTGATGTGGGGGTGCTTTAAGGCTGCTGAGGCAGTGGGGAGAGCTGTGTGAGCAGGTTCCTGGTCCATCCAGTTACTTTCCACAAGTCCCTGCTTGTCAACACCATTTTTCCAAAGTTATTTATCTTGCTGTCTTCTGCTGAGTTCTTTTGGATCCAAATGAACTGCATTCATTCACACCTGCCATGTAACCCAGCAATACTGTACTGAGTGAGTAGGCTTCACTGCTGAGAGCTGTGTTTCAATGCAGTGCGAATCTATGCTCATCTCTGCTTCTCTCTCAGAGAAAGAGAAAGCAGGGAAGCAAGGCTTTGCAGAGACAATGGGAGAACCAGAGTGGCTTCAGAGACCTTCTTTCTCCCCATCGTTTTCACAGACCTACTGCTCACCTTGGAGCAGTGATGGCAGGGAATGCAGAACAGCAGTTGTTTGCTTCATAACATCACAGAACAGCTGAGCTTGGCAGAATCTCTGGGTCCATCCGAAAGAGCTGGGCAGCAGCCAGGAGATGCTCAGGAATGGTCCCTTACTATTACAGCCTCTGTTGTGTTGCAGCTTTCAGCCTCTCCAGCTCTTTCTAGTGTTTGCTTATCAGGATGTGCTGAGGGGAGAGGGACACACCACTTGACCCTGCATGGAGTGGCTGTCCATAGCCCTGCTGCTTCTATCTCCCAGTGCTGTGTGAAGTTAGTGTTACACCAAAGCTTCGGAAGGATCTTTGAAATGTGTTATAATCGAAGTAAGGCAAAAGTGGCATTTGGTGTGGTATAAATAGTGCATAAATATCCTTCTTGCTGTCTGCATTGAGGTGAGTCTCGTCTCCAGAGCTTCCAGTGTTTTTATTGCTTTTATTTTTCTTCCCAATACTGAATTGTGAAGAATTACCTGGGCACTTTCTGCATCTTGCCAAAGAAACTCAAAATGGCTTTCAGAGGTTCATTTCAGATGGATTTTCAGTGCCAATGAAAGAAGAGATGGTCTTTTTAAAGAATGCAATTTATTTTACCCACTTTCATCCTGAATGGATGAAATGGGCCATTAGCTGCCAACTGAGTGGTAAACACATAACTGGTGATGGTACTGCCTACATCTTGGATCCACTTTCTCCCCTCCAAAAGCTCTTCCCTTCTCTCTAGCTATGGTTATGAGCTAGTAAACCTCTCTTAACTCTTTTTCAGTAGCAGAATTAACTTCCTTCTGTTAATGTTACAAGTGCTTCAGGCAAAAGAGCTTTATTCTGTTGCACCTCCTTTGGGATGCCTCCTTTACAGCCTTGAATAGGTTGAATGACAAAGCAGTCATTAAAACAACTGTTTGAAGATCATTTACCAAGAAAGAGTAGTCACATAGCGAAGTCACTGGGGAAGAGGAAGGCCTAAATTCGTATCTCCACTCTTTAGCAGTTTCTTGGCAAGGCCCTGGAATGTGCAATCTCTGGTTTTCCTGACCTTCATCTTTTTTGTAGCAACTTATTCCTCTCGAAAAGGCTATCAGTGAGCTGTGCTGGGTGAATAGCAGTGGAAAATGTAGTCCTCTATCTCCCTGAACTCTAACTCCTTGTTTGTGAAGTAGGACAGAACACTGCTTCCTTGTGCACTGTCAGCCCCTTGTTCAGAGAGGGAGACCTGATCTCATTTGGGAGTGTAAAATATAATACAAATATATAATATAATATATAATCTGCAAACAGATGTCAGGGCTTTCTAATCTATTGTCCACGGGTCCTTGCAATTTCATAGCTAACTGGTATTGGTAGAGACTGCAATCTCATACTCAGCTCTGTAGGTCACGTTTATGTGGAAGTCTCATTGAATTTCTGCACAGTTAGGAGGTCTTGAGGAATAACCTGAGCCCGTTTTACTTAGCAGTGGAGTAGGTTGCGAATAGGTATGCTGTTGAAGCATTTATTGTTTTTCAACTTAAGTCATGGTTTTGTATAAATAATATATGTAGCTAGTCAATGCTTGGGAAATGCATTCTTTTCCTTGTGAAATATTTATGGACATCAGTGCCTACTTAGTATCCAGTCAACTTGGAGAATACAGTTCGAGTAAGAAGGCTTGGTTGCCTTTAATATCTTGGATGGGACAGACTTTCTAGCTGGAAGGTACTGCATATCTGCCATTTTATCTATCAGCTCCTCCTTCCCTCTCCTGGGACTTCAAATGGACAGCATAGAGAATGAAATCCTCTGCTATGCTGAGGGACAGGCTCTGTATGAACAGTAGTAAGGCTGCTTTCTTTTGTGCCTGCAGACAGCCTCTTGGAGAAGAAGCAAAGAGTCTATTCAGGTCTGACTCAGTCCTGAGCTGGCCAAGGGCAAACCTGGTAATGAGAATAATTCATTCTACAAGTGAGGTCTCTTGGGATTGCCATTTGCAGTCAATCAAAATGATGTGAATAGTTTCTATAACATATTACAACCTCTGAAATACTGTCACTTTCCATACACAGTGCATTTTATCCATTCAGACACAGTGCATTTTGCCCATTGTGGAATTCCCAGCTGTGACTTCTGCATTTTTCAAGTCTGCAGAATGGAAATGATATGGGACAACTGGTATAATAATTCCATGGGGCATACATAGTAGTGCTTACCTGAAGTCTTTCTAGCTTGTTAAGAGGTGGCCTCAGTCTTTACCTTAGATGATATTTCAGTCTTTAGATTCACTGTTGGAAATCTCATCCCTTTTGTCACATTCTTTGACCAGAAAACCAGAAGTCTTTGTATGGGAGGGGTATGTCCACTTCTTTGAAGTCTGATTTTTTTTTCAATAAATCAGCATGCCAGTCTCTGAACATGATTCAGACACATGAGGTGGGCAGGCACATGGGAGAATTTGAGCTTTTTGTTGGCAGCCATAAAGGAGAGGTGGCCAAAAATCTTCTGTGATGGAGTTCTAGTCCTGAAAAATCCACCCAGATTTGCAGATCTGTTTGAACTGACTCAAACCATCTTAACCACTTACCAAGTAATACCATTTTTGTCCAGTTCTGACTCCTACAGGCTGCAGGGAGATGTGCTTTGTGCTGACTGATGGAAAGGAGCTTTTGTGATGCTTGCTGCAGATCCTGCTCTGTTGGCCTATGATAGATGATTTTCTTTTCTTTGCTTAATAACCAACCCGTGTGTATCTGTCTGAAACTCACACCATTAAAGTCTTAACTCAGCAATCTAAAATGGTTTATTTTTTCATTTTCCTTACCTACATGTCAAAACATAAGCATGAGCTTTACTAATAAATATTTCTATTTTATATGCATATTTTTATGCCATTGTCCCAGTTGTATTTTCAAGGCTAAGGGCTTCAGTATGAGATTCTTCCTGCATGTTTAACAAACAAATACTGAAAAATAAGATATGCTGATGTGGAGATTATTATACATAAATCATTGAAAAATGCTCTTTTTAGAGAAGGGAATCGCAAAAGGAGTCATTGACCTGAATAAAAGAAGCTCAGCCATACTCCAGAGGATTTGCCATTTTGATACACGTTAGTGCTTGCTAACAATTGTAATTTATTAATCCTGCTCTCTCTTCTTTTCCCCTCTCCTTGCACATTCGCTTTTTATTGTAAACAAGAATTGTATTTATTTTCTAAGAGTGTAAATTGATCTTGTGGTCACTGATTACCACTAAAAGCTACTTGGTAGTCAAAACAGCCCCTCAAAAGCCCCATAACCAAAATAGGTAGAACAGCTCTCCTCACTGGATCATTCAATTTTAATATTTTGAAGAGAAAAAGCAGCATTTGCATCCTGAAACAGAGCCAAGGATATTCTGGACTGATTTGTGGGTCGTAACTCTCTCATGGTCTGTTTGGAAACAGAAGCTCGCTGCCTAGCGCAAATTGGTGGAGCTCTGCTCCTGCAGATGAAATACTGTTAGCTATGCTGATGGATTCCAGGATATAGATTGGTGATAGCCAGGATTTTTCCTCCTCTCTGGAAAACCAAGATGCCTTGTTTGATTTTAAGTGGCAGTTGAACACTTGGAAACTTCTCCTCATGCTGAGAAACTGGAACTGGAGTCCAGACAGCACAGCGAGGTTGCTGTGTGTTATTGCTTGTTACATCTCTCTTATATCTGCAGTACAGAAGTTTTACTTACAGAGCTGTCAGGTCTCTTATTCTATCCTCAGCATCCCAAAGCTTCCATCCATGTTCAGTATTAGCCAGATGTATTCATATGCATGTACTCACAGATGTTCATGCCTACCTGCACAACAGATGTGATTATTTTTTCTATTACCTCTGCTTTCCAAATGAGGATGCAATAGTTGAGTGTTTTATATCCCAGCAACCAGAACTACATTCTGCAAGAAATCTATAAATAATCCAGGGCTAGGTAATCTTATCAGTAAATATCCAGTTCTAATTTGTAATCACCAGGTGTAGGTCAGAAGCACAAGTTTTCTCTCTCCCAGTACTTCCCGGTTACTGCTAACATTTCCTGGCTTTGCTTCAAACCGAGCTGGAGTCTCAGCACCATGTTTTCTTTCATTTAACAAATGTTGACTTTTTAATAAGATCTGTTTCTTCCTTTGTCAAAATGCTCGGAATTTGTCTAAGGAGTCCTTTTGTACATCGTCCCTGTGGTATGCTGTAAACACACTGGCAGAAGCAATAGAGTACTTAAACCATCCTTACTCCTCAAGTTTCCCCTTCAGCTGCAGCTGTTCTGTTTCTGAAGGTAGATTGCAATATGCCTCTAGCTGCCTTCAAGTTTTAAATCTGACTGAGATGCAGAAGGTGCCATGCAGAGCTGAGTTCTTGCAAAGTCTGGAAATGATTTTTTTCCTCTTTTTTCCCCTCACTTATATTGGTAAGATGAGGTGCCTGTTTGCTAGAATGCTTTTTTCCTTTTCCTCTGCAGTCTATCAATTTTTTTGTGGAAAAAATACTGTCGGGGAAAAAAAGATATGAAATAAGTCATTGTGCAGAGAGAAATAACAAAAAAATATACAGCATATTTGAGTGATACATTTTGGGAAATTCTTACCATGGACACACAAATATCTGACTTTCTAAATAAATTCCTGTATTCTTAGCATTTATTGAATCAGCAGTGCACCCATCTGTTATGTAACGCTAGCAGCTGGTCACCCTTCTCTGTGATGTACAGTTTCCTTTTCTTCTTGTAGTAGTGATAGAATAATGCTATTATTCTTCAGCACCTTTCAGTTAATGTTCCCTTAGGTTGTCATCCAGCTCCCAGTTACTTAAATGTAAATACAGATGGGTTCAGTTCCTAATTTAGAAGAAGAATTAGCTTCGAGCAAAGCATTAATTTATACTGATGGATTAGAAAAGAGCTTCTTTTCCAAATGAAAACTGTTGGACTGGTTAAAGAAACAATTGTCAGCATCGCTCCTCCTATGTGCCCAAGTAATTTCAGGAAGTGGGTTCTCATAATTGGTCTCAGGAAAAGAGAGGAATAGACAAGCCGGGGTTTCACTATCTTCCTCTCCATCACAGGTACGTCTCTGCTCATCTGATAGCTGCAAAGCTGTGGCAAAAGGATCTGTGCAAATATATACACGGGTCCTGTCAGGATATCTCAGAGAGTAGGAATGGAAAAACAAGGTATTAAAGAACAGCCGTGTGCAGAAGGCAAAATGTGAGATCACTGGCACTGCCAGTGTGGTCTCCTGCCATCATTCTTTAAATAATTATTTATTGTAAGGAATATATATATATGTGTGGTTTTTTCTGTCGACAACACACAAGTTTTGGGGGACATATCAAAGAATTTGAGGTCTGGTTTGCAGTCTTGAGGTCAATAGAAAGTATTTCTCATCGTGTATATGTTGGCCATGCTTTTTGAAATGGCTGTGGTGGAAAACCTGAAGTCAGGCAGATGTTAAACATCTGGTATCAAACCAAGGACTCTCTTCTACAGAACGCTGAGTAAAGCTGGCCAGAAAGTGAAACATCTGTTTTAGGAAAAATGTGAAATTTTTAGAATTTTTGTCTGATCGAAATAAAAATAAGACCTCTTGCTATGGAGAGAGCAAGTGAACTTAGAACTTAGAGCTTAGAGTACAGCAAAGCCCAGCTCTGAGGCCATTCCTGTAAGATACGGGAAACCAGGGTTCAATCTATGGTCTACAACATCTCCTTGGCTAGGATCAATGCAAAATTGCTCCCAGTGGATTGGTTTTGACTCAATGAAATCCCATTTCTTGGGGCAGAGGAGAGACTATGCTCCACAACCCAGACATTAGGGCATTCGTAAGGTCTGTGGGAAGACTACGTTAAATCCTTGCCCTGCTTTATTTGGAGTCATCTCAATCTTTCCTGTATCACACAGTATAAATCCACATCACTAGGGAATGTGTTAACCACTGGGCTTCTGGCTGTGCTAGGATCCTTTCCCAATCAGATTTTGACCATCAGCCTTTAGTCAGATTGGAAGATGCTTCCCAGAAGGCATTTTGTTGAAACTGATGTTTCCCACAAAGATTTTTCAGTTCAGAGAGATCAGCATTTTCTGTCCAAAAAAAAAAAAATTGTTGGAAAATTCCTGACTAGCACCACCAGGGCTGAGCACTGTTGAGGTCAACTGACTGCTTGCATCCTTTCTAATGTTTATATCTTTGTATTTCAAAAGAGTTAGAGAGCTGCTCTTCTGGGCAGGAAATTGCAAGAAGGCCAGGGGCTGCATTTAAATAGTGCATTCAACTGTAACTTGCACTGAGTGCAAATTTGAAATAATCTTTATATAGAAGTTGTTGTCTCTACCTACTGAACATGTTGAACCTCCCAGATGCCCAATCTGCCTGCTTTTCACAAAACAGAACATTTCTTTCGTAAGTACCAGAGCCAATACTGTAAAAGAAGAGGTCTGGAAAAAGAAACTTTAGTAATATAGCTCATAAGTTCAGCCCAAATGGACTTTCACTGTCAGATGAAGCCAAACTCGGAATGTATAAGTTAAAAAGGGAGGGGAAGGAGAGATAAGGAGATCAGAGAGTTCTAAACAACTCTTGCATGAGCAGAAGGACAAAGAATGCTAAACAAAGATTTTACTGGCATTAGAAATGTGATGATTACAGGCAGCATGTAGTTGGGGCAGCTCTCTTACTTGGCACATTGCTGCTCGTATTCCTACCTCTGCTGTTGGTCTCTTGAGGGATTCCCAACCAAATAACTTTCCCCTTTCTGCTCCTATTTCCCTTGCAGTAAAATGGTGTCAGTGACGTTTTTGTTGCTTTTGCAAAGTACTTTGAGATCTGGGGACAAAAGGGATATTTTAGTGGTGTTATTCATTCAGCAAGGGATACAGCTGTAAAACTGAAGTTTGAAATCATCCCTACCTTCCTACGCTTCTTTCCTCTTATAGAAGGATTTTTAAAATTATTGTTTCTTTTTCTGTTGGGGAAAACCTACTGATTGTAAACTGATGAACATAGAAAACTCCTCCTACAGTCTTGACTTCTGAGCCAAGTCTCAAACCTTCCCATGGCTTTGTTATCGGATGCAGGTTATGTGCTCTGAAGAGCTGTATTTGGAAAGCAGTGTACAAGTGGCAGATGGTGGTAATCCTCCAGGTGTCCCACTGCAAAATGTTGGGTTAAATGCAAAGCTGGGTCAGAGGCAAGCCATAGGTGCTGGCCTAAGAGCAAGCATCTTTACCCAGCTGGAGCTCCAGTGCACCCAGCACTGACTGCTGCTGGTCACAGTTTATCCTGTCTCTGGCTACCTGTTAACACAACGCAGCATAAAGCCCCAAACTGGTCAGCCATGGGGTAACTCTTACTCACATTGCTCTGTCCTTCAGGTTATCATTGCTTGTGCTTCCTTATGTGGTCTTAGCAGTTAACTATCTCAACACGCAGTGACTGTCCTCAGAAGCTTCTAAGCACAAAATTGTGCTTATTACTATGTTTTGCTCATCAGTACAACAGGACTGAAGTAAATATTCTGTGTGTTAAATAGAAATCATATTTTTTTAAAAGTAGTTTCCTATACACAAGTATCGGCATTCAGGTCACAATAAAAAATCATTTGAATGTCTTTTAGCCCTTATCACCTATTGCATGGGCCTTACAGGCAATCAACAATGCAGTCAAAGCAGCTGTATGTAGTGACTTTGTTTGATTCCTGAAAAGATTTTTCATGACCAAGACAAAGATTGGAACAACTGACTATTCAAGAAATCTCGTTATAGAATGAGATCCATACTCCAGTCCCACAGTTTATTGTCCACATGGATATCCAGCTGAGAAATTCAGCATTGCTTTATCAGCAAAGTTACAAATATTTATGAAGGAACAGAAGTCAAATGGGAAGGATTGTCTAATCCAAGCTATGTATGCTTATAACTGCCCTGAGCATGAAAACAACTGCTTTTTCTCAATTTTTCTTGCTTTATGGGTGGTCTGCAGTGTTATCCATAAATAATCTTTTTTTTTCCTTTTCTTCACTTTGTACAGGATAGAAAGGATAATAACCGTACCAGCTTCACCAACCCATGGAGAGAACAGCTGAAGAGAGCCTGTGAAATTGCTATGATGAATAGCAGAAGAAGGGAAGGTTTCTTGCAGTGAGAGAGATCTGAGCAGCACTTCAGGCTGGAAGGCAAAGTGAGAAAAACCTTTTTTGGATGTAGCTAGGTAGTTTCCTTGGATCATATTAGAAGTCTGTTATTAGAGAATAAGAAACCAAGACGATTTCCCTTCTCTATGCTAGAGAAAAACAAAGAAAAACGAAACGTATTGGGAAACATATCTAGCTTAAGAAAGGCAAACTGAAATGTTATCCCAAAGAAAGAGCTTGAAGTCAATCAAAGAAAAGAAATTCTAAAAAAAAAGCGGTCTGTAGTTTAATACGGACACAGCAGTGAGAATTTTACCTTACAAAATCAATTGCAATTTCTGAAATAGTTCCTCCCTAGCTATATCATAATATCTAATATTCCAACCAGTGTTCTAGTCTGATATGCTAGGCACTATCCATCCTGCCAGCACTGCAGACTGTTATCAATTCCAGATTCAGTCTCCTCAAGACTCACCAAAACAAGCAAACAAACAACAACAACAACAACAAAACAGTTCAAAAGAGTTCAGTCTTCTGACCAATTATGCACCAGACTAGGGCTACAGATTCAATACACAGCAGTCTTTCCTAAATTCAGAGCCACCAGGAACTTCTTTTTCTTCTAGAGATGCATGATCACAGTTCATTAGATTCAAAGGAGCTGCATGAAACTGCTGCATATAAAACTGTCTCAAGTTTTTCCGCAGGAACACTGACACAGAAAATAGTATGTATCTTTCTGTTCAAAATATGTCTTGCCAAGGAGAAGCAAGGCCTGAAACCAGTATTGCTATTTCAAACATGTCAGCATCACTGTTGTTTGGGCTTCATCTCTATGTACAGTAATGGTTACAAATGGTGGCTGGCTGCTTCTTGGGAGCTTAGGAAGCAGTGACCTAGAAATCTCTGCTCCAGAGGCAAGGTTGAGCTGTTCTGTCTGTCAAAGGCATTGATCACATCTATAGCATCCAGGCCTCCATACTGCCTTTAATATCTATAAACACATGATATATAAGTTGACTGACCCTTTTAGCTCCAGATGCCATTGGTAGAAAGGCTTGCTAGGCTTTAATCTATGACTGGTCAGACATCTCGTAAAGACCTCAGGCTGGTTGAACTGTATTTGCTACCAGCAGCAGACTACAGCTCAGCAAATATTAACAGAAGTTCAGTCCAACAGTTCAGCAGTCAAGGCCTGCCATGTGTTGAGATGTTCTTTCCTGATCTATAGCTGTCAATGGTGTGAGTTTACAGTACTGGCCCCCTTCTCCATTTCCCTAATGACAGCTGTGAGCCTCCTATATCAACAAGGTGGCTTAAACCATGACATGATTGGCTTTGCCCATCTCTCTGTACACTTAACAAACTCCTCCTCCAAAGTGTTTTGGCAGCTCACATGCTGTATGGCATGATATTGAATCTATTGCTGGCTTAGTGATGAACAGATGTCAGGGAAAAATGGTAACAGGAGAAAGGCTGAAAAAACTATTTTCCTATGAGGGCTTTCCACCTAGCAGAGGCATTAATAAAATGCAAGAGAGTCTTTCTTCAGGTTTTTCAATGGAGATAAAGTTTGGTGTTTAGGTCATTCTTGAACTGAATTTCCCTAAGGCAACAAATATAAGAAGTTATTCTTTCACCGCAGTGTTGGTGGAGCTTGAGTACATGAGAGCTTGATCAAACTTGGACAAGCATTTAGGTACACTGAATACATAATATCGCAACTCCCTCTGAGGAGAGCCTAGAACTCTAGGGAAATATATTATTAAAAATCGTATTTGTGTATCATTTACCAAAATAATTATATATTTCAGAAGATATTTGATTTTTTAAAAGTAGTTCTTGGATTTCCAGGTGCTTTCCCTCACCATGGACTGGAGTGCTTTTCATTTTCATTACTGGAAATACTGGCTCTTCAATCAGATGCTTTTTCAAGTCGCTTTTCAAGTCAAGATGCTTTTTCTCTGGATTTTTGCCTTATGTTCCTCTTTGGGCACTTAAGTGATTTTATAAAGGCACTGATCAGACGTAGATTGCTTTGAAGTTGCTGACAGTTTGAATAGTTGGCACCTCAGGAGAAGCTGAGAAGTTTGGTGCATCAGCTCGTGTCCCTCTGTTTTAAAACGATGGCCTTTGCATCGACTGACTTTGAGACAGGTGAAGTTAATAAAAGTGAAGGAGTATAAAAAAGCTAAGTGCAGCAAAGGATTAAAAAAGGAGGGAAGATAACGAGAAGAGAGATCGTGGCCTAGATTAAAAGGCAGAATTTCATTGGGATGTTTTCCTTATGTCAAGGCTTCCTTTTTATTGCCCTTTCTTCTTTATACAGAGCTGCTCTGAAAACGCTGCATCCTGACTCTCCCACATCCCTGTATTTTATCTTGGTCAACGATGTACATCCTTGTAAAAAGTAAGTTAAATATTTCTGTGGTTAAATGTCACCTGGCTTGGTGGACACAGAAGGCTCACGTATAGAGCTGGTGGAAGTGAGTCACTTTGTAAGTTGCAGTCCCTGCTGCTCCCCCTCGTCTGGACTTGTTCTCATCCTAACCCTAGCAAGGTCCTGTCACTGAATTCACTTAAAACCTGGAATGGAGAGTTCCTGCTATAGCATCCTGTACTTGTATTCTGCAAACATCAGCTCTGTACTGGGACTGTGTTCCCTGTCTGCAGTTGCTTATTCTCAGACTCCTCTGAGACTTAACAGTGTTTCACATTTAATTTTGGAGGTCTGCACGATCCTACTGCTCAGATCTTGCAAGATAAACAGGGTCAGACCCGCTTAGTTATTGGATGGGGTCACCTCCAAGGAAAACACAGGTGCTAGCCTGCAGGAAGTGTGATGGTGATTCAGAGGCGGCTCCAATCCCTCCGTGCCTCTCGTGTGCCAGAGTGCAGCACTGGCAGGGATGACTTCTTCCAAAGGTCAGGGCAGGATGGAAAACCGCTGCCTCTTTATTTTGTTTACAGGGGCATGAGTGAAAGTTCCTACCCTAGAAATGGGGCACATCTGATGTGGTTAAAAAGTCAGCAGATCTCTACTTCTTTACAACTGGGAACAGACCCTCTGAAAAGATCACACCTATGGTATTCCAGGAGGCCCTTTGTCCTTACTGCACAAAACCCCAATTCTTTCATAGCCCTGCTGCCCACAGAGAGTCAGTTCTGCTCTACAAGCGAGGAATGTTCCTTTTGTCACACTTTCACATGGTAGATTGGCTTAGAATGGAATCCTCTCTCTTTTCACTAAGTTAGAATGTTTGCACTTTAGTTATTTTGGGTCAAAATTCCTTTGAGCTTAGAACTTAAGTTTCCCAATAGCACTGAATGAGAGTTCTTATGACAGGTACATTCCTACCTCTTTGGATTCAGCCACGTATCTTACACCTGGCTCAAAATTTCAGTTCTCTAAATGACGCTGTAGCTCATCCTGCTCTAAAACTAGACAGTGATCTCATGGACATCAAAGTTACTCCTTTGAAACAACATCTTTCTCTGTGCCTTTTTATAATAAAATGCCTTAAGGTGAAATCTATCTTTAGGATAGATTTTGCCTCATAAGAATGGAGAACTCTTTTTTTCAGAAGAATTATTGTTGTTCTCAATTGCATTACTATGGTCTATTGACCAGGAATTTATTGTGTCTTTATTTGGGACTGAACTGAATGCATGTTTCATTATAATGTTGAGGCACTTTTCATCACAGATTTACTGATGTCTGTAGTCTCAACAGAGTGAAACAGTGCTAAGTATTTTCTAAAATGAAGTCAAGTGAATGCAAAGCATATGTTTAATGGAGTGCCTGCTTAAATGGCGTCCCAAAAGAAGGATAGATTTCTCATCCTTAAGCATTTTGCATTAAATCATACGGGATAAAATTCAACATTCATTTCAATGAATCAGTCAACTCAGTATGACTTAGCTCTTTGCTGATCAACCACTGACAGTGCTTTCCATTCAGACCTGCTCTGGGATGCTCCATTTCATTGGCAGCTTGTTTTGGCTAATCCTGGAGTACTTTAAATACACTTTTGCCAATTGCAGTTGGAATTGTCACTTGCTTTTTGAGGGGAGAAGCGAGGAGCAAGTACAATTTCTAGATTTTTGTGGGTTTTGGCATCTTCATGACAGTTTTATTGAGCTTGCACGTATTATGCTCTTGCTGACATTTCCTCCTTTTGAAGTCATTAAAACCAATTTCATATTTATAAATAAAATGTCCTAATGCATCTAGTATTTGATGAGGTCTGGCTGCTGCCTGCTTTTCTTTTTAATGTTTAAACCAGGTGCCTCTTGCTATCAAGGAACCAAGCAATGAATAAATTTAACAGATATTTCTTTTAATTAGCCCCCAAAGAGCTAGCAACGAAAAACACTATCAGAAACATTTACTGCTATAGAAAATACAAGACTTCTTCTCAAAGCCACTACACAGAACTACAGAGCAGCAGTAAAATCATCACTTGGATGCAGACATAGATTGTTTACATAGGGATCTTGTATGAACCATGCATTTATTAGTATTAACTTCTAAGCATGCAAACACTTCCACACATGCATCTGAGTAGAGCTATTGAAGCCAGTGGGATAGCTGTGCTGCCTAGCATTAGGCACATGCATTAAAGTTTGTGGGATTAAGGCTCCATTTATGTATATCCCTAAGAGCTTTACCTTCTCTCAGGAATGGGGAGGAAAACTTCTGTTCCAGATTGGTGTAATTACTGTAACATACAATATTGGCAAACCAGATCCTCTGAAAGTCTGCAACATTTCAAAGTACATTAAGATACAGGCTAAGGCTGACAGCTCCTTATTCTGACTCACAAGCTGCCCCCTCTGCTTTTGATTCTGCATTCAGAACTGCCACACGAGTGTCAGAGCTGCAATCAATATGCATTTATGTAGCACCTTTCTTTTTTTTTTGAACTTTTCTAAACACTTTACAGGCAGCTCTTTTATTTCCACAGATCTCAAAGTTTTCAAAATCTAGCTTTTTTTTTCTTTTTTTTGATAGAGAGAGAAATGGGTGTGTTTCAAGGCAAGTGACTGGGCCAGGAACAATTGCTTTCAAGTGAGATAAATCAGATTTTTCCAGTGGAAATTCTCTCAAAAAGATCTCAAGTGACTCTCTGGGAAAACACAGAATTTTTATTTCCATGTTGCACTTAGTCTTGCATGATCCTGTTTACATCAGCTAATAACCCTTGTGTGTGACAATAGTCAGCCTAGAAAACCCTATGAACCAGATATGCACTAATTATCTCCACTCCATGGCTGGGCTATCACGAAGAAAATACAAGGATCCTGACTTCAGAGTTGTTTGTTGTACACAGTAGATTATGGGGGTTGAATTCTGCACTGAATCTATCTCACAGGTCAGTTTTATACGAGGCCTTAAGGGAGACTGAAATTACATCCAGGGTTCCGTTATTGGTGCCTGGTTTGTCTGGCTTGCGGTTGAATTGTCCCCAAGATGTACAGATAATGCAGCTGACTGTGTGTCCATGCAGCTCTACATTTGAAATAAGCCCCAAGCTTAGAGCAATGGGCAGTGGAGAGCAAACACATCCACATACATGTTCCTGTACTCACCTGCTCTGATACACCTGGTGTAAGTGAACCCTCTGGGATGGCAGCTGACACACTGCTACCAGGTGTCTGACTGTGCCACATCTCTGGCACATTCAGTGGGATCCATAATGTAGGATCACAATCCCTAGATAATGGAGTGTTCTGCCAGGATCGTCCCGTTGCATTGATCCAATCCCTGAAATGGCTGGATGGGGAAGTGAGCGCTCTCTACTCTTCCCCAACTCTATAGGAGTTCCTTAATTAAAAAGCTACAGAAATGTTCTCTGCCAGCAAAATACTTCTCATAACGTTGTTATGGGAAATGTCTTTAAAGTGGCAGTCAATTCTTCTTTGAAGTCATTAACAACTAAAAATGAACAACGCAGGAACTGGTGTGAGAGGGCTGGAAATATGAGAAGATTTAAAGTGTATCTCTTACATGTACTCCAGCAGAGAGAAGGGAAGAGATCCAATTGCTTCCTTACCCTTGGAATTTCTCTGTTGGTTTTAATCGTGTGATGCCCTAATGACAAACTCCACACACACTCTGGGGTATGTTCTCAACTTAATCCATGGGGATACATGTCTGTAATACTCATTAATGTCAAGAAGCGTTAGGAGGAACATAAATCTTTGCTCACTAAGATGTGAATCTAGACTCTGATGTACACCATACTACATCAGCTGCTGACTGAAGAAAAAGAGGAATTCCAGCACCTAAAAAGTCTACTTTAGAGTTCCTAGACTAAACAATCGATCCGGCCAAAAAAAATCAGGGGTGAAATTTCTACTCCACACTTTGGTTCAAAAACACCAGCTGCAATAGAGAAAGATGCATACCCAATGGGCAGCCCCCGGCTCACACAGGAAGTCCATAAAATCCCTATGAATCCCCACTCAGCAAGACAAATTCTTTAGGTCCAAGAGAAACCTCAAAAAGCAGATAAACAATGCGTATCTGAGTAAATCTTCTGTGCCATACAGCTGGGGAAAATATCACACTACACACATACATAAAGAGAAATTCTGATGCCAAGAAATTGGAACTACTCTATAACAGACTTCTGATTTGTGATTTCTTTGGCACTGAGCCTAACAAAAAATCACTGTGATTTCCAACTACAAATATTTTTGGAACCACCAGACTTGCTCCCATGTGTATGTTAAATGAAATGAATGTTCAAAACCCATAATAAAACCCCAGAGGGAAGTCTCCGATCAGAATATTAACATTAATCTTAGGAAGTCACTAGGAACCATTCAAACTATAATAATAAATTGCAATAAAGAAGGAATATAAGGGCTTTTTTTCTATCTGTCCGTTAAGCAGGTGTTACTGTGAATGCTCTAATCTACACAGCACAGAAGTGAAGTGGTTGCCCTTAAATTTTCCAGTTGTGTAAAATAAATAAATGACATTACCATAATATGTACAACAATCCCTCTTATACTAGCTTAAGGGTAGTTCAGGGAATACTGCCGATACCGAGATAACGTAATGCAGCTATGCATGACAAGGCTGGAAAGTTTTCAAAAGTAATCCTTCTATCAACAGCAGGACTGTGAGCTCACTTCAGATTGATGGAGAGAGCCACTGCCAGTCACCTTGCTTGTGACCCAGTCCCTCGTCATTGAGCCTGGGCAATCAGAGGTGTCAGGACTTGGTGCTGTCACATCGCTCCTGCATGAGAGTAAGAGGCTGACCTGCACCACGCTGACCTGCCTCCTGTACCTCACCTTTGAATATGCCTGGATCCAGACTGCAGTGCCTAAGTTCTGGTATCTAAAATGGCAGCACAGTACATTAACAGTAGTGGCTCCATTTTGAAAACCAATGATATTTTTCAAAAGTAGCTTCCTTCGACTTGCAGCAGTCAATCAGGATGGCTCAGCATTATTATTTAGATAACGTGGGTGTATGTGCTCAGTCTTTAACTGTTGAGTTTAAAAATGCTTTGGCCACAGTCTCCAGCACTTCATTAAAACTATGGATCACTGTGCACAATATTCGTAATGTTTAGCAAGAAGAATGATCAAGAAGTGAATCAAATCAAACCAAACCTGCCCTTTATTTTGACTGTTTCTATTTTTTTGAGTTTGGAGTCTTTAAGTAGTCACATGAAAAATTTCTCATTGTCATTAGATAGACTCAGCCAGGACTAGCACACTGTATTACTGGAAAAGACAGAGAATTTTAACAGATAGGTGGGAACAAGGTGTAGAGGAAGTCTTAACTCAGTAAGAGGTTGCTTTCTGGTTCAGGCACTGACTCCTAACGGCAAACCCATTTCTCTTATCACATAGATCATTCATATCACACCTGGTCATTCCATGGTGACTGCTGTCTTTCTGACACAACTCAGATTCCAGGAGGTGTGAGAAGTCCCACAGCACAGCCTCTGCAAATATTTGCACCTCAGCAGCTACAGCAAGCCATTGGAAGCTGATTCACGTTGAACAACACCACTGAACCCATTGGGATTCACCCAGTATTCACTAACAAACAGGTTATATCTCCTGAAATCTAAAGCACCAAGACATGAATTTCTTGTGTGCAGCCTGATAGAATAACAAAATCGTCATTCCAGGTATGAATAGTGCTCTATTAATAATCTACTAAGTCGTCTGCAATAGCATTGAATGACAGACACTTCAGCTGACTCTTGGAAAACGAATTGGTATCAACTGTGAAATTGGACCCCAAGTACGGAGACATACAATAGGACATAGCTGTGAGAGATTAGTTGGGGGCCATGTGGTTTCCCACTCTGCTCCCACCCCCCTCTTCATGAAGCAAACATGCCCCAGCACCCTGCATTTGTTTGAGATCCATATGGGCACGTCTGGGGAGAGCGTTGCGTTGGGCCAATAGGAATTTTGTTCTCTCCTAACAAACAACTGATCTGTTAATGTCTCCTGACCTGACTTAGTGGAAAACACTCATGCAGGCAGAAGCTCTTATGAACAGATGCTCGTCTTCATCCTACAAATAAGTCGCTGTTTTTTCTCTTCACCACTATGCTTTTATCTCTCATCTCTCCTATTTGACACATCTCTCCTGCTGACTGCTGGTGGGGCGAGCCTGTGATTTGTTCCAAGCAAACACATGTGCACAGTTTCCACCATTGTGTGGTCTCATGCTATGAACTTACCTGTGGGTGTTTACTTTGGTGGCATGACCTGGTATTTTGTAGCGCTGTATCTTTTTTCTCCTTCCTTGATATTTTTTCCCCTCAGCCACGATAACTCTTCGTCAGAAGCTGCTTGCATTTCTGCTTTGATCATATAGAACGTAGCATATAGCCTCGGGTAACACAGCGCTGCTTAACACAGATGAAATAGCTACAAACCCTCTTAGAAGTAGGGTTTAAAAAGGGATACCAGTGAAATCAGATCCCTCTAGCTGGACAGCAGTCTGATAGGAGAACAAGGGCTGTTGTGGTATTTGGCAGCCAGACAGTCTTTATTGTTATTAGATGAAACAAAGCCTGTGATCTTTAGTCCTTGACCTTAACTGCAACAGCACACTCTTAATCAGACCTTAATTTAACACCTAACATGGTCACAGAAAGGATCAGACATGGGCTGCTGGTTTAATTACATGTAGCTGATATCATCCAAACCAATTTAACCTCATTGCTGTGAGTTGGGCACTGGATGGGAATCGCCCTTCAGATGCAGAACAGAACAGTTTCCAATATATATATATATATTAGAAAAAAAAAAAAAAAAAGCAAACATACTGTTCGAAGTTTTGTGCATTCACTTGAAAAAGAAAGAAAGAAGTACATCTTTGGATACTTCACAGGTGATGTTACAGCATTTTCAAGAGGAACTGGAACCAACATGATTTGCTAAATCTCTTTGCCCTTTATGCTTTCCCTTCGGCATTTTAAGCATTTCTAATCATAGAATCATAGAATGATTCGGGACCTCATAGAAAGAACCTTCAAGATCTCACAACCCCAACCCTGCTGTGGGCTGCCTGCCCCCACCAGCTCAGGCAGCCCAGCACCCATCCATGGCTTTGGGCACAGCTTTGGGGCACCCACAGATCTGGGCAGCAGTGCCAGGGCCTCACTGCCCTCTGAGTAAAGAATTTCCTCCTAATATCCAATCTAAATCTCCTGACATATGTTGACCTGTTGCTATATTAAAGTGACCGATGACTGAACTAACTCTTCCCTGATAACTTATCAGAGAAGCTGAGTAAAAAGTAATATTTACATGTTTCATGACAAGATTTTCCCATTTTGCTGCTGCTTGCTTTATGCTTAGTTCTTCACAAACTGACACAATATTTATTATTGACATTGAAATATGAACAATCTTTTTTTACATGCTTTGACACAAAATTTAATCTGTCTCTGAGTTAGCATGGAAACATCCCACATCTTCCTTCAGAAAGGAGAGCATTCTGAGTAACCAGATTCTACTTGGAAAAAATCTTATTTTTTCAGCAACATGCCATCAGCAAACCAACCACTGTAAGTGCAATATGCTACTTTTTTTTTAGTGAAATCACAACTTTTCCATGAAATCCTTACTAAGTACACTAAGCTGTCAATGTTGTAGGTTTGCTTGAGTAAGATTGCCTCAAATTTGCTAGAAGGAGATGTTAAACTTCATTGCTCACCTGATGAGCAATCATGAGGGTCAAATTGTGACTGAGTGCTGAGCAAAGCACTCAAACAAAACTACTAATGAAAAAATGTAGCAAAAAATATTAACCAGCAGCAAGAGCTTGGGTTCTGGAACAGAGATTCCATTGTCACCATTTCATAGAATCATAGAATCACAAGGTTGGAAATGATCTACAAGATCATCTAGATAAGATCATTTATTACTGGCTTGCTGAAACCTTGGGCATTTCGCATTTGTTGGGCAGATGGACTCAGCACAAAGAGGCCAGGCCATGGAAAATCTCTGTTGCTTTCACTCTGAATGTGAATTTAAACTGAACTACCCAGTAGTACAAATGGAAGACTTGAATGTGGAATAGGCCCTTCTATGTTTGGTTCTTGAGTTTCTACACAATGACCCGGGGAAATGGTTTCCAACTAACAGAGGGGAGATTTAGATTGGATATAAGGAAGAAGTTGTTTCATGTAAAGGCACTGAGGCACTGCACAGGCTGTCCAGAGAGGAGTGGTGCCCATCCCTGCAGGGTCAGGCTGGAGAGCTCTGAGCACTGATGGGGCTGTGGGTGTCCCTGTGCACTGCAGGCAGTGGGACCAGATGGCCTTTAAGAGTCCCTTCCAACTCAAACTATTCTATGATTCTATATATGTTTTAGTTCCATTACGGACTTCTTGCATTGATTGAGCTTTGAATGAGATGAAAGAAAGGCTTTGTAGTGATATAACCATTGTGATGCCAGTTTAAATCTGTAGCTGATACCACAGAATCAATATGAACAGCAGGTTGTCACTGGAACTGGAAAGAGAATCTCTATTACACACTTATGCATTTTTTAATATTCCAATTTCACATTTGTAGTTCTCTTGTTCACACAAGTCTTTCTGCTGGAGGATCTGCTGAAGCTGTCCCAGGTAAACCTTGCTAGCTTCAAGTCCAGTAACCAGAACAAATGACATTTTTCATGAATCCTTCCAAACTAATTGCTCTGTGACCAACAGAGACTTTTAAGGATGTAAATCATGGGAGTAAAGTGTTGGTAAGGCTTTTCTCAAAGTGCTCTGAACTGCCCTTCTTTCACTGCCCCTGATTGGTTCCAAAGTTCATGCAGTCAGCTCGACACCCAGCATGACTTCCCATCCTCCTGTGAGTTATGTTTCAGCTTGGGGTTTGGGCTTTTTTGTTACTGAAAGTTTTTACTCAGCTCTTTGTGACCTCATGCTAGGGCAGTCACTGTGTTGATTTGAAGGAATGTAGATGGGTCTGCAGAAATGTCAGGGTGTCCCATTAAGATGTTTCTTTCACCTCAGCTGGAGTACTCAGCATTTCAGTGCTGTTGTTACTGAGATGCCCTGTGGTAAGTAATACAGCACAGAGCAAAACTGCTCTGATGTATTCCAGTAACATGGTGTTAATGTGCCATTGCTTCTCTGTATTTCAGCGCCAAGGCATCACTTTTTGGGATTACAATAACATAGGCGAGTAGACTTCTGCTTTAAGAAAACAGTGCAAATCTGTCTTTGCAGCAGTTACGCATGGGGACAGTGGGATGCAATCAGCACTTTTCACTCTGCCTGAATGCAAGACATGATCTCAAATGACTTGTGAGTCCTGCAAGGCTTTCTTCATGTGCTTACCTTTACACTTGATGCAAGGCTGTGGCACGCTGCTTCATTGCCTCTGGATGGCTTTGGATCAGGCTGGGTCAATACGTCTGTTTGAAAGGGGCCCCTCTTTCACAGTGTCCCAATGTATGCACTTACAGCACCAGGGTGCAGTGTACACGGTAACTCATGTAATTCGTTTTGACTAAACTTTTCCATTTGTAATGCTGGCATTTGTACCATCTAATGTGTATTTGCTCTGCCAAGGCTCTCAGCACCTAAAAGTGCAATTACATAGTTCAGAAAGCTCTCATCTCAGAAGTTCTCTTTATGTCTAGGTGTTCATTATCCTAAGGACTGAACTCTTGCAAAGAAAGCAGAGTCTGAGCTTTCTTCATAAGGAAAAACAACACACCTTATTCATAGTTCTCTTATTTTTTTTGTGATTCATATCATGCTTAGTGTTCTTCTTAAGTCTGCAGTCCCTGGAGCTAGTTATGGCTATGGAATCTCAGAATGTGTGGTACTCAGAATGGGAAGTTTTGAGATTGTTCTTGCAGAGAAAAGCTTGGAAATAAAGGCACAAAGGAAGCAAATCTCAAATGCTGAAAAAAAGAAACCAAATTCATAATCTAACTTGGCACAACACTGGGGCAGAGAGGACAATTTAGTTCCAGGTTCTCACAGAGAACTGCTGTTATTAAAGTAAAAAAAATATTTTAAAATTTACTGCCTGAAGGATATATAATCCAACAGCAAAATGTTTTTGTTTAGAGGATGTATTTTCACTGTCACAAATGCTACATTTTGTCTGGAAGTCACAATAGACTAAATGTCCTTAAATAGTGAGTTTGGTGCAGAACTAAGCAGTTTATTCAGGGGTACCTGGATATACATGCGTACCATAGGTGTGAGCTTCTGTCTATATCTTCTCATCATTTTAAGGTTAATATTGGCATTTTCATGCCTGATTCATGATTTTTAAGTGCCTGACCCTGGCAGCACTGAACACCTGCTTTAGATGTGGGCGCTAATCTCTTTTGAAATTCTAACCTAAATTGAAAATTTCTGCCATTAAAAAAATCCTAGACCAGACAAGCCTCTTGCCAAGTGCTAGGCTATAAATTACAGCCATTTCTTTTTATTGCACTGTTATACACTAAAAAAAAAACCAAAAAAAAAAAAAAAAAACCAACAAAAAACCCAAACACCTAAACCCACAAATCTAATTACACCAAATGTGCTCTTCATCCAAAGGCGAGCCGCTGAGCTCGGCTCCAAGCAAACCATACAGCTCAGCTGCAGCCTCAACTTTGGGAAGAACAGAAGCAGAAACAGGAACACAACTGCAACTCTGCATTAGCCCTGTAGGGAAATATCTAAATAAGTAATAAAATTAATGAAATACTATTTATAACCACTGTGCAACAGATGTATTATTTATAAATAAAAGCAAACCAGGTTAGCCACGGTAAACTGACATGGCCCAAATGATTGCAGAAGTGATTTACACAGCAGGGAACCTGGCACAGCTTTTTCCATTGTGGCCATCACAGCTGTGCTGGGGATACATTTTGGGAAGACAAGGCCGTGAAGGACCACACAGGTCCTCATCTACGTGCAGTATGGAACAACCTTCCACCTCCGAGGCCTCAGGCTTGTTCTGCGGTACCTGGACACAAACATCATTACAAGCAAAGCATAACCGGACTCAAAACCACTAGCTAATGTTTCTTAAAACCCTCTGAATGCTGCATCTTCTCAGGAGGATTTTTTTTTTCCTATTCTTTCAGATGGAGATTTTTCCTGACAACTCATTCCTAGTTTGTGGCGCTGGGGGATGTGATTAGTGCTCATGTTGCTGATGGGTTGGCGTTGGTCTTGGTAATCTTAATGGTTTTTCCCAACCTTAATGATTCTATAATTCTATGATTCTACCTAACTTCAAATCTCTCATGTTTCAGTTTAAGCCCATGACTTCCATCTGTCATCAGTAGCCCCTATGGGTAAGAACTGACCCTGTTTTCTGTTTTGTAGCATAGTTTCCAATTTTTTCTCCAGATCTTGTTCCATTCAGGGACCTTGCCTATTCCCAGAAGAACTGCAGATTGCCTCCATAGCTAAGAAGGACAGCACTGCCATTTATATCCATTGTGTGGGTACCATTAGGTGCAAAAATGTATAATTGGCCAGGATCCATGCCTCGAATGTCTGATTATAAACAGAGAAGAGGCATCTTTATTCATTTCAGGAGCTCCCCCGGACCTCAGAGTGGGATTTTTCTACCACATCCATGTCAGATTTTCAATGAAGCTGAATGAGACCTATTGATTATTTCTATAGAGCAGCTCCTGGTGTGAAAACACCTTTTGACACTGTTGCTAATACAGGCTGCTGAGGAGGCAGCTGGGGACGTCAAATGGTCGGTAGTCCCCAGAATCTGTGGAGATAATCTCATACGTGCTTAGCCTAGCTAAAGAGGAAAAACATTGTGAGAGCAGTGATCTGATGCAGATTTTTTTAAGTGCTGAGAGTCTGTGTAAATATTTGAGGTCCTGTAGGCAATGCTGTACACCTCTATTTCAAAACTGCACCTGGCAAAATGGTCTCACAGAACGCACCTGAGCTGTGAGAAGCAGCAGGCCAGCCATGTGCATCATTTAACCCTGGAGGTGTTCAAGGCTAGTTTGGATGGAGCCCTGGGCAACCTGATCTGGTGGGTGGCAGCCTTGCTCATGGCAGGGGGGGTTGAAACTTGATGATCTTTAAAGTTCCTTCCAACCTAAGCCATTCTATGACTCTATGATAAGATGATGAGTGCTTTGCCTTTATTCCTGCTTGGGGACATAGGGAAAGGAGTTTGACTTTTCCAGAACAGGAAAATGAAGCTGTGCACATTTTTGCATTTCTCTGTTAAATGACCCTATGTTTTGAAAAGTTTAGCCAAAGAAGTGTCAGAAAAAAGTCAATTGTTACTGAATTTGTACTTAACGTGTGAATCCTGTTTTAGAGGTGGTCAGCTCAATGCTTTTGCTTGTACTGAATCATGGTATGAGGCAGGAGTTGTGTCTTGTCTGCTATTGACCTGTCATGGCCACAGGGTTAGTTTGCAGGAAGAACAAAGAGGAGGCATTAATTGCTTATTACAAAGAGTGAAAAATTGGAACAAATCATGGTACAGTGCTGCTGCTAATGCATGCGACACCTCCCCCTACTTCACCAATCCATATTGGGGTTTAAAATGTAAATACAATTTGTAATTGAGAGCAGCATTTTATTACTTGCTTTTAAGAGGCACAGGACGCCTGTAACCTTCAATATGAAATTTCCGTTGGCTAGAAATAAATTCAGCTCCATGTTTTGCTTTTATTCCCGCTGCGACACCCGCATGCGAAAGGTAACGGCTGGTCTGCAAGCTTTCACTCTCTCACTCAGCACCAGGGGAGAAGTGGCTGGGAGCTGTGGTTTTCAGAGTCACACTACTGCCTTCCTCACATTGCACACTGGAGGCAAAAGCAAACACGCTGCAGAGTAAATCCTCAGAGATGCTGAGAGCTGCTGAGCTACTACAGCCTGGCTGGAGTCAATGAGAGCTGCACTCAGCCCTTCCCTGGATTCTGCTCTCAGTTGCAGAGGTATGCTGCCTAAAAGCAGCTTGTTTTGCTGATGGCAGTTATTTAATTATCAGTCTTGCAACAGCACCTAGAAAGCGTGGTTTGAGGCTCAGATTCCATCGTATTAGGTGCTGTACAACTACATAACAAGGACCAGTTCCTGCCACAGTAAGCTGGGAATGTATGTGTAAGACAAGTGACAAGAAATATGAGCAGAAAAAGTAGCGTGGGATATTTTTGCTTCTTCTGTGATATGGGACGCATTACTAGGATTTATGATTTATGGTCGGATGAGCTAGGAAGTAAAATATTCAGGCTGTATTTGGCCAAAGGCTTCAAGTTGTGCCAGAGGAGGTACATGTTGGATATTAGGAAAAACTTCTCTGAAGGAGTGGTGGGGCATTGACACAGGGCGCCACCGAGGGATGTGGTTAGTGGGCAATACTGGTACTATGTGGATGGTTGGATTGGATGATTTTAGAGGTCTTTTCCAACCTTAATGACTCTACTATTCTGTAATTCTAAAGAGTGACCCCTAAATGGTACCATAACAGGATTCACCTTTACACTTTGAAGATTTTGTCTGATTTGGGAATGCAAAGTTCCTGTACAGAAATGAAGGCCCGGGAATGCCACCACCAAATAAGTCACTCATGGATAATTCCTTCTTCCTTCTTATATTCAATTTCGTTTTGTTTCATTAGGGACTTCTCTGTCAGCTGTACACCTGGGAAGCAGCATGAGAAGAGTTGCCCATAAACAACAGCAGAGTAACTTGGACCTTTAGTCCTTGCAGGACATCGGTAGGGAAAGGAAAAAGGAAATTATTCACATTTTGGCTGGAAAGACTGTGCTGAAGTCAGGAGAGTCTCAAAAACTTAAGAACAGTGACATAGTAAAGATTTAAAGAAGAATGGAGAAAAACCTCAAGACTTTAAGGACCAGCTCATGTTGTTACTCACCAACAAAGTGAACAGTTCTGGGCAAAGTGGGCAAACTGGGGAGAACTGTAAAGGAATGTATGAGAAATGACCCAACAGTGGGTGTACTTGGGTTGAAGAATTCACAACTCTGTTGGAATTATTAGGGTTTATTTCTCAAAAAGATGTATTCTTGCATATCTCTAGTATAGATGGAAAAATCAATAATCAAAACTGAAAATGGAATAAGTAAGGCTTTGAATGCCTAGGCTGAAATATTTGCCTTCAAGTGCAAGTTGTGAGAGCCTGTCAGGTACCCAGTGCCTTACAGGGTTTAATTCATCATATGCTTATTCATTCACTGAGGAATCAGGAAAGTAACAATGGTAAAACTTAAAATGAAGGCAGCCATTCCAGTGCAGTGCCACTTTGGTGAATAGAAATTCATTCTGCTACTTTGAGACTACTTGGCTGAATTAATGTGTAGGACATAATAATAGCCATGCTGAGAGTGAAATCTTCCTTCTCTCGTTAGAAACCACTTCTGTTCTTGTTGAGCTGTATCCTCCTACCTTCATTTGCTCGGGGTTCTATCCAACATTATTTACAATAATTGTATCCACCTTCACTGCTGGATTTCCTGAAGGAATTGTAGCTAAGAGGGATAAAAGATGTCTGCACACTCAGTGGCTTTTTTCTCAAACAAATCAGGAAGTCAAGCATGGTTTACAATGAGAAAAAGCTACTTGAAGAGCTCTGAGGTGTTTTTTTTATTATTTTTTTTTTGCCTCTTAACATTGCAGGACACCTAGACATCCTGTCTTATGCACAAGAAACTGAAATTGTACATTTTGTCATGTAGATAAGTGAGTTAGTTAAAAAAAATCCTTCAAATTCATGAGCTCCCATTGATGTCTCAGGAGACATTCCTGGACCTATAGGTGGGAGTAGGGTAGCACAAGGATAATCTCCCCATAGTGTCTTTGCCTTTATGGAGTCCTTATCTTCCAAGGTCCATCAGCTTGCTGGTAAGAACTGAGTCTCAAGCATGGGGCAAATCCACTGCTGACTGGGTTTGCTAAAGTTACCTCTTTCTGCACTTCTGTTAACCTTGAGTATTTGAGTGCATATTTCCTTATAAGAAAAAATAATAAATACTAAAAGGGAAATACAAGATGACAGACAGCTGATGCCTCCTTACATATTAACAGTTTTCATGTCACACTGACAAATACCCTAATGCAAATGACATCTTTCCTAACTCATGTTTATGTACACGAGTTTCTGCACAGCACAAATACAATGGCTGAATGAGTGAGCAGGAAGTCAATGTCCGTCATTGGTGAGGGAGCATTACTCAGACTAGAAAACTAAGAGGAGGAAAAAAAAGTGGATTTTCTTTGCTTCCACCTTCTGAGAAGCTTTTAGGTTTTTGGTTTGCTGTAGAAGGTGATGGTAGACCTTCCTCTGCAGTTGCTGTTGTTACCTATGTGTCATTTGTTCCTGGAAGTTAGGCTCAGGGTTGGCTGAGAGCCACTGTTACTCGTGATAAGGGTCCTCCAGTTCAGATTCCTGACATTTTTTCCTTCCCAATGCACTTTTTCCTCACTGCATTGCTCTGTACTTTTTCAACAAGATGGTGTGTGATGTCCACAGTTACTCTGAGCAGAAGTGTCTGACCTAAGTTCATTTTAGGGATAGATTGTATGCTTACTTTCAGCCCTCTGTAGGAACCTGTCCTGAGCTGTCAGAGTAGTTGCCTGAGTTTCATCGTGAATGAAATGAGCTGACAGCAGTCCTCTCCTGCACTTCATTTACCTTAGCAGGGGCAGCTTTCATGTCTGCAGGGATACAGCAGACAGCCTGTAGAGCACTGTCTCCTTATGACCTGCAAAAAACAAGCAAATGAGGTATAAAGAGCACTTTGCTGTTCTTCCTTCCAAGAGATATTTTGGCTTCTTGAAGCCTTAGTCTTGACTTCTGTTGAAAGGCACAACTTGGGTTGAAGTTGTTTCTTCCACATGTTCAGCTCTCTGTCAATTCAGAGCATGTAGGTTTTGGTGGTTCTCACGGTTTGATACCAGACCTTGTGCTGCAGGGAGTCTTTCTTTATGGCCAAGGTGGTGGGTTTGTGGCCCGGATTACTTTCATGTATTTTTAAACCTCAAAAATGCTTGTTAGAGGTATTTCCTTCATAGACTGGTACCTTAAGGAGTGTTTCAGCCCATCTGAGATGCAGTTCCTACAATTAAGGATTATTTTCAAAACTTTTGTCCCAGAGAGCACGGCTCTTGAGGTGTTGACTCATGATTTAAGGGTACTTGGGTGGAGTTTGGAATACAATGATATCACTGAATGTGGCATTTGAATTTCCTCCCATTTGAGTGACTGCATTGTGTATTTTCAAGCCACCATGGGATTTTGTGTTGCACTTCTGAGTACATTGGCTCCTGTGCATACATAAGTATTGAAGTTCTGGGAACATATAATACGGGTTAGCAGGCTAAGTGAGCCAAACAGCAGGTCAGGACATGTCACGACAGAATTCAGCTAACAGAATGATACCGTGGGGGGTCCTCAGTTAAATGCACATGTCTCAGCTAGGAGTAAATAATACTGCTGACTGGCAAAGCCAGCAGGAGACCTTCAGCCATGACTTAGGTCAGGTTCTATCTACTGTCACCAAATGATTTAGGACCTAAGTCCCAAGTGACTTGATCTGAGTTTTCAGGTTGCTTAACCATCACTGTGCATTTGTTTCTTTGCTCATTTTCACAGATCAGTATGTGAGGTTCTCAGCTTGTCTCACAAGTCTTCATCGTAGGGCCAGGCTGGATCTGACCCTGATGTCCTGGGCGGACAGGATGGCACCTTTCATCTGTGCTGCACACCTGTTGCTTTTCTTAATTGTAAGCCTAGGTGCTGAGTTTCTTCAGTGTGAGCAGGAGGGTTTGTTACAATGCCATGAGATGATACTTCTCTAACCATGTTTTTAAAAAGTGCTGAAGTATTGAATTAGGGATGCCTGATATTTACGAAGAGTTGTTAAATCCTTCATGGACCCTAGCTTTTACAGCTATTACGTTGGTGGAGAACAGTTCTATTACCATGTTTCACATTCAACATCGGCAAGGCATTGCCAACCTATTATAATTTTCAGTGAAAGTGACTGGTTCAGATGGCATTTGTCACTGCACTTAAATTCCTGAATTGTTTCTTGTTTGGCAGTGCTTTTTCCAGTGCTGTTGTGGATGGCATGGCCTAAAATCTGTGGTGTATTCTGAGGTAGTATTGCTGCCTGTCTTCCATCCTGATGTGTGTGTTTAAGCCAAAGTGGAACATAAGTGGCTCCAAACCTCAGTATGATGAGATCCAGCATAACTCTGAGAGTCAGCTACAAATACCTGGCAAGAATTTGACCACTGGGTCAATATGAAGTTCCTATTTTCTGTAAACAAAAGTCTCTTATGACCTCGGCTTCTGCTATGCTGGATTTTTGACAGAAGAGGCAAAACCTATTATTTTATTACATCCCGATATAGTTAGGTTTTACTTGAAGAGATCATATTGTTTATCCTGAAATTTTAAGAAGCTCTTGCCAGACATATTAAAAACAATTGTAGAAATGACACTTTGGTATTTGCAAACAGAATTTGCAGATACATTAGATTACATTGATTTAGAAAAGCAAATTTTAGCCTAACAGGAAAAGGCACTGTAGATGCCAGCATTCAGACAAAAGTTGTGACAGGTAGAACCACTTGCCGAGTGATGGGATGGCTCCTTCAGTCCTTGAAATTTTAAATTAAGGTAGCCTGTCTTTCTGTGAATACAATTGGCCAAAACGTGAACATACGTCAAATCCTCACCTGCCTTCCCAGAGCTCTTTAACTTTCCTCCAAACTGCCTCACTTCCTGACTTGTGCTTTGTTAAAACTCGCTTCTTAGAGTTTATCTTCCTGCCAGACAGAACAGGTATTGTTAGCAGAAATTAATTACTATCTCAAATCCTATTTTGCAGCAAAAATGTTGTGATCTGTCCCAGTGCTTCCAGTAGCTCCCAGATCATTCCAGTGCAGGTCACACTTCGCTTGTGACCAGTGGTCTAAGGTGGATGCAGAGAACAAACTGAACTGCAGACATGTGCAGAACAGTGAGGATGAGGCCATTAACCAGTCTAGCACAAAATCAGTGGATTCTGTCACTGAGGATGTTATGGGTTCATTGGCTTGGCCAATTACTAGCAGCATAAAATAACAGTAACTTTAAAAACAGAAAACTGTTAGGCAGAAGAGGCTAGAAATGGTTCTTTGATTATTTCATGTGCAAAACTCTAGTGGAATTAAAAGTAGATTTCATTGGCACAGGCTGCCCAGGGAGGTGGTGGATGGCTATCAAGAAAAGGGTGGATATCACACTGAGTGAAATGGTTTAGTGATGGGGTGGTGATCAGTTGATGGTTGACTAGATGATCTTGCTGGTCTTTCCAACCTTAATGATTCTGTGATTCTATGACTACAGTCCATCAGCTCAATTATTTTGTTACCATTGGTCATAGTCTCTTCTGTTATGGTTCCGTTCAGCAGAGAACAAAGCAGAGATGTTGCACAGAAACAGTGTAGTGCCAGAGCATCACAGCTTCGTTTGTTATTATTGACTGAGGTCTTCATAAATGAAGCTTATGTCTGCTTTTTTCACAGGGGAACCAGGCAGCATGAAGTAGCCAGGGAATGAAAAACAGATTTAATGCAAAAGGTGGGAGTCTGCAGCCTTGCCTATGACAGATTTTTCTGTTGGGCCCAAAGTAAGACACCTGTTTGTGCTTCTGCCCTCTGTCTTTGAAGCACGGAGTAACTGCTTCTAAGTCTCTTGGGTGTGTTGAGAAGACGGGTTTAGCCTCAGTTTTGAAATAGACATGTACTGTGGTAATTAGAAGAGTATTAAAGCAAATAAAAACAGGAAGAAAAGTACCTAACCCACAGAAGGATTTAGTTGATGTGCAACAAATGAGATATGGGACCACAGACTCTGTAATGAAGTTAAAAGAAATACTGAACAGCTGCTTTGCTGCACACTTTCGCAGAATGAAATGACATCCTGCAGGAAAAATGGTACAGGCTCATTTGCTACCCAAGAGGGCAGAGCTAAGGTTACAGGGACTATAACAATGTTGTCATTTTCTTACTCCCAGGAGCTGCACTTTCTATCATGACGGCTTTCGTAATGTAATTGCATTTACGTGCGTGATGATTTTTAGAGCTTGATCCTTACTGCTGCAAATGAGGAGGAAAGTCAATGAAGTGATCCCCCTGCAAAAAGGATGAGAGGCACAGCAGAACCAGGCATGCTCAGTCCACAACCTTCTTCCCCAAGTTCTGCCACAAATGCTCCATTCTGGAATAGCAAGTAGGTGTCAGATGAAAACACAAAACAATGACAACAGTGCATTTTTCAGTAGCCACATCATATTATGTCACTGATGTCATGTTGAGTTATATTAGTCTGCTTTTCATTATGTTGTGTTATGCCTTTTGACATAATGCAACACACTGTAAGTAACATAAAGTGACCTCCAAGTATAAAAGAGAACACAGTTTTTGTCAGATTAGATAGTGGCTATGAATTCTCTAAGAGGGAGGGGGAAGTAAGAAAAGGAGAGAAGGACGGTCGGATTCAGTGTCCTGAACAACAAATCCACAGAACTTAATTAACACTTACAGCAACCCTGGTTGTTTCAGATAGGTCTGTGCATCTCTGCTCAACAGAGAAAAGATTCTCAGCAGGACTTGTGCTGCTTTATTTATTTAAAATTCTGTAGAGGTATCTATAATAGCTTCTTCCTTCCTGTGCCTGAAATGTAGAAGCTCCATGCAGCATGAACATAAGACTTTCCTGAGATTTCTTGTTTTGCTACCCTCTATAATGCAGAAATCAGACCAAGCTTAGCAGATGGACTTTCTGAGCTGCACCCTGTATCAGGAATTTAATCAACTGCTTAGAAGACCACTGGACAAAGGAGAAGGGAATCATCTTGGCTCTGAAAGGGGAGCTCCTCATTACTTTAAGGTAATGAAGTTGCTAATATTCTCTAGAAGGCTTGAAATCTACCCCATCTTGGTAGTTCCTGGTGGCTTAGCTTGAAAAAGCTGGGTGTTCTTGCCCCAGTGCTTACTGAGCAACATGAGAGGTACTGACCAGTGGTTGGCACACTTGCCAAAGCTGGCAAGCCAATGCTTCAATTTACTGCTTTGCTGTTAATTCCTATTTACATTTGGATTAATCACTGAGTATATCTGCTCTCCACCTGTAAAATAAATGCACATCTGTAGCTTAGAGGATGTTAGTAGCATGCAACAATGAGCAAATCGACGTCGTGGCCAGAGAACAGTAAAAGTTGGCAGTCCAGCAAGGTACATTTCGCCAGAGTGCAAAGTGCCAGAAAGGGGCTCATGTGAGTCCTGTCTCTGCCCTTACCTTTAGCCCCAGCACCAAGTTCCACACAGTAATACACACACATACATATAGATGCGGAGATGGTCAGTGCACAGAAAGTGGAATCCTTTGGCATGGAGGCTGAGATGCTTTTTTTCCAAATGTCTGGGAGTTGTCCCTATCTATTGGCAGCACACGGTAGGTTTCAGTTCCCAAACATGATTAGCTGTCACATGTCTTCTTTGGGAGATGTGCCATTGAAACACATGAAAGGAAACTCTTTCTGTGCAGAATAAGAGGAGGAATGTTGTGATATGAAGGTGTTTCAAAACTCAGTCTACAATAGCTGGGATACTGACAAAGGTACTTGTTATATGTTTCCTATGTCACATATTCAGTAGAGGCTTTTTCTGTCCTTGCTGATCTGGGAGAAGAGGTATATTCCACTTGGCTTTGCATCTTACTGCAAGAATTGTCACTATCTTATTAGGAAGGGAATGATATAAGGATCAGAAACATTTTCATGATCAATCTCAAAGACACAAGCGACAGAAGCTTTTGAATACATTTGATGTAGTCTTCCTGAGCAGTAATAAATGGGAAATCTCATTTAAAAAAGGTTTTTTAAGGATAAAAATGTGTGTTGCTGACAGAGTGAGAGTGTTTTGTGTGAAGAAGGCTCACAGGTAAGCATTCCGAACAGCACGTGATATCAGAATCTAATGCCACATGTATTTTCTCTATCATTTCTCCATCTATAAATGTACTGTAAGTTAATATCTACTTAATTTCCAAGCATGCTGCATTCTTTTAAGATATATATAAGATGCTGTCCTTGTTCATTAGGCTGTTAAATATTACAGACTTGGCAGTTATTCCTTGGGAGCAGAGTGCAATAAACCAGCTCTGCTTCCATCCTGAGATGTGTGCAGTCAGACCCCAGTGACACTGCCATCCACAGCGCTCTGTGAGCACTGAGTTACACCTTTAAGTGGCATTTTGCATCAGAGACTCCAGAATGAAACATTCTGGCAAGTGTTGTTCACTTCATAAAGAAAGCTGTTACCCTTTACTCATTAAATTCATACAGAAAGCTGTTACTCTCAGTAGGACACCAAACCTTACGGACACAGACTCTGCACCGGAAAACCTCACTGAGCTTTGCAGCCAGGCTGGATCTCAGGAGACTTCCTGTTATTATTTTCTCTACTAATAAACCATTATGTTGTCTCCTTCACAGCACACAGAGTTTAAATAAGCCCATCCCTGTGACAATCTGATTTTCTAAAGGAGTGTCCTGTTCTGTTGAGTCATGTGAGCAGAAAACACAAAGAAGTAGAGAGACAGATCAAAAAGGGGTAGCAGAAAGGCCCTGGAGGCAGACTTAAGTTTGGTATTTAATATTTCAGGTAAAATATTCACTTAGCATCAATTATCTCGTTGGGTTCTTTTTTTTTTTTTTTTTTTTTTCCTTCCAAACGAAATTGCCTTCTGAATCAGCCAGCTCTCTAATTACCAGATTGAATGATTGAAATTTTTAGGGCAATTAAATTCAAGCCTTTCTTTTTCAGTCCTTACGTTATTCCCCTCTTCTCTCCCTCCCCTCTGCAGTCTGGAGCCTTTCTATAATTTGGAGGCAGTAGCAGAAGCAAGCAGACCTTTAAAGCCAAGATGTACGTCTCCCTTAATTCCTCTGTGGATTTGTTTTATAGACTAAGCAGAGAGGCTCTGCTCTCTCACTGCACCACATTACAAATACATGGTATTGTGTGCGTTTTCTCCTAACATGTCATGTCATTTAAAAAACAGCTTGGAAGAATTCATTTAAAGTAGAAATTCTGTGAAAATACAAGGATCCATGTAGAAAATACATGCACTATCAGAAAATGCCTGTGGATCAAGCTGGAAAACTAAGGAACGAATTGATGACAATAACAATGATTGATGATATAGCAGATAAGAGAAAACAAAACTCCCAAAGAAACAGCACAGAGCATCTGTTAACAGAGCGGTTCGGACAAACTCCTGAAATGGCTGCATGAAAAGACAAGTGTTCTTCCAAAAAAGGGCACAACATTCACAGGATGGATTCCTGGGCCCAGTGAACTCAGTGACAAAGCTGCTGCTCATTTGGCTGTCTTGTTAGGCTTAGAGAAAAAAAACACAAACTCTTATTATTAGATGTCAGTATGTGAGCTTTTAGACTGATTTCAGTGGGTCTGTTTCTTCCTTAAAGTTAAGCACAGCCTTAACAGCCTTGCAGGATCTGAACCTCAATCAGTGGGCATAATAGTCTGTATCTGCTGCTTACACCAGAGCTTTGAAATTCCCTAAGATTTCCTTCCAAAACCTTGCTCTGAATTTTTCAGATTGCCAAACCTGATCTATAATGTACAAAGCTGGCACTGCTAACAGTGGGTATTTGCAGGCAAGTGATGCAAGGGGTTTATTTTTGTGCTGTAGTACACCAGGTAATGGTATTCTGCCACCAAACTCAGAATGAGCACTATGCTGACTTCCACTTTGTATCCCAGACAATTTCACTAAAGCCAGAGGTATTGTATTGTGCTTATTTATTGCTTAATTATCCCTGTAGGTGTTCAGGGTACTTCATAACAGCTAAAACAGTCCTTGCCCTGCAGAGCATGCAGTCAAATCTAAGATTAGAGGTGACAGCACTGCAAGGAGCTGGACCTGGAGGAAGAACAAGGTCTTTGTTCTGCTAAGCATGGATCTGTCCCAAGGTTCAGCTAGTTGGTTAACAACTTTTCTGAGCCAAGGGCAGTGATTGATATACACATGTACTTTGATGCAAGTTCACGTTCCTCTTGTTGCTACTGTTTTTAAGGCACCAGCTGTCCTGTGTAGATATTCTCACAGGCACTTGTTAGACCGTTAGGAAATATGATTTCACTTCTGTGGAATGACACCAGTTTGTACTGGTTAACGTTCTGGACCATTGTCATCTATAAATCAAATACAAATGATTTATGAATTGGATGGAATGTGTATGTATTAATGTCCACGTGCTTTCCCTGGGAGACAGCCCTTGTGGCTCCAGTGCTGCCTTCTGATTCCTCCTGCTCTCAACACCACATTCACTGCTGCACATCCTTCTTTCATACTTCATCACTCTCCATCTGGTTGCAGTAGCTTGAGGTCCAGCTCCTGAATTTCAGACACACATGATAGGTTCAGGGAAAACAGGCCTGATCTGCCCCTCTCTGCTTGCATCTGCAGAGCAGTGTCTGCTCAGCTCTGGCTGCCCCTGTACAGAACCTCAGTCATTTCTCTGAGTGCTGCACTGTGCTCTGCAGCAACCAGACCTCTTATTGCTCAGGATTTACTGCTAGTTTCCTCCGCATGTTTCTCAAGCAGTGTGGTTTTCTTACTACATTTTCAGGGTGCCATCTTCATTTAAGATCTTTCCAGTGCATGACTTGTGCTCATTACTTAGGAGTAGGTGGGAAAGTCCCTTCAGCTGTAGTGCATTGTGAGCGCTGTACAATTGTATCCCAACTGCCTACTCTTATCTCCCGCATTATTTCTGTGAAAGCTAAAGCTGTGCATGGAACAGATGCTTGGAATGGTATTGGGATCCAATTACTGCACTTTTCCAATCTTACATCTATTGTCTAAACTTGGAGCAGGCATATTTTTATTCCTTGGTGACACTATATAAAGAGGCAATTGGCATTGTGTTTGCTAGCTGACTAGTTGGCAGAGAAGGGACAGGAGAAGCAGCAGCATGGTAGGTTTATTCTTTCCATGTCTGTCATTTTATATTTCTCTGTATTTCTCTCTGACCGTGACAGTTCTAACAGAGCAGTAATGATCACACTGGACCCCATGACATCTCTTACTTAATATGGCATCCAAAATGAAGATATATCCCATTGAGTGAGCTGTGAACTTCCAAGGACTTTCTGTGTGTTTAACAATGGGTAAGGTAGGGAACACAGATGCACTTGCTGAAGGGAAGAGCTTGTGCATCTCTTTCCAAGGCTAATTTACTGATGATTGGCATGGCTGGTGTTAATTAGTGCTAAGGTCTGCTATGGCGTGATGGGAAGAGTAAGGGATATCTCTCTAATTTTAATTGAGTTGCTCTTGAGATGGGAAAGAAATAGGAAGTACCGCAGAGATTTCTTTGTCTTATCTTTGCTTTGCTCACTGCTGGCTTTTCGCTCGCACTCAAACAGCTCCTGTGCACCAAAGGTGCATTTGATGTGATTCTGAGGAGCAAAGAATTCCAGCCCGAGGGGTAGTGGGCAGGCAGGGCTCTATCTTCATCTTTTGCAAATTCAGAGAAATGACTCCAAAATTTTAAAAAAGGAAGAAAAGGAAAAGCTGGTGATTTTCTCTTATTTTCTCCATTTTGCAGGTCCTTTTCAGACTGCCTTAGAATAATGCTGCCCAGTGGCTCCCTCTGGCTAAGGAATAGTTGATTCTGGAGAACACTGGAGAGGGAGTTGTATATGAAAACGTTTCTCAAAACTTAGTTCAAACCTGAATCCCATTTAACCAGGTGAAGAATGTGATCTAAGAGCAGTAAAAAACCCCATTCGAAGCCATTTCTAACATCTACACACAGATGTAGGATCTAGATTCAGCCTGTAAGCCCAGTGAAAATGGTAGTGCACTGAGCACACCAGTCACCGGTCACGTCCTTGACCACTATTTCAGAAATGGACAGTGTCCTCCTCTCCAGCTGTGTTCAATCAGATTCAGCGAGGTCTCAGCCAGCCCTTTTGTTGGAGGCAGGAGGGGGGAAGAAGTGCTGGGTCTCCTTCCTCCTTTCTTTCTGTCTTTCTTTATAAAATATATATATATTTACCAGTTCCTTTCTGTTTAGAGGGATGACACACTGCCTGCTTGATGTTCAAGGATATTTCAGGACCTTCTGTGGTGAAAGCAGGAGATGCGACAATATAGCAATAGACTGTTCTGTTTCCTCACTCCCAGTTCAGCTGATGATTCTCTGTGATGGTTCTTTTCATCACGCCTTTTGTTTTGGGAAAATATCTTCTGAGGTACCTTACTGTACAGGGACACATGAAACAGATTTAACATGGGAAGAAAAAAATAGCCTTAAATGAAAGAAAGCTGGAGAATATCTTTACATAAGGAAGTGATCATTTTTTATTAATCAGAGGGAAATGTATATGTAATTATGCTAGATGAACTCTGTGGGGAGGTTTTTTTTCTCTCTTTATGATGTCTTATGGGATTTATAAATATTACAGAGGTTTTATAGCATCATAATATTTCAGATGTGCACTAAAGCTACTTTCAAAGGATTAGTGCAGACAAAGCAGCATAGTAAAAAATAATTACAAGTCAGGCAGTGCTACCAGGCTCTGACATACAGGGCTGATGAGAACAGGAGAGGCAGGGTTCAGGGAGAGCATTTTTTCTAATGCCAGCAGACCACACAAGTGCTATGGAGCGGAGTTCTGAGTGCAATCTGAGGCTCTCCACTAATTCCAGGGAATTTTGGTGATGTTGGGTCAGCGATGTCTGCATGGACTGAAAGGAGGGAAGGGGGAATATGGGAGGAGAGAGGGAAGGGTGTGCAAGATGTTCCTGTGTTCATTCATCTTGGTGACACCTTGTAACAAACCGTATGCTGGAGGCAACCAGTACCCCAAACCTGACGGCCTTCTGATCAAACAGCCTGCTCTGCTGCTGGAATGCACCAGCTGTCCTGAAACAGCAAAGCAGTGCTGATGTCACCCACTGAAAACACAGAGTGTGTTTAGCTGTGTGTGTGTGTGCTTCTGCAGATGCAGCTCCAGTATCTGCGTGTGTCTGCAGGTGGGGAGGGGCTGCAGGGCAATGTGGGGGTGCTGGGAAAGGTTTGTTAGATGGGGAAATGGTTGGTGAGCTCTGGGTCACAGAGGTGGAGAGGTTTGTGGTTGGAGAAGTGCCCTCCTGCTCCTGGGACATGCAACGATCTGTGTGCATCTGCACGAGGGAAGAACGGAGATTGGAAAGTGATCTTATGTGGGGCAAAGGAGAATGCTGCAGCACACGGGAGCGGAGCGGGAAGCAGGGAGGATGCAGGCCAACAGATTTTTGTATCTAGCAGGGATCAAAGGTGTGTGTGTCTGTGCATGTGTGGGAGGCTGGGACTGCATCTGAAACAGAGAGAGGATGGGAAGGGAGGGATCGGTGTAAGTGCAGAGCAGGTAATGAAAAGATCTTGTGTTTCTCAGCTCCGATAACGTGGGTTTTTATTTGAATGATCTGAGGCTGCTGCCTGTTTGAAATGCAAATTGTGCCCTCAGAGCAGGTTATGCTGCTCGCTCCTCTAGACTGCTCCCTGAGGGGCGTGCACTGGGCTGCCCGAATGCTGCTCACCTGCCACAAAAGGAACCTAATCTGTACTGAAATATGATGGCTTTTCCTTAGCTGGGGTGCAGACACAATGTAAATTATTGCAACAGCAACAACAATCCCCAAACCCTTTGGATGGGCCTAAGATGTAACTTTTGGTTCAGAAGCTGGATTTGATGATGAAAGCAACTCAGAGATGGGAAATGTCAGTACTGAGGTCCCAGAGTAGATGAAAACTACAGAGAGAGCATGATGGATGGAGAAGTAATGGTAGCACAGAGTTAGCATCGTACTGCAGATCACAGTAGGGGACGGAGTCGGAGCAAGATGATGGATGTTGCTGTCTGTTCTGTAGTCACAGATGTAGTTGCAAAGGAAGGAAGTGTAAAATGAGAAACAATGCAGTTTAAATCTGTTAGTATCTTATGACTAGTTTGCCCTGGGCAGAATGAGCACATAGTGGTTGTACAGAGGTACAAGACAACAGAATCAGGCTCCTAATAGCATATCTGTTGTGCTTCTCCAAGAGCTCCCTCCCAGGAGACCTACTCAGCCATAGGTGGAAATGGTTGGTGTCCTCCTTGGTAAAAAAAAGAATGGCACAAGACACAGTATGTTGCCAAGAGGGAAGTGTTTCTGCTTGTGTTGTAACTTAGACTGTCAGGAATATCAAACTGTGTCACCTGCACCTATCTAGAGTATTTTCTGAGTGGTTGAGGAGGTGGTGGACCAAAGAGGGAGCTGACCACTCCAAGCCAAATCAAACCAAAGATGTGGATTCTGGCAGAGTGCTGCCCTTCTTATGTGACTGCTCGAGGAGATGCTCCTGCTTGGCACAAACACAGGGCAGGGGTGGCCACTGCCCACAGGTAGAAGAGCAGCTGCGTGCGCCTGAGCACCGTGTGAGGAGCAGCTGTACCTTCTTTATTTTGCAGCCATTAGGCTGTGCTGCCATGCTTTTCTGGGATATGTGGAACATAACCTGATTTCCTGACTGCTTCTCTTTGCAGGTTACTCTGAAATCAGATATTTTGTCACTCTGCTGCACTTAAACCTCACCCTCGCTCCCAACATTGTGTGCAGAATGAAGCCCTCCTCTTCCATCCACAGAGGCAAAGGCAGCATGCACTCGTGGCTTCTGCTGTCCATGTCACTGCCCTATCCCTGTCCTTTCTGTCCCCTGATGCTGCCAAATAGGAGAAATGCAGAGAAGGAAACGCAGCTCAAAGCAAGTGCCTGGTGCAATGGAGTTTTCTTGGGGCCACATTTTGGTATGGCTCAATTGTTGATGCAAAGCTTCTAAAACAATCTGAACCTTACAAGAAAAAAAAAAGAAAGACCCTTTAAAATCCAGGCTAATTGAGTGAGTGCTAACATTAGTAAGACAAATGAGTGATATGCAACAAGCCTGCGGTTTCTCTTCTAAAGTGAAGTGTTGTTTTCTTCACAATGGGATGATTAATACACTCAAGCAGGAATATTAATAGGCTTGTTCAGTTGTTGCAACATTCTTCCCACTGCTGTGCCTTGGAATCTGAGCCCAGGGGACCCCCAGCTCTTCAGTTCCTCATCTGGCATGTTTTGTATGTCAGTCTCAAAGCACACATTGCAAAGATAGAGCAGCAATCATTGCAGAGTGCTGCTCGGTGCACTCTGCATTTTACAAATGGGGAAACCAAGGCAGACAGCAGTCATGTATCAGTCACCCACTTGCTCCTCTGTAGGTCACCTACTAAATTTATGAAACTGTGACATTCAGAAACCATGTTCGCTCAGTTCTGTGTTGCTTTTTGCTGCATAATTCTTTAAGAGTCTGATTCTATTCATTAAAAAAATTGTGGGGTGTTTGGGGTTGTCAGGCAGCAGCAGAGACCTATTTCTTTTCTCCTAGAGCTGCCTTATATTTGATCCACCAGAACAGCAGTGACAGTGTGCTGTTCTCAGTTCCTGTCCACATCCATACCTCTCAGCCTTCCTCTTCATGCCACCTTCCCACCCATCAAGTTGCACTTTCTTTCTGTGATCATGAATTTTCAAGATTTTTAGAGCAGATGAATTACATTTCCAGTACTGCATATCCAAAAAGAGAGGAGATCATCCAAGATAGCAGAATACTTAGCTTGAAGCCATTCCATCTGACAGCTGTTTCTTAGCCCTGTGAATTGTATTGGTGGTCTCAGCCCCATTCCACAAGCGAATAGATCACAAATAGATCTACAGCCAGAGCTTCAAAAGATAGATGGAGCCACATGGACACTGATTTCCTTTATCAACCCTGGAAATGATGAACCAGAGAGAAGCATTGAACAAGTATTGTGCTGAGATTAGTTTCTCTGGATAAATAGTCTTCAGTCTTTTTTTGCCTTGAATAGAACTTCACTAACACAAGAAATTTTGAGGGTGTTTTTGTTTCTGTTGATCTGGTTTTGACAGATAATGAGCTACAGCTTTTGGGTTTGTCTAACTCTTTCCTCCAGCTACAATCCTTGCTTAGATGCTTACATCACATAAGACCAGCTAGATGAGGAATGATGGAGGCATTGCCAATGCTTGGCATTTAAAGTGAACAAAACCTGGAGCTGGAGCCTCCTGTTCCTCACTGTGGTTCCAGTTTAAAGAGATGCAGGTTGCTTGCTAGTGTGGGGTATATTTATCATGCTGAAAATGGATGCTCTGTATTTGGTCACAGCACAGCAGAGCATGAGAGTGGTAAAGCATGTTTTGCTTTTGTAACAACCAGTTACGTGAGTACAGGAGCCCAGGTTTCACTGCCCCATCCCAAAGGCTGAGGCTGTGTGATCAGCTCCCCTAGGCAGTTTGCAATGCATTCTGCTGGGTAGCATCTGCTTTCTTTTTACCTCGGGGAACAAATGCCTTGTAAAAACTTAGGGTTGTCCTTAGTATTTCCAGTCAATCTGGAAGTGCTGAAAACCTCCAGCAGGCACCTCATGTTATGTGGATGATTGCCCATTACTGCTCAAAATAACACTTATTTCATATGGAGGAGGAGGAGGGAATCTATTTATTCCAAAATCAATGTTTCTACATTTATTAAATAATCCACTTATTCACTTTTTCTTTTTTCCATGCCTGTGGTGACATTCTGTCCATATTTTTATCCTCACTACAAACATATTTTTTTTCTTCCATTTCCATTCCTATTTCCAGATTTGACTGCTTTGCATTAGCTGGTTAGAGACTGACAGGTCTGGAGTGTGGACATGTGGGTGAATGTCTACCATAGCCCAAATTTTCAACCTGGAATCTGAAGCAGAATGGCTGAGTGCAGATATCTGCCTGGCAAATTAAATTGATCAGACAACGTACACTTCAAACAGAGTGAGGTGGGAATATTTCCTTGAGCTGTTCTGCTCCTCAGGATATTTGAAATCAGTATTGAATTGGAACTTCCACAGACTTTTTTATTCTGATGAAAAGAGACAGTAGAAGTTCCCTTCTGTTTCATGCAGAATAGCCCAAACTAAGACTAATTTTCCATGACGTGAGAACCAGGTGGGACTGTGATGATGAAATATAAAAGTAGAAATGACAAAGAAAAGAATAATCCATCTGCAAGGGGAGTCAAAAGGTGGTGGTGTGGTTCGTTATCCTGCCCCAAGTAAAGATAATGCTGTGGTTGGAACGTGTCTGTAATCCATAGGAATCACAGGTTTTGTTCTTCACTGGGAAACAAAAACTGTATTGTCTTAGGCAGGTGAGCTGGTTGGGCCCTTGTTCAGACACATGTGAGGATGTCTGGTTCTGACTGATTTCCAGTGGGTGCTGGATTCTTAGTTAACATCACAGCTCTCTCCCAAGTCTTTCTGTGTCTGTCTTCTGACTACAGAACAGTGATAAAAGCAGGCCCTACCTTTTATTGATGATAACTATCTTGAGTATTATAAATGTATGGGCTGGTAAGGCAACACAGTGTGATATCATAGGTCAGTGCAAGAATACAGACTCTTCTCCAAGTATAAAAGGCATCTTCCTACATAGGAAGAATTTGTTTGGTGCTGGTCCAGACAGAGCAGACTTGTAAACTTTTCTAAGTCAGTAGGAAATGATATAATTTCCCTTTGTATTTCACGAGCTCAGTCTTCATGCAGGGCCTAATATTTGAGTCTGTTCTTACATGGGACCTGGGAAGGACTTTGTACGGGGACTCACCTGCACTGCCTGTATTTCTTGAGAATAACAGGTTGGGAATTTAACTTTGTACTCTGAGTGTGACTATTCATTGCTCCTCCCATAGTTCAGAGCTCTGCAAAGCCAGTGCAGGAGGGAAGTTCTGCCCGAGGAACACACAGCTTTGATACCCAGAGTCACACTTTGGGTCCCTCACCTCTTTAACGCAGCACGGAGACAAGACGTCCCTCTTTATACAAGCTGTCAGGTTCTGAGCTAGAGCAGGGGAACGGCAGGAACCCTCAGTGAGAGATTCAGCTGTAACTAAAGCAAGCATATTTTATCCCGCTTTTGTCTGTTTATGTGAATATCTGTTGTGGGTTGAATTAAAAAACACCAAACACAATCATCTTGTATTACGTGCCTGTATATATTTTATCTTCTGTAAAAGAAGGAATTTGTTTTCATGGTAAACAGACAAGGCAATATATTTTTGATCTTCTTATTTGTATTACAGGCTCCAAAAAAGGCAAAGAAGAAGATAGAAGGTGGCTCCAATGTATTCTCTATGTTTGAACAAACCCAGATCCAGGAGTTCAAAGAAGTTGGTCACTATTCTTCTGTTTTCTATAGTCTCCTGTCATTACTAATAAATAACATAGGTTTTGTTTGTAATCCTTATTCAATTCTCCATCTGCTTTAATAGAACACACAGTTGTTTTCTGAATCATCTCTGTGGTTTTGGCTGGTATATCGTTTTCCTTGTGTGTTTGTTTGTTCTTTCCTTCATTCCTTCTTTCATTCATTCTGTCTCTCCTTGCATCTCCTGTTTCAAGTTCCAGACTTGCTTAAAAAAAACTCTGAGCACTGAAAAAATTAATAAAGGAAAATTATCTCATCCACTTTAGCCCCGATTCAGGAAAATACCTGGGCATACATTTAAAGTTAAGTTTAAGTGCTGTTTTAAATAAGAATAATTTTGCATGCTCAAGTGTTATCCTGAATGGAGGTGTTGTATTGAATCAGGTCATTAATTCCTGGACTGTTCCACAGTGGTAACAGAAATATTCTTCTGTGCCCATCTAATACTGCCCACAAACTAGAAACCAAAATACCAGAAAATCCTCAGCCAACTTTCTCCATAAATGCCCATAAAATAAAGCAACATGTTGAGGTTAACAAATTGAGCATCTTTTAGGTCCCAGAGAATTGGTATTCCATGCTTTATGGATACTTTGATCAGTTAGCTGTGATGAGGCAAACCTAATTAGCTGGCTTAAGAGCTGGTGCATAAATAAAAACAAATAATTTTATGAGTTTGGACTTTTTATTTTAATTTTTTTTAAATAGACATTTTAAATATCTGTCACACCATCACATTTTCCACAGATTGGTCACTTTAAATTATTTTTTTCCTAATTTTTTTTGCTAACTCACATCTCCAAAACTGTTTCCAATGTGATAAATAGCTGCTGTTTCATTTGGTGTATGTGGATTTCAACTTTACTTTTCATGAGGATTCTCATCAGTAAAGCTCAGTGGTGAATGAGATCAAAAGGACTGAGAGGATTACAAAGGATTGTAACTACAGGCCAGGTGAAGTTTCCCCAGATTTAATGGGAATATTTTTAGCACTCTTCTCCCACCTCTGTCAGCATCCTATGAACCTCCAGTTTCATTCTGTCTGGGGACGACTGCTCGAAGACCTGCCACCAGAAAGGGCAATTGGTCAGAATGTTATTTCTGAGCTACTCTAAATAAGATGGCATTTAGAACATTTCTGGGAGGATGGTGGTGGAATAATGGCAAAGTCACAAGGCAGTGGAGAGGTGCAGTTAAAAACCAAGGCCACGTGGTGTTTAAAGACTTGGAACAAATGATGCATTTTGGCTGATAAGTCATTTTTTATCAGAACAGTGTTGCATAGAGATTTCAACCAGCTCACTAGAAAATGTATCAGCGTCACTACTTCACATTAATTTCACTCCTCTGGAATGTAGTGATCAAAGAGTGCCTGACACTCTTCCTCTTTTCTGTGATTTTGCTGGGCTGTGCTTTGGTCTTTGCATTTCATTCTTTCTTCCAAACTGTGGGGATGCTTTATCAGCAATAAAGAGTTGAGCTTGATTTTTTATTAGGTGGTGGCTTGGCAGGTAAGTGAAGGGTTGGGAACATGCATGCTGCAAGTTACCACATGGCAAACTGGAATGTGAGCAGTGGAGCTCTGTAAGAAGCTGGAGATCAAACTGGTTGAAGATATGTTGATTATAATGCAGCCGTGGAAAGAAATGCATCCTGTAGAGCAGTGGACTCTGAAAGATACTTGAGTGGACTGTTTGTATTCCAAGGAGAGGGTTGTTTTTCATAATGATCTTGGAATGAAAATAATTCCATCATCAAGATACGCGCTCATATTGATGTGCACATCTGACAGATAACCAGCTTCAGAGATGTGCCTGGTTCTGCTGATACTCCCCATAGTGTATCCAGGGGAATTTTAGGTCATTAAAATCTTTCAAAATCAATGAAACATTAAAAGTGTGATAGCAGCAAATGACAGACATACAGATAGGTAAATAGACGGACAGATAAGCAGTTAGCTGGCTGGATAAGGAATGTTTGATTGTTATCAACAGCTAAATTTTGCCTGACAAGAAGTATGTAAGGTCAAGCATCAAGGTCAGTCAGAGCACAGAATATAGGCTGACGGATGCAATTTATTGAAAAGGGAAATAAACTGCGAATAAACCATACTGTGAATCCTACGTTTCTCAGTGCTTTTGGAAATTCAGCTGTCTGTGTGTGAAGAATCGCCCTGAAGCCAAGAGGAAAAAGACTTTTTCTCCACAGCAGAGAACTACTTACAGTAATTAAATGTTTTACAGAATATGATAGCTGAGCAAAGGAAGGAGATAAGGAAGCAAACAAAACACACAGGAGTAGCTCCTGACCCCAAATTTAATGGATTAAGGCCTGAATGGCAGCAGCTGTCAGCATTGGCTTTGCCCACCCCTATGCTGCCCTGAGCATTAACTTTGTAACAAGTTTGGGTGGGTTTAATTAAGCCCCTTGCCAAGGTACAGTAATGTGTTGAGAGTGAGGAAAGTGCAATGATGTGGCCTGGTGTGGATGAATCAAAGGAAGTTAAATATTCTTTACAGCATAACACTCCTCTGTACTAGTATGTGACTGTAGCACTGTTCTGTGCAATATGACAGTAAGTTGCCTATTTTCTTCCAACAGGCTTTTACCATCATGGATCAGAACAGGGATGGCTTTATTGACAAAGCAGACTTGAGAGACACATTTGCTGCACTAGGTAAGCTGGTAGTAATAATTAAACCTTAAAGAAACGGTGGTTTGTGTTCGAATTAGTTGGGCAAAAGGAAACCTGTTCAGTTTGCTATCTTGACTACGTAGCTCCAGCTGGAAAATCTCCCGAGCAGCCTCTTTCAGACACTGAACGAAGTCTCTCTGGGACTCACTGGCGGGTGCTACAGAGCTGTGCAGCTGGCAGCCCTCCAAAGGCGCTGATCCTTCCCTTGCAACTATTTCATAAAAAGCCCACCCAAGTCGGGGTCCATGCCAGGCATTTCTGATTTGCTTCTGAAGCCAGGCTTCACAAGCTGCACCTTTTTTTTATCTACGAGTCATGCAGTATCTACCAATTAACGTTCTTGTCATGGACTAGCTGCCCCTCTGCCCACACCAAAGCAGGAAGACTTCATGTGAGGTTCTATGCTGTTGTGCGTGGATGTGGGATGGAATGTGCATGTCATGAGATTAGGTACTGTCCATTTCATGTGCATTGCAATCCTGATAACATCAAGCATCTTAAAGAAAAGCTTCTCAAGAAAAGGAAAAATCAGAATGCTCATGAGCCCTAACATGAAGCTGTATCCATGTTGCAACATTTGAGGCTTGAACAGTGATGTAGGCATTTGGGCTTTTGCCATCTGGATCTTATTAAAAAGAGTTTGATAAGAATCTCTAGTGCTCCCCAGGGTGGAATCAGACTGCTGTAGAGTCGGTGCAAAGAGCAGAAGCTCCTGAACTCTTTGTTGTGACAAAGAAGTTTGCAAACTTTGGCCTCTAGCTACTGTTGCTCTGAAATATTTATTTCTTAAGGCCACATTCTGCTATCCTTCACATTCAGTGAAGCCCTGCAATGCTTATAATGTACAGTCACAGCAAATTACCACTCAATTTGAGTAGGGATGCTGGATTCTAAATTCTCAATAGTCCAGTGCAATGATGGGGAAGGAATAGGACTGCTCAACTCATCCATCTGCTCTGTACTCATCTCAACATCTCAATTTACAGGAGGGCAAAGCCTGAGACTTTGGATCCACTTCAGTCACATTTAAACTCTGCTATATTAATATCAACACAGTCTGTTTTTCACCTGAGGTTAAAAGCAAGAACACACAACAACAACAACAAATAAAACGAAAAAGAATTTAATTGAAAGTAGCCCCTTCTTTGGTCTGCTGCTGGCCTGGTCTGTATCATTTATCTTACTCCTTTTTTAATCTTTTGCTCAATATTCCACCTCAGGATGCATTGGAGTGTTCTGGATTTGTGTTCCACCATGTTATTAGTGAAGTTACACAGAGCCCTGAGCTCCCCAGTGGGAGGAGATGAATGGGAATTGTTTTTTAGAACACAATTTGGGATTTATTATGAAAAATGATCTCTGCTGCAGGTCGTCTGAATGTCAAGAATGAAGAGCTAGAAGACATGGTGAAGGAGGCGCCAGGTCCCATTAACTTCACTGTCTTTCTTACAATGTTTGGGGAAAAACTGAAAGGTAAGTACCTTTGGGGGGTTGGACAGGTATCTGTCAAAGATGCTCAGCACTGAAATATCTCAGTACCTTGCAAATTATAATAATATATCCAGGGAACAATGCTTAAAGGCAAGGAGCGATCTCCAGTTTTGCAGACAGAGATGAAGTATGAAAAGGCAGAGGGATGGTCCAGAGGACAAATCAAAGGTGTGATTTCAGCTTGCATAAGCTAACATGGAAGTACCATGCTGAGGTCTAGAAAGCAATGAGATCATGGCTGCCTGGAGCACGCTGCAGAAGAGTTATTCACCATCTGCGAGTTCTAGGCTGAGGTCTGTTGCTCACACTATGCTGGTATTCCTGCCAGTGTTGATGGTTTACAACTATCATCAGCATTTCTCTGAAAAACCTTTCTGCACTCCTTTGGCTCATTATGCACACATGACCTCTGCACCATCTTTGTAGTCACAGGGCATGAAGAAGCATACTGTATCCACCATTTTCTCTTACATCAGTAACTTAGTAGCCCAGGCTTGCTTTTACTTGAGGTCAGTGGCAGTTAAGACACTGGTTTAAGTTGAATGAAGATTTTGCAAAGTAAATCCTAATGAATAAATAAATGGGACTAATTTAATCTCAGTGGATTTAGAATGATAGCAAGAGGAATTTGGCCCATTGCCACAGAATATATAAGAATGACTGTAGTGAGTTTAGAAAAGATGGGTACTGAAATCTGTGTGGAAGGTAGTAATTTAGTCAGATCTTTGATACTGAATGTGTCTGGAAACTATAAAATAGAGTGTGAAACCAAGAGAAGCCTCTGGTCATCTTCCTGTGAGCATTAGATATAGGTCAAAGCCTTGGCTTTCAGAGCGAGGTAGTTGGCTTGCCCAAGCACATTCAAGAAGTCTGTTAAAACAACTAATGCTATTCAGTTCCCTCTTCCTCTTTTTCTCTTTCTTGGGGTAAAAATTATGCAGATAAGAGAAATAAGAAATACTTTAAAAATTGAAAAATCTGATCACATCTTCTTAAGAAAGTTTTATTGTATTGTATAGCTTGCCTCTGGCTTTGTACAGTTGTACAAAAGGACTTTCTACCCTTGGAATAGAAAATAAAGAAATCTAGTAGGAAGTACTGATGTAACCAGTCCTCAAAGAAACACACTATTGCTAAGAAATACAGTATTTCTGGGAACTATAAGGGTGACAGAGGAAGCTGTAGACTGACACTGAGGACTGTGTTACCCAGACGTCACTCTGTCTTCACCACAGTGCTACCCACACCTTTACATTCCGGATACCATCCTACAAAGTCGGCAGTGCCCTGCTCTGTGCTCTTCCTTCTGGATACGCAGCTGTTTCTGATGGTACATTACTGTATATTTGTGTTGCTTATGATCTCACGGAGCATGGAGGCGAGCTGTTCCTCCTTCCCCCCTCTTCCCTCTCATCTCTCATGACTGCTGAGGCTGGCAGATTCTGGCCCTGCCAATTGTGTGGCCTAAAACCAGCGCCAGCACAGGAAGGTGAATGGTAAAGCATGCCCCTCTTGTTTGCAGGTTTCCTGTTGGCTACAAGAAGAGAAGGAAGGTTTTTGTTCTTTCCATTTGGTGAAGGGAAAATCACAGCTGTGCTTGTCATGCCCTTCTGGTTGGGTTTGTCATGCAAAGGAAGCAGAGCCAAAAGACTGCACATTCCCAATCAAAACTAATTGGGATGAAGAGCCTTTGTAGTGCAATTAGAAAGGGAAAAAAGGCTAGAGGAAGTGGATATGGCAATTGTGCAACACTCTTTATTAGCTAAGTACCACTCAGAGAATTTGGTGAAAGGTGCTTTCTAAGTAAAATTTGTTGTGCTATAATTGATTTCTGTCATAAAGGGGAAGCTGGGATTTTTCGGACGAGCTTTAGCTTTGTATATAGAGATTATGATGCCAGATGAACAGCTAACAAAACTCAGTTTATGTTAATGCCAACCACATGGAGCTGTTTCTACAGGGAGTCAGAATAATACAATTTGTACAGAAAACAGAGATGCCGCACATCAAAGAAACCACTTTATTTACCAGCTAATCAATAAAGAATGCCTGCTGCATTGCTTCTCTTCAAAGCCAAAGTCCAAGGATATGACAGAGCAGAAAATGTAAAACACAGTAAGGAGGAAAAAAAAAATAATCCCCCACACAGTGGTGACTACTTTAAATGCAGACTTTTCCTCAGAGGTGGAAAAAGTTTCTGTTCACAGAACAATCAAAGCACTCATTAAATACCAATGCTCGTTATATTGATTATCTGTTCATTGCGGAATGAATACACTGCATCCACGCTGGCAGAAAAATCTATGTGCACAGTGAATGACCAGAAGGAGGCCATATAGTCTTCTGCTCAATGACCATCACATCCACTAAGATTCTACCACTGATCCCTATGATTACAAAGAAAACTCAGGAGATGTCAGAAGTATATACAGTTGAGCTGTTAAATCAGAGAATCATGCCTGGGTTCTGCTCTGGTTCTTTCTCTGTCAAACTTTCTAAAATAAATTTAAATAGTAATGGATTCTTTTTTTTTTTTCTTCTTTTTTTTTTAAATCACACTTTCAACATTTCAGCATCCCAAGTAACTTAATGTGTCAATGTACCAGCCTGTAAATTTGGTTTCCTGAAGTTATGAATAATGATTTATATTATACTACTATAATGTTTTGAAATACTGAGGAACAGTCAAAAACAGAGCATGTAGGATATCTTTTGGTGTGGGTAGAAACTGTCTGTAAATGAGAATACTCAGAATCTACAGTGTTATAGAATAGTCAGAACATCCCAGTCAAGATTAAGGCACTGTGAAAGCTATTCTCTGATGCACCTTTTTTTTTGCAATCTAAATAGATGGGACAGATAAAGAATGAAAGAAAATGAAGACTCTTACTATCATTTTATTGCTGGGAGCAAAGAAGCAGAGAAATTAAAGTCATGCCAAAAGTTTGTGGCCCAGCTATGAGCAGAGGCAAAATCTTGGAGCCACAGTCCAGTGCTTTAAACCATCCTATAAACCATCCCATATTAACCATCCTGTTTACATAAATAACACTTATTGTGTTGCTGTGAAGAAATACTGAAGTGGAAGCGTGCTACAGAACATAAGAGCCAGTCACCATTTTACACTGATCATCCTGCTTCCATTGCGTTCCATTGATATCCAGATTTTATGATGAGCTCCATTTAGTGAGGGAAGTAAGCTCTTCTCTGTATAGTGAAGAACAAGTAACATCAAAAAGTGTTTTTGCAAGGAACATACAGTACAAGATTAAAGGAAACCAGCGAGGGAAACAGTTTGTTATATTTTCATTTCTGAAAGCCACTAATCCTCTGGGTACTGATATTGGAGACCAGTTCCTGGAAGTTTTCTCTCCTGCAGACACAGAATATATATGAGTTATTATTTTAAAGCTTCTGAGCACTGAACTATTCACCTCTATTGTTTATCTGACATGACAAATGCAGCCGACTTAAGGAACCTTTGTCTTCAAACCTGCGACTGCAGAATTCTCCATTTCGCTGTGTTCTCCAGTGAATGCAATCGTTACATAGCAAGTATTCAGCAGATACAGATACACCCAGGCTCCTAAATTATATTCCATTAATTTTAGGCACGGACCCAGAAGAAACCATTCTGAATGCTTTTAAGATTTTCGACCCAGAAGGAAAAGGCCACATAAAGGCAGACTAGTAAGTTTATTTCAAGTTCTTTTAAAATATTATTATGATTAATAATAAATAGCACAAGTTTAAAGAACTCCTTAAGAGCTGTATGTTTTCACAGTATTTTAAGAGACAGGCAGGCTTTGCAAGCCAGAGTTGTAAGACCAGACTATTGTACAAATGTGTTTGTATACCAAAAAGAGATGTTATTGTCTTCAGACATTGCAAGAGGCAACGGAAATATAATCACATGTAGGCCATTAGATAGTCTTTTTTTGAAGGTCTGGATATAAATCAACACATGACTCTTTGTAGATTAACTCCATATGTAAAAATAAAATGAATGTCTGGTGCCTGACTGTCAGAGCTTAACTGAAATGGGAAAGCTAGTCCCCCTTTTTAAAGAAGTGATCAATTTAATTAACTCTGGGACATGGTTTTAGTAAAAACATTTTACTTGTTATATGCTTACTGTTTGAGCCTTCTGCTTCTAGACAAGAATTTGCTGTAAATTTCCACTAGATATGTTGAGAGCCAAAGCAAATAATGCTATTAATAATAGGGCAACTATTATCGATGTAGCTATTATTTAAATTAGGAGGCAGGACCTAATTTGTATTCATAACCTGTTACACCAAGAGAGCAGAGTGAAAGGACTTCAAGTGCTAATTGCACAAATGCAAATTCTCCTTATACCATCCAAATGGTGTAAGCAGGATTCAGGTAAACGAGATAAATGATATCAAATCAGGGCAATGTATGAGGAATTCTGACCCGTGGCTCTGGTGAAATGTTTTATGTGCCTTGATTTATGCGTATGACTAAATTCCATGGTGAATCCGGGCACTATACTGCTACTGCAGTAGCCAGTTCAGGTAAGCTTTCTAATAGATATGTACAAGAAGCTTATTGGGGAACCAAATCCTAGTTTCCTAGGGTAGGAAAATCATGTACAGTATTTCCTCCACTACCAAAATGCTCTTTTTATGACACTGGCACTTAATTCCCAGTGGGCATGAGAGTCCTATTATGGATATTATGGAGTCCTTCTTATGGTAAGCAGTGGGAAAAAACAAAGCCAAGAGACAATATTTTCACTAAAGGACATCCAAATGAATTAAATCAAGATGCAACAAGAGGATGTAGTAAACAACAGGAAGGAACAGAGGGTTAACAGTTGTTCTGATTGCTTTGAGGTTAATGTTATCAAGTAGCATGGGAAGAACACTCTTGGTAACACACCAGAAGTGACTCAAACATTATCAGAATAAAATGTAGCCTGCTGTCCAATAGGCCAGATCACACGGTAGTGAAATCACAACCATGAAATACAACGTTCTGATGATACAAAACCCATGAAATGCTGTATTTCCCACCACTATCTGTAACAATGTGCTGCATACAAAATCTGCAGCTTGCCACCCTGCATCCAGTTCTACATTCCTCAGATGCTGGGAGCCAGTTGGAGTTTGGGGCAAATTAGGAATGCAGTATCACACTCCAAAATGAAGATGAGAGAAAAATCCTTTTTTTTTTATTTTAACTTAATGGAAAAGGTCAACCTTGTTCCCACCCCCATTACACTGCTAACATTAGACAATTGTTTCAGTTCATCACCACAACAGAGCATAATGTTTACTTATTAGACCCGAGGGTATTGTTGATCATTACAGAGCAAACCATTAAATCAATTCCATGAATGTCTTTGAGGTTTAACTTCTATTCATTTGCTTCCAAAATTTAGACATTTGAAGGTTTTGAAATAATTTTTACGTTGGCTCATGCAGCACTTTCAATATGACGTTCAATGCTAATAAATAATATTTCTCCGTATGAAAAAAAATCCTGGAATGTTCCTCTCCTAAACCAGCCACAGTGACCTTTTAATCAGAACTTCTTTTTATGTTCATGGAGTTAACATCCTTCTGGGGATTTTTATGGCTCTTCCCTCTGCGTGTTTTCACCTCTAGTCTGGAAATGACTCACTTAGTCCATTTGATGGTAGCTGGGATGGAGCCTTCTAACCTTTCCAGAAGCTTCGGGAGTTTATAACTTACTTCCAAATTCAGTAACAGAGTTTGTTTGTCTGCATCATTATACCACACATAAAGTCCTTCCTCTAGCATGATGTCAAAAAGAAAAAGTGCTTTAGATCAGATTCTCAACTGGTGTAAACTGGCATTGCTTTTGGAAAGGTTAGATGATTCAGTTCTAAATGCCATTCATTGGACAAAGTGAGTCAGGCCAACAGCAACTGTGTCTAATGCTGATGCCAATAAAACTTTACAGATTTGTACCAGATGAAAATGGACCCAAAGAGCATAAATGCATTCTGGTTCTTTGGAGATTGCTCTGGCTGAGCTGGGAATGTTTCTCATCGTAGCTGTAGAAAACTGCTCACTCTAACTCACCTGCTTTTTCCCTGAGAAAACAATGTATGAAGGGAAATCCCAGGGGAATAACGAAGTGTCCCAGAGCTTTTACAGGGGAAAATGTTTTGAAAATACAAGGAAAATACAACAAAATATTCACAACTGGAGATGGAACTGTTGTCAGGCAGGACAAGAGATAGCATTTAGACAACCACAACAAGGCAAATGGGTCCTTTTTGCCCAGAAGGCTTTGAGGTGGTTGTGATTTATTTTATTTTTTTTAGAAGCAAGTAGTCTTTAAGAAAGAAATCCATATACACAAAGAAAGAAAAAAGTTCATAATCTCTAGCTTTGGAAATGATGAGCATTCATTTCCCTATAAAATAAATAATGGAAAATGTGCATAGATCCTTAACTCAGTCCTTCTTCCTTGTGAGTGTGCCAGAGCCTACTGGGCTATGCATCAGAAGATTATAATTAGATATTTGATCTTTTCCCCTAAATACTTCAAGCATGTAAGTAGAAGATACATCACGCCCAGATCTCTTTTTAATTCAGTGCTGTTTCTGATGAAGTTTATTGTGACTTCTAACAGAACTGCTGTAAGTGCTTCCTTCTATTCACCAAGCTCCTTCCTGGATCACACTTCCTATTTACATTTGCTGATTCTGTTTGCCCCAGTGCACATACATCCAATGATCAATTTACATCGATGAGAATGACCTCTCTGTTCCTCCAACCAGAGATCATTTAGGAATTCCATGTCAAGAAATGCAGTCACATAACAAATACCAGCCCAACAAGACAGAAATGGCAGTATGAGAGGAAGAGATGAAGAAAGACTTTGCTAAGTAAGGAGCATGGGAAAATAGTGCAAAGAAAACATACAGGATAGCTTAAGCTCTCTTGTGACTTTGGAGTATTTCCCAGAACTTGCCAGAGTATTTCCATGCTTGGCCTTGTGGGCAAGGTCCTTATACATTACCCTGAATCTTCCTTTTCCAGTTATCTCTTTCTGTCCTTCCAAATAAGTGATAGTCGTTCTGTCTAAAGGGGTTGGATTGATGTTCCTATTCACCTATACATTTAGGAAAAAAAATGACATGTTTAACTGAGTTCCTACAACAGGTTTGAAAACAGAGGGTAAATCAGGTGAGGATCTGTCCCCAAAATATTCTCTTTGATGTAATTGCATAGAATGCAGATTGTGTGTGGATAAGCTCCTTGTTACAGTTCTGTAACTCCAGATCAAGATCTTGCACTGTGAAATACAACAGATCTCACACAGTTTCACAGTCTCCTCTGGGAATGGCTGCATGCAAATAAAGGGATTCTCAAATGATGATTTGGAATAGCTGTTGGAGTTCTCTTTCAAGTCCTCTTTCTTATTTCATGCTCTGTTCCTTTCATCCTCAGATTTTACAGAAAATATTCTCTCTTTTGGTTTTGTTAAGTGATCCCAACTTTAAAGAGCAAGTGAGAAAACGTACCACTTTATGTTAAGATAGGCACACAAAATTGCTGTATTACAATTAGAGTAATAACCTTAAACAATTTTAAACCTCTATAAAATGCCACAAAAGCAAAATAAGTTGGCAGAGCGAGGTGCTGACACTGATGGGTGCTTGCAGAAAATCTCTTACAATATCATATAAGGATTAACAGCTCTAATTTATGCGGTCACACAGATTTTCTTTCATGTGACTTCAGGAGGGATCTTGCCATCTGAATCGTCATGTGTCATTATCACCCTTTAATCAGGTTATTTCATTTTATTTGCACAGCATCAAAGAAATGCTTATGACACAAGCAGACCGGTTCAGTCAAGAAGAGGTAAGGACCTTTTGCCTTACCCAAAATAGTGATGTTTGTCTAGCAATAAGCATTTGCCCCTCTTTAAATGCATGAATTCAGCTCAAATCCAGTCTGAGAGAAGGCTGATGCCAGCTTTAGCAACTAGGAACAATTCAAAGCTCTCTTCTGAATAGTTCCATGGCTAAACCAAAGTCAAACAGATTCTTTGGACTTCTGTGCAAGTTTAAGCATGGCCTGTCTTTTGCTGTTCTTTCCTATGGTGAGCTGGGCAATGAATTTACCAGAGTATGAATGTGTTTAGGTGGGGACTGTAATCTGCTTTCCATTTCTGCGAGCGTTATTTTGTTTGAAGTCTGAAATGAATTCTGAAAGGAGGTACTGACTTCATGGTTTGTGTGAGATAGAACATGGATTCTGACGGCTGGGAGGAATATAGAGGGACATTCTTTTCAGAAGAAGAGTTTGAATGGAGTTTGTTCATGGTAGATTGGGGTGCAGACTGGAATATGTTACTCAGTCAGGGCTTATCTGTACTTTAGGGAGAGCTATTTGATACAGAACTTTGATTTGAACAGGATTGCATTAACCAGTTTTGTCCTAGCTCCTATTTCAATTTTACTGAAACTGCAGGAATTTTTCCCATAGTAGCTAACAAATCAGGCCAGAAGAGAGCTGAACTGGACTGAAAAGGAAAAGCAGTACTTGTTGCTGTCCTGCAGTCCCATGTTTGTAATACTTATCTCCTGTTTGCTTGGCAGATCAACCAGATGTTTGCTGCTTTCCCTCCAGATGTCTCTGGTAATCTTGACTATAAGAACCTCTGTTACGTTATCACCCATGGTGAGGAGAAAGACTAAACTGAAAGATGAGCTTCTCCTGTGATGATGCACCAAGTCATTTCTTTGTGCTTTTCTGTGCAAGACAAAAGGCTGAACATTCAGTGTGTGAAGCCATGTGGTCATCAGAAGAGAACCAATAAAAGAAGTGAAATTAGATTAAAGTTGTTTAATGCTCCTGTTTTTATAAAAGATGAAAATACCAATTTTTGTGAGTTTTTTCCCATCCTTTTTTTTTTTTCATCAGTGGTTTGAAATGGAATTTTCTTGATGAACTGATGCTGTTGTGATTTATTGACAATCCTAATGTTCACCAGATGGCCCATTGGGCACTGCAATGTTGCTTAACCTCTTGTCTTTTATATATAAGCTCCATGTGTTGATTGAGAAATCCTCTAACTCACTGCATTGGGAAGAGCATTTGGCAAATAAAATTCTTTCTCCTTGCAATGAAAGTGCAAATAAAACAACCTTAAGCTCTTGTGAATGTGCTCAGTGATGTGGCCAGTTTCATAAGCCACTCGATTCTCTTGCTTTGGTGCAAAAGAACAGACATAGTGGAATAGTGGCTATTTTTCTCCTAGCAAAATGTACCGAGGCACTGATAGAAACCAGCAAGAATGAATTTCCCCCTCAGGGGCATCTTTGTATATGTAGGAAGTAACAGTAAGGGCTAGTTCTTTCAGCAGTTGGTCATGATCTTTGTTTTAGGGGTGAAGGACACGTTGAAAGGATGCATTTTGCCAAAGGTCATCTGGAAGTCTAGGGAAAACACAAGAAAAGAACTCAAGAATTGTAGCCCAGGATTACAAATGAAAGCAAACTATCCGTCACTTTCATAATTCAAGATCAGCGTAGCTTCTAAAATGGGCCACAGTTTCTTGTATTTGGACTTCTAGGAACTGGACACATTCTGTCTATGTGTAATACTGCACGAATACTTCCTGTGTGGGAGTCAGAAGAACGCTGCAGCCAAAGCAAAACAAACTTCTGCTTTTTTAACAACTAATGAAAACGGTTTCCTTCTTCATTAGCATTGCTGGCACCAAAGTCCCACAGACATGAAGAGTAGGTAACAAGCTGCTTCTTTTCTGTTTCTTTCATAGATAGAGAACTGGAGGGCAAGGTGGCAAATTCTGCCCTCATCAGGCAAGGCAGAGCTTGGATGAAAAAGTTTTAGCATCTGCATTTAGCATCTGCATCTGCAGTTTTTTAGCACTTTAAGGAAGTGATATTCAGCCCCACCTGCATTTCTGTTGTTCTAACAAATCCCTACAAACAGTGCCTACCAGTAATTGGGAAAACTGGAACGAGAAGTATCCTAGCAAGGACGTGTGCTTGAGCTGCATAATAAATCTCACCCCTTGCACCTACGTTCAGAAGCACTGCACAAATGCCTGTAATAACAGTTTTTCTGGTTTAAGTATGTGAATCCCAGATGCATCTACCATGAATTAGATCAATTCAAAATTTTGGTAGACACAACTAGAAGCAAAATTTGGTCCTTCCTTATGGGAATCTTGCTGAAGGTGTGGAGACAGTTTTGACACTTCCTGGCAGATGCTCTTGCAATGTTTAAAACAATTGCATGATACCCAAACCCCTCCCTCTCTGTGGGCTGTGCAGTTTGACTGGTTTTAGTGCCTAGCAAACTCCACAAAACACAGAAGTCTGCACAACCTCTTTTTCCACCTCCTGGCTTATTTGCCAGAAGCTGAGCTTTGCTGTGCAAGCACAGTTCTCACCCGTTTCACATGACTGCATTTTTACCCCCAAAATATTTATTTGTAGGAGTGGGAGCACTGCTTATGGGATGAGATTGTTGCTAGGAAATGTGAGATCATGGAGGTATTTTCAGTGACACAGCAGAAAATTATTTATAAGCTTCTGCTTTGGACACCTATATGGGCCCAAATTAGTGACAGCACTTCTTAGCAAAGAAAGGAGCTGCTTATATGAGAAACGGATGTTTCACTTGCAGTCTTCATTTGGAAATTGTTTGAGTAGCAGGTCTGGAAAATGCTGTACTGTGACACAAACCAAGTACCAAGTCTAGCACTGCCTTGTATGAGTTGCACAAAATCATAGACCCCACCGAGTGAGTACTGACTGATCCGCGAATAGGAGTTGAAGTCATTCAGGCATCGGATGTCAGATGGTGCTTATGGTTTTTGTTCTGTTTGAATATTTCAGAATGAGATCGAAGATGGATAAAACAGCACGAAGGCTTACCTTCTTCCTTCTGTACAGAGATTTATTTTTCCTTGTGTGAGTAGATAGACAAAAACTTTGAGGATGGTATTCTTGAAAGATGAGGTCACATACTTTTTTCCATCAAAGCATACACACTTTTTGATAGATCCTCTTTCATCTGTTATTGCCTAGTTACATGACTTCTTTGAGTGCAGCTCTGGAGCAGACAGCAGTCTGGGTGTGCAGTTCTGCATTCCACCCCTTCCCTCCCTCGGGTCAGCACTAGAGCTCCCAGGCTCTCCATGTTTACTGCAAAGGAACTTGAGCTACACTGCTGGATCTATGCTTCTCCTTGCACCTCCTCAGAGGGGAAATGACAAACGTTCAGATGAATACAATGCTTGTTCTCAGAATCTTTATCAATCCTGGTTTCATTTCAACTTCCATTTTCACTTGGGGACAGGGAGCTGTGCTTATGGGTTTTGGACGCAGATTCGGCTAACGAAAGGAAACAAAGAGCTGAGGTTATTTCCACAAAAACAAGATTCTCACCAAAGCATCACTAAAATGCTCAGTTGGGAATTGAACTTGTGTGAACTCTGGCAGTCGCTCTTTAGTGTCAGCCTCTTCACAAACAACAGCTGATTCGGATGAGTGAAAAAAGAAGAAAAAAAAGGTGCAGTGTAGAACTGATAATCTGCTTTATTAACACTTAAAATTTTAACCCTGTAAACCTTTCTGAAACTTTCTGAATGGGTGCAGCAGCATCTGAGATATACTGTCATAAACAGGCATGAAAGAAAGAAAAGGTTCTCATGAGTTTCCCCAAGCTCGTTGTTCTCCTTGTAGGCAGAGCTATTGAAACTCTTTTCCTGACCTGTCTAAACTTTCTAGGCAGTCTGAAGTCCAAAGCAAACCTTATTCAAGTGCTGTCCTTATATATATGTGTGTTTTTCCTCCTAACTGAAAACTTTCTGTCTGCAAATGAAGTCAATTTCATCCTTTCCACCTTCTTTGTAATGAACATTGTACACTGAAGGACTGCTTAGTTTTCTGTTTTTCAGCATTCTTCTTACAACTTCTCTCAGTGATCTTGTCTCCATTTCCAGTTCTTGTTCTCTTTAGGATTACCTTTGTGCGTATTTTTTTCTTAAAACATGGTATGCTAAGTTGGACAAAAAATTCTCTGTGAAGCAGCAGCAGTGAAAGTTATATATATGTTTCTAGGCAGTGTGAGGAACAGTTTATTCCAGACTTCTAATTCTTATTAACTGCCAGCCTCTGATCCCCTGTAGTCTGTTCTTCCTATCCCAGAAACTTCCTTAGCTTTGGTTCCCCTCTGCCACTTTACCTTGGTAATGTGCCAGCACACGTTATCTCAGGACACATCTTGAATTTTCACTAATGACACAAAGGTGCACATTGTTTGAAATTTAAGTTTTCAATGTGAAAATACAACACCAATACTGCATTAAAATTTTCTATTAATGAGCTGGAGGTATAACCCTTGCAGCAACACAGACCTGGGCCGATCTTCTTAGATCCCTTCCAATAGAACTGTTCTATTCTATCTAAGAATTAGCTTGGCAGAGAAAAACCCAGTGGTTAACAAGTGGTGAACCAACAGTGTGTCCTTGCAGCAAAGAAGGCCAACAACATCCTGGGCTGCACTGACAGAAGGCTGGGGAAGGTGGGTGTTCCCCTCTACTCAGCACTGGTGAGACACGTTTGGAGAGCTGGGTTCAGTTCTGGGCTCCACCAGACAAGAAGTATGTGGATGTACTAGAGAACATCTACAGAAGAACATGAAGATAATTAAGGGATTGGAACATCTGACATAGAAGGAGGAGTTGTAAGAACTGGCGTTGTTCAGCCTTGGGAAGAGGACTGGGAAAGAACTTCAGTGTGAATAAACATCTGATATTGGGTAGTAAAGATCTGCCACTTGGATTCCTAAACACAAGCCTATGGCTTGCACTAAAAAAGACTTCTCTCCCGCAGCTCTGATTGTGTGGAGGTTGTACACAGTTCACATAGGAACCCTTCTGGATGTGTTGATGCTGTGTGGAGGCATTGGCACAGTTATTGTGTCTGATGTCTCTTGTCTCACAAAATGCTTCACACCTTTTTCCATACTCAAGACATATGAAAGCAAAGATGGATCCTTGAAGCACATTTGGTCACAGTATTTGAAATAACACAGGTTTCCTAAATACAAACCTGCAATTATTTGTTAGAGTTCTGTAACCCGGGAGATGCTCACATGCATTCACTTAAGTTTGGCCACTTAATCTAGCGTATGTTCAAGTAGGCTTGTCTCTGCAGGACTTCTCTTCATTGATTGAAGGGAAAGAGGTCCTTGAATAGGCATTACAGGGCACTTGAGTTCATTTCTGCCCTGATTCAGCCACTGCAAGTGTCTATTTGACTCTTCTAATTATAAAACAAGGGCCTAGGAATGCTAACTCAGGTATTTAAGGTCAAGCATGCCAATACCTCCTTGAGTCCTTATCTGGAGAATTGTTGCCATTTGTTACTGGCCCCTTCAGCTTAAATGATGGCTTAGCATGCCTTTTGACCTGAGGAACATCATTTTTTTGACAAAACCTACTAGCAAGCTCAGCATTTGGTCAGCTGCTTCAGCAGGAGCACAGAGTGCAGATGTTAGGCCAGACAGGAATTTTTCTTTATAATGATTGGAAGATGGTAGCTGCCCTTTCATGGTGCAATAAACATTATGTACAGGTGTGACGAGAGATCCAAATAGACAGAAAGCAGGAAGGAAAACGTGTGATACAAACTGTCGCTGAGATCACAGCAATCATAGAATGGCTTAGGCTGGAGGGGACCTCAAAGACCATCTCGTTCCAGCCCCCCTGTTGTAGGTAGGGTTGCTCCCTACTAGATCAAGCTGCCCAGAATCTCATTTGACCTGACCTTGAATGTCTGCAGGATCAGCCTGCTCCAGGTAGAAAGCAGTCCAGCAAGTGGGTAGTTAGGACCAAACACGTCTCCTGATGACCAGCAGCTGTTAGCTACGTTGCCTTTCCAGATTGAGAGGTGCCTGCTAGCTGATCTCCTGACAGATTGGTAGAATTTTGGTCTATTTCACAAACCTAGCCCACAACACTAAAACTGCTGTTGCTCTCTGCATCACAGGCTCACGTGCCCCCAGAACAAGTTATTTTACTCCACAGTGGGGTATGCTCCTCCAGGATACCAAAAAGTAGATAAATCTCTATAAATTCACTGTAAGCTGGTGCTTTTAAGCTATCGTATGCAAAAAGAACGCAGTTTAAGTAGCATCCAGAAAGTTATTTGTAGAGCAGGAGCTGGCTGGTTTTAGCGAGACTCTCTACCCTCCCAGAGCCTTAAGTGGAGCAGAATTTAACGCTGAAGAAAATAAGACTTGTGTGAATCATGGGCTGAAGGGGTAGAAATATCCATAGTTCGATTAGAAAGGCAAACAAGTCACAGTTTGGCACAGGGAGCAGAGCTTTCCCACAGCTGCAGCCATGCTCTACAAATGGCAGTAGGGCTTTGCTGAGGCTCTCCAGGGCCTTTTGGGAACACCACCAACACCTGGGGCCTCTTCCACACCTGTGTGGAGCCGTGCAGGTGTGGGGGATTAATGCTAATGGGCTCCACTTGGCCTCACAGGAACTGCTGCCATGAAGGACAGCATAAAGAGCTGGGAGGCGTAGTTGTGGGGTTTGCTGGGGAGGCGTCTGTGGTCCTGGTTCCCCTATATTTGCTCTGGCGAAGCTGATACTGAGGCAAGGCCCAGCATACAAAGGTAAGGCAGAGGTTTTATCTGAGTGGTGTGTTCAGTTGGGTGCTGTAAGCCTTGGATCCGCTCTTTGGAGAAGTGGGATGGGGAGCTGTGGGGGTTTTTGTTGTTTTGTTTTACCTGAGCTGTGAATGGGTTGTAGTGCCTTGTTTGGTCAGCTGTGTCTGGTTATACAGAGTAACTCTTTAGGTTTTTTTGTAACATACAAAGCTTACCATGTTTTGTTTTTTTTTTTAAGCTGCTTCAGTACAGCATGCTTGTTAAAGTGCCCCCCAGTCAGTGGGAAAACCACTGCCTGCTTTTGGCATTGGAGATCTGTGTTTGTGCTGTGCATACTGGTGATGCCCCAGTGGCACTGGGCAGTGGGCTCTCCTCTGGGAGCTGCCTGTTGGCATAAAATCTACAGAGCAAGCTGGTTACCCTGTCTTCTCCTGATGGCTCCTTGAGCCCCTATCTATGTGAGGTAGTGACCATGAGGGCTCCTCTCAGGCTGGAAGGTGTAGGCAGGTGGTTGGGACTGGCTAATGGAGAAGTTGTTGAGGCTGAAGCAAAGCTCCTTGCTGCCTTTTGCCAAACCAGGAGCAGATGTTCCCAATAAAGCTCTGACTCCTTAGATGTGGGTGTTCAGCTGATAACAAACATTGTGAATTGGCCCTGTGCTATTAGGCGAGTAATGAAGGCTGGTGTGAATTCTCTTGTATCTAATAAGTGTTTTACTTCAGTTGGTGCTTTTAAGAGCATCTTCATCCCTCACCCAGCTGCCTGTCCTGTGAAGCCCACCAGCATTTTCTATCTTTAAAACCTCTTCCAACTCTGTCAGCCTTGGCTGAAGTCTACTGGTGGTTATTAGAACAGAGGGCAGGCAAGTGTGTGTTTTACTATTCTACATCCCCCCACAGTGAGTGCGTACGTACTGTGACTCCTGAATCAATTTCATGTTGAATCTTCAGCTTAGTTTAAATGAACTGGCAGAGATGGGAACTTGGAGGCTTTCTCTTTTTCTTCTCAGTTGTTTCCATCTTCTGTTATACAAATATTCCATTGCTCAATAATGGGAAGTGGAAAACAAAATTCCAAGTTCATCTTTTAAAGGATGTTAATGGGCATGAATGTAACCAATATAGTTAATAACAGTCCAGGCAGAGATGGAAGACTCCTTGTGAGTAAGGGCCAACATAGCTTTCTGACCATCCCTCCTAGAGAAGGGTCTGGATATTAAGGGATAAGTCGCACTAAGTATTTCCTTCTTAGCCTCTTTATTCATTTATGCCTACTGGTTTTTGTCGTCTTTAAAGGTGTTGTTTAGCCCTGTTTTGAATTACTTTGAAACAAATGTCTTTTAAATGCTGTTGTTTTTTTACTTTAGAAAACATCTTAATGGATTTCTTTTTTATTAAAGATACCACTTCGTTTCTTATTTAAGAAACATTCTCTAATAAAAATAATCCTTAATTGGAAGAGTGAAAGGGAGGAACAACTGCAGACTTCAGGAAGCTCTGCTTGGTGGAAGGAGTAGCATGAATTCAGTTTTCTTGTACTTTTCTGAGTTGAATTTAAAAGTATGGAAGCTCAGCAATGGCATACCATCTTAGTTAGAACTGCTAAGGAAAGGGTATTATTTTGTTTCCATAAGCCAAAAAGCAGAACAAGAATTACTTTAAGCATGAAGCAATGAGAAGATAAGGAAATAATGAAGGGGGGGGAATGGGGACTACAAAGCTCCTAAGGCTAATGAGCCTCTTGCCTCTAGGTTTTACTTCATCTCCCTTTCTCTCCTTTGTCACTGTATTCTCCAGTTTCCTCCTCCAGTCTAGCTGCCTCTTAACCTTGTTAATACTTCACTTTGATGGTCTTAAGTTCTTGACAATTTATTCCAGATGTTTGCTACTTTGAATGAAATAGATTTCCCAAATTTCCTGTTTGCTCTTAATGTCTCTTGTCTCTTTCTTTTTCTTTGAAAGTGTGACCACTTTTTTTAAAAACTTTTTAGCAATCTGAATATGTTGGCCCACTTTCCCACTCCTGCCCTTGCAACCCTGAAGCTCTGAATGCTTTCCTCAGAATGGATGCTGCTTTTCGTTGTCGTCTTACAGCATGATCTTGGTGTTTTTCACCTCCCTCAGCTCTACACATGTTGGGGTCTGAGCTCTCAAGCTCTTTCCCCTTCCTCCATGTGTGTGTGTTTGCACTAAAGTAGAAGGGTATCATGGAAAGAAATATCCCAGACCAAATATTCTTACAACCTGGGGTTGTCCACGTTGTTGGTTCCATCAGGTGCCCTCCATGGATAAGTTATGTGGAGAGATGAGAGTAGAAGCAATGGGTTGGCAGCAATTTGTTCACTCCCACAAGTTCCTGATGTGGGAGCTCTGTTGGGTCACCACAGCCAACCTGGGCACGGCGGTGCTGTTGGAAGCTCCCGTTACACTAATAAAAACGTGTCCACTTCAAGGCGGTTGTATGGCTTTAATTATTCCCTTGTTTTCTTTAAAAACAAAACAAACCTGTAAGTGAACCAGTTCTTCAAGTAAAAAAGCTGTGCCTGGACTAGGCCTTACACCTCAATCTTGCAAATGCTTTCACACGTGTTTAACTTTACTGCTATGAGTAATCCTATTGATTTTAAATTGAGCTACTCAGGCAATAAAGAATGGATTTGTATGATCTGGGACTTACTGTGGGGTATGTCAGAAGTCAGTTTTTTGAAACTAATGATTAAGTGAGTGTAAAAGGAGTGTGCAGCCCAGAATTTCATTAAAACAATGAGTACTTTTGCTTAAAGGCTTCCTTTAAAGTATCTAGCTGTCTTGTCTGCTCTTCTGAGCACTGTCTCTTGAAGGCTGTTTGGGAACTTTTTTTTTTACAGCATTATTTACAATAACCATCTGGTCAGTGCTTGATGTACTGTGGCTTTTACAGCTTTCCATTGAGGCTATCCCATGTGTTGGTGCCTTTACAACGGTGTTCCGTGGTTTCTTACATTCTAACACTGGGTGTACACACACTGAGCTTTCCATGTTTAGGGGCTCTTCCTTCTCTCCAGTTGCCCATTTCCACAAAACTTCTGGTGATGAGACAGCTCTGAATTTCCTGTCGATCAAATTGAGCTGAAAGCAACCAACTCATTCAAAAGTTATTAGGGATGCATGCTCATACATAGCATGATGATATATGCGTTATTTTTGAAGGAAGTAAGGCAGAAAAAATAAGTGATTTGATTAGAGATGGATTTGTTGGAATGCTTCGTGAGCCTGAAAAAATGACTTTGCTTTCATGGCTGGTCTTATAAGTATGTTTAACCCCAACTCATCCCTCCTCCCTACTGAGGAGAGCAGAAGGGAAGGGCTACTTCTTATGCAAGGTATGGATGGACAAGCCTTTTTGGAAGTCACAGAAGGAAAAACTTGCTTCTCAGTATTTCATCAACATGAGCAGGCTTGGTGGTAGGGCTGACAGATCTGTGCCAGTTGCCAACACGGTGGGTGAGTCCCTTCGACTCGGGTGTTTGCTGGAGAAGGAAACTATTGAGTTCTGCTTAGAGGAATATACAGGGGAAACAGCTCTGTTGTGTTAAAGCACTGGCAATCTGACATCATAGCCAACTTTGCCCCAGCTGGCTGTGCTGCAGATCATTAAAGGGAAAGGTGTTTCACACATTCTAGCCTCTTTCTCCTTTCCTTTGGAAAGAGAGATCTTTGCCATTTTAATTGGGGAAAAAAAAATCAAAACAAAAAAAAACCATAAGAAACCCTCTAAGTAACAACAATAAAAACAATCCCCCAAACCAACACGATGATAAACCCCACACCACCAGCAAAACTCCCAAAGAGGAGTCAAGAAGAGACCATTCAGCTTTGATCAGAGTTGATCTGATGAATCCTGTGTTTTCTCATAGGAGGGAATGAGGAAACAAAGTGTGGGGATGTAATGCAGCAGATGAAAATTAAGCCAGCCTAAATCTGTTGCTTGATGAACTATTCAACAAATTGCTCTGTACTTGCCCATCTCATTCTCTTTGGAGCAGTGCTGGCATTTGAAGGTTGACTCTGGGCGGGTGCTTTTTAGAACTCTTCATGGCTTGCAAGAATTACAAGAGTGATTATAATAACTTGCATGTTCATAATTGTTTCCTAGGCTCTGTGAAATGATTTCATTCAGACCTGGTTTGTGTGCTCAGTTCATGAGGAAAATGTCAAAAACCTAAACTTTGGGGATGGGTGTAGGAAACCAGCACCTTTTGTGCTATTGAACAGGACTGTGGGTCCCATCTTCCCTCCTGTTTTTGGGAAATCTGTGATTCTTCAGAAGGGGGTCAAGGCTGTAGCTAGTTTCCTCTCTCCAGGTTGTGAAGCCAGACTGCTGGGTGCTGTTTCACCTTCCTCAGTGACAGGTGGGAATCCTGGCTGCTGAGCAGGCAGTGGGCTGCTGGCTTTACCCTTCCAAAGCACTGCTCCTGGGGCACTGCTGCTGCAACAACTTGAGGCTCACTTCAGCTTTTGCTGCTGCTGCTGGCTTGTGTGCATCCTTTGCACCTTTCTGGCTATGCTGTTGTTAGTTGTGAACCTAGGGTGTGGAAGGTTGGTCACTACATATCATATTGTCATAATTTCTTTTCTCCTCTGTCTTTTTATTTGATCTGTACCAATTCTGAAGGTGAAAGTGAAAGGAGAAATGGTAGAAAAAATGTTGACTTTAGGAGTGAGCTGAAATATAGTTTTTTGATCAGTCTCTGATTGGGATGGAGTTCTATGTGCATGAGGCTGAATCAATGAATTAGAGGGCTGATGCATTCAAATCTAGTGAAACTAGAGCTTGGGTAGAAAAATGTCTTCACCAGGCTGTCAGAAATATAATAGCCTGCAAATTCTTGCCATCTTTGCAAGTCATCTGTGCCAGGTTTTCAATGTTAGGCTACAGAATAGTTAATCTCACTTTTTCTGTCACTCATGCCCTCCAGGTTCTGCTGGCAAGGAATAGCATCAGCTAACACCTTCAGCTTGGGACCTTTCCCTGTTCTGTGTTGTTAGGTGAAACAACATGGTAGAATCTTCCATGATTCTGTTATTTTTATAGCTGGAAAAGATCTCTAAGATCACCTAGTCCAATTGTCTTCTCTCTGGAGATGTCCATAATGGGCATTTAAACTCTGAGTTCTCTAGTACTTTTCAAAATAACTCCTGCATCTGGAATCCCCAGCTATCATCAGGGTCTTGACATGCTAGATGTTATGCAAATGCGCTTTTTGTTCAAACAGGATGATGCAATTGCTTGGAAGACTTAGAATCAAAGCAGAGAGAGGGTGGGGGGGAGGGGGAAGAAAACCACATGGAGTGGAGTGACTCGTTCAGCATCTTGTGACAGGTCACTGGCAAAGGCAGGAACAGCGGTGGGTCTTCTCAGCTCCAGATTGGTGCTCACCCACCGCAGCATTCTGTCTCTTCTGAAGCACTGTGTGCCCTTCCAGTGCTCCCCAACCTCTCTTAAACTCTGTTGCAGAGCTGGAATGCTAAGTGGGTCCAGCTAATTCAATTTAACCTCTGTTTGTTGAGCTGCTCTCCTATCCAGAGCATTGTGGCCAGTCTGTGTTACTGGGAACGGAGCTGGATTTGTTTGGTTTCCTGAGAGGAAATGGAGCATGGCAGGACTGCCCTAGAGCAGAGCTGGGATGCTGCACTGTGAATGTGCCATACCAAGAACAACTTGTGGTCGCAAACCAGGTGACATCCAACACTTCTGAGCCAGGCAGCTAAATATTTCTGAAGCTTATTAAATTAACCAGTTAGACCAAGGCAACACACAAGGTATACAGGCCAAAGAAAGCAATGTGGGTGTAACTTTCTGGAGGAGAATTATAGTTGCTGCTGATGGTGCTGTTACTGTAAATGTCATGTCAGTGTTTCCTTTATTGGTCTGTTTTTTTTCCCCTCCGGTGAGTTCTGGGGCTGCATGAGAAGGTTTGCACATAATGAAAAGGTTTTCACATGCTGCAAAATGCAATGTGAAACCATGAATCTGTTACCCAGAGAATCCCCACAGTTTGGGTTGGGAAGAAGGAACCTCAGAACTGGCATCTGAACCCAACACTGAGTACCCAGAAGTTTTGCAGAGTTCAGTTCGTGCTCTGCTCTGTCATTAAATGCAATTCCCTTGGTTCCAGCATAGTGTATAAAGAAGTGACAAGTCTTTGAGCTGGGTAAGCTTCTGTGGTTCTACTGATAGGAACAAAGCTTTTCAAATTGGTGATATCTTTTACATTTATCTTTATATTTGTGTTACATTGCTGCATAAAGACTCTGTGACTGAGGGTCAGACGCTGTACAAGATGTCAGCCTCACTGCACGGATTTTCTGTTCCTGAGTAAGCTCTGCGTCAGCCCACGCAGCCGTGCTGTACTTGATTCCTCACGTTCACGAGGGCTGCATTTCCAAACTACTAAGAGCAGTTCTGTGCGTAGTGCCCAGCGTAAGAGAAACAACATTTCTTTGTTTCCTGTGCGATGTGCCAACCTGTGTCTCCAGGCCAAACCTGCTTTCTAATTCAAGTGACAAATTGGTGAAAAACTGGTTTGCATCTTGCTCTTCCATCTGCCCAGGCATGTTTGGGAATCCCTTAGAATGACTGAATTCAGTGGTTTAAGCTTTTTTCTTCTTTACTGCACACCTCCCACAGTAACTCTGAAGTAGCTTCATAATGGAAATGCTGACACAATGCTATTGTCTCGGCCCTGGGAGTGTGTTCCACCTTCTACTGTTTGCCTTGGCCTCTGTGTATTGTATACTGCCTCAGTTTAACTGGTTAATTTAATAAACTTCTGAAGCACTGTATCAGTTGCCTGGCTTAGCTTTTATTCACTGGCCTGATGAGGAAAGTATAAGTTTCAAAAGCTTTCCTGTATGAAGTTAATCAAAGAAAAGGTATCTCCTACTGTATGCTGCTTGTATCTCTTGGAAAGGCTTCTTGTGCCGACACATTTTTGCAATTAAAGCATTTAAACAAAGATTTTTTTTTTTAAGGCAGCGTTCCAGATTTGACCTGCTTAGCTTCATTTTAAGAAAAGCAAAAAGAAGTAGAATTTCTTAAAAAATATTTTTAGGGCTGTTCAGGGTTTCAGTAGCCATATCTGAATGATGTGCCAGGTCAGGAGATGGACCCTTGGGGTTGGGAAGGAGGGAGAGAAGAAGTGGGGGAGGGGAAGGGAAATGGGGGGGGACACAATGGGAATGATTTGCAGGTATTATAGGTCTGATGCATGGGTGAGTTGTAAGACCTAGGTGATCTGCTCTGAGGTTCTGGTTCTCTCAGGAGCCTCACGTAACCATGAGCAGATCCTTTAACACTTCTGTGCTCCATTCTCCACTTGGAGGTTATTTTGGTGTTTTTTTTCCATTTCTAGTCTTGTTAATTTAGATCTTGAGATTTGGGGGTTGTATATTACAATGGGGCTCTTTATTGCATGAGCTGTAATAGTAATGAGTTGGAAAGCTTGGTAGATCTTGCAGTACATTCTCACTGTGGGTGCAGTAAAGCCTCTTCCAAGACAATGCAAGGAGCACTTGAGAGGCCCAGTGTGCCACACATGAGGGGGAATTAACCTGCATTCAGCAGAACCTGAGAGTGCAAGGCACATCTGAGTCCACCATTGTCTACTTCAATCTGCAGTCGGTGCATCCCCAGATTTGGGGTATTCATCTATGAAGAATGATTTAGATATACCTGATCATGCCTTGGGACAGGGGAACTGCCTAGGTTACCTCTTGATATCCCTTCCAGCCCCCCTTTTTTCTTTCTTCTTTTGTGACTTTATTAGATCTGACAACAACAGAATCATATACTTTGTTCTGAAGGATTCTTCCATTAATTAGTACTTTGTGGTGCATAGCTGCTTCCCTTGAGGAGCTCTAAGAGGTTGACAAGTGCTAATTAAGTCCTACAAGAACTGGTATGTTGGGTAATTATTATTTTACAGGTAAAAAAACAACTGAGGTGCATGTGTAACCCACAGGAAGTTTTTTGGGACAGTTTCACTCTTAGTGTTTTTAGCTCCTTAAAATTCTCATGTGCCTCCGAACTGCTGTTGCCAATGGAGAATACTGCTGGTGTTCCCCTTCCCCTGCCCACATCTGAGCTGGTTGAGGTTGAATCAGTCTCATCAGCCACATTTGGGCTGCATCAGCATCAGAGAGGGACTGCGAGCAAAATGAATCTGGCCTGCATGCCAAAAATAAGTTTATTTTAATCTCTTGCCACGCTTTCTGTACTTGCAGAATTACACTGACTTTAAAGGGGAGCTGCCCCAGAGCCCTGAATCAGGCCTTTTGTATGGGCAGGGACGTAACCTCTTGTAGTCTATGTCATTTGAGAGTAATTCTCCATCAAACATTTACCTGTGTAATTAATCTGCTTCAGAGTTCTCTGGCATGGAGTGGTATGGGCAAGTGGCATTTGAGAATACTTTAAAAGGAAAAGAGATAATCAGTTTAGCTTTGGGTCAATGGTGCATCAGGAGCCACTGAGCCTGGTTGGCCTCTACCTGGATGACATAGTGCTGTGCTGATGGAGGCAAGCTGTGGTTCCCTTTGCCTTGCAAGAGGGTTGTTATTCACATGCATATTTCTGGACATTGCATTGGAGCCATGTGGCAGAGATCACAGGACAGCTTATCTATCCTAACTGTGTCCCACAGCACCTGTCTGTAAGGTCAAAGGAATTCCAAGGAAAACTGCCTGAGGATCTGAATTTGAACTCCTGTGGATTCTGATGGAGCAAATTTAATCCTGCCACACAGGTTCTCAGGCTGCCATTTGCAAGCTATCCACATTAACTGCACACAGACCAGGACCAACTTCATGAAAGCTTTTGCTGATTCCATCTGAGCCACCCAGTATGTACTGACAGACCAGGACTGTAGACCTGAGAGCACAAACCTGGGTGGTGTTAGATGTGTGCACTTGATGTGATGTAGAGGAGCTGGTTAGGCAAGTTCCACTCTGATTTGCAGCTTTCATGTGATAGAAACCCTTGCCTTGTTTTCACTGTCCAGCTCTGTCATGCTGCTGCACATCAATTCCCTTCCTTCTTTCAGGGTGTGGACCCGATTAATTGTTTGCACACTGTAATTTGTGATGTTGCTCAGTTTAACAGGGTAAAATTTGCCAGTCCAAAGCACGTCTTGGTGAGAGGGTGAGGTGCTAATTAAGATCGGGAGGTTTCTTTTGCGATCAGATATTTGTCTCTTGTTGTCCCACAAGCCAAATTTGTAATGCAGCTTTGCATGGCAGCAGTGCTGTGGGACAGTGGGTTGGTTGTAAGCAGGACAGGGGGAAGTGGTGAGAATGAGCCCCATGGATGTTTCTCAAACAAGAATTTTTTTTCTCCATTATGAAGAGGCTTTCTTAAGAAGCAACAAGTAAGGCCATGCAGATCAGATTTGCAAGGAATGTTGCTCCAAGTTGTGTTAGATGTGCAAACGTTCTTCTGTGCTCTGCCTTGGCTGGTCTGCCCTGGTGGAGATTCTCAATGCCTGCCATGTTGCAGCATCCCTGTTATCTCTGTTTATGGGGAAGACTGTCATAGGGCCACACACCTTAACAAAGCTATTCCTTCAATTCTCAACATCTTTAGCAGTCCCTGTATTTGTTTTAGAGAAGGGCTGCTTTTGTTTCTGTTTGTTTGAGGTGGCTGCTGTGCTATGAGGAAAGAGGACGTGTGTCTTTGAAGAAAACAATCCCAATCTGCTCTGCTGGAGAAGCAGTAACCAGGAAGTGTGCAGGGCTCAAATAGTGCCCTATGTTGTTTCTCATGGATTTTGAGGTGAAAAGGCTTATGAATGGACGTGAGCAGTCCAGCCTTCTGCTCCTTGACTCATTGTGGGCCAAACCTCCTCAAAAGCGCATGGTGCTCTGTTGTGTGTCCAAGTCTGGAGCCGCTGCCCACAAGGAGAGGCTCTGTTTATGGTTGTGCAGAGGGATGGGACTGTGATGGGAAGGTTCTGTGCTGAGCTGCTGCAGTTGTGAAGGGCTGGTTCAGCCAGCGAGCCCAGCTGGGCAGACTGGCCTGCCACCGGGGCTGAGTGGTGAAGCCACTGAGCAGAACTGTTGCAGAGCATTGCTGAGGTGTCCGACGGATCCGTATCACGTCCTAGCTGAGAGCTGGGCATCATCAGCCTGAGTGCTTGTGTGAAATTAAAGATGAGGGGTAGCCAGGGGACAGCAGCTAAACAGTCCCTGGGTGTCTGGGGAGGGGGTTTTAACACCCCTTCAATGCAGCAAGGCCCTCTGAGTGCATTAGCATCCATCTGGTGGTAATTAGCAGGCTCTCTAGTAGAAGAACCAGCAAAGGGATCCCTCTTCCCACATCTCCTTGTAAAGTGCTTGCTCTAATTTTTGTGACATCCAGCTGCAGGGTTTCTCTATCTGTCATTACAGACCATTAAACTGTTTCAGATGCATCTATATATTTTAAGTAGTTTCTGACCCATGGGTGACAGTGGCCAAGGGGGATCTGACCTTTTTTCAGCTAAGGAACATTAGCTTGGGTGTAATGAGTCAAAACCTTCCTGGCTAAGGAGGCTCCTGCCCTGGCAGGCTGGGCATGGGCAAAACCACCTTCCCTGTAGCTCTGTATTGCTGTGCCTTTAGAACGTGGATGATAATGTTAGCAGAAGGATCAGAAAAGGGGATGGGTTGGATGAAATATTTTTTTTCCTCAACTCATAACACCTTTTTTATTGAAGTGCCTGTAATCTTTACTTGCTAATTGAAATTAATTTATTAATGTTGATTTGAAAATGTGTAAGCACTTTCAGCCTGCTGATGCTTATTTTTTCAGCTGAAGCGACAAATCCAATGTTTTTGTTGACCCAAATCTGCCTGTTTTCTTTGGGCAAGGATAAAAGTTTCAGCTGAGAAACTCAGCCTGCCTCTTAATCTGGACGATGTCTTCTGCCTAAGGATACCTTCATATTCACTAACAGACAAATATCTGGGTGGGAATGAAACCCAGGAAGTCAGCACTTGCACTGTCACAGTTGAGAATTTCACACTAACTGGCAAAAAGTGAAAATGAAAGAACCTGGACAACATGATGTTAATTAAAACCTTTGAGTAAGCCAGATTTATGGGGTTGTTTTCATGGAATTAGTGGTAGTGTGTGGAAGAAGTTAGCTGTTCTGATTAGCCTGTCACTATGTAAGGAGTTGTCATGACTTCAGTGATGTTATCCCATCTCTGACATGTCCTTATGAGCAGTGAACTTCTACACATTACCTGAGCTGGAGGTTTGTGTAGCTGAATGTGTGTGGTTGGAGCTGCCACCTCAAAGCACCAGCCTGGAGTCACTGCCAGTGAGTCTGGTGTTACCAGCCAGTCTTCAAACTGAAGCGTGGAAGAATTTTGAGCTTATTCTGTGCTAAAATACAGGTCCTCTATTCTCTGTATGTGTTCAGGGATGAAAATACAGGATTTATTTTAGTAGTTGTCCTTCTGCGAGGAGAAAAGTATTTGTTATAGTCAACAAGAAGAGTTTACAACATTAACTGTTGGAAGAATAAATTTTCTAAAAGGTGAATCCAGTCTCATGTTTACTTGCTGGTGCTTGATTAATAGCTAATTAAACTTTATGTAGCTTGTACAACTGTGAAATCTGCTGTCACTCAAGGTTTAAGCCTACAGTTATTCATCATGCTGATAGTACTACCAATGGTCCAAGGAAGTAGCTGCCATGTACGTAAGCATGGAACTCCCTGGAAGGGATGACTTACTGGGGGGCTATACATGCATGTATAAAGTTTATGTATATGATGTTAGTTAACTGGAGCTGGTATTTCTGCTTTATTGGAAAGTGAGGGTCTCTTCAGAAGGCACGGGGTTTGGTTCTGAAGGAGTTCACAGCTGAATGTGGGCAGCTGAATAACAGATTATCAAAAGAGTGCATACTATCAGGTAGCATTTACTGATGCTGAGCCTCATAAAGCTGTGGTTGTGAGAAGTCCTGCTGCAGAATGAAGCTGTTAGCAATTGGTGCTGGTGCCACTCTGTGTGCAGGTGAGGGGAAGCGCCTGGCCTGGGGCTCTTGCTGGAGCCATCTTCCTGAACATCCCTGCCCAAACAAATTGTGTTGTAAAGCTTTGGTAATGAGTAACCATGCATTTCTGCTACTCTTTAAGGCACTTCCTTGTGTTTGGAAGTCTTCCATTCTGCCCCAAAAGGCACAGAATGGAAAAAAAAGTACACATCTTCCCATGCAGATGGGAAACAGCAGAGGAAATGCTATTCTGTAGGAAAGCAATGTACACCAGCTCCTACAAACTCAGAGGAGATGAACTGTTTACCAGTGAGTGCCCCGTTTAGGAGAACAATATATTTTGAAATAGGTTTCTAAATAAAAAGGCATTTTGTGCAGTTGCAGTAATTAATGGTTGCTCTCTTGCAATAGCCTCCAGAAAACTAACTCATGCGTTTGACAGCAAACATGAATATGCTTGTAAAACTGAGGGGAATCGTTAGGCTTGTGCGAGCTTGATCATCTAAAAACAAACCAAGAAGCTGAGCATGGAAGCGTGTTATGACTTAGGGGGTTGATTGAAGTCAATGGGAGTAGGTCAGCATTAAAAGCACTATGGAAGGGACCTGGGCTCACCTGGGGCACATGGGCTACCCAGACAAACACACTACATGTGTTAAAGCAGCAGACCTGAGGCCTTGAGCTGCCTGAGCAATGAGGAGCTTTTAAAAGAGGAAACATAATGCTGTTATATGGGGTTGCTTTGGAAAATTGGACCTTGTGCTAAGGCAGTGTGAGTAGGCTGTGATGTTCTGAGATCAGTGGATGCTCTTCAAACATTTCCTTTATTGCACAAAGACAACTTAAGGAGTTCCTGCAGGAGGGAATGTGATTGATTTATAAGTGTAAAGAAGGGGAGAATTATGACAAACTGTGCAAATGGTACAAATTTCAAAAAAGCAAGTAGCAGGGTGGTTCAGTTTGCCTCCTTTTCTGCACCTGCTTACCTTGGTTACTCCTTCCAGTGGATCTAAAGGTGTGAATTTGCAGGAACATCCATCAGAAATCTTGTAGGGGCAAATGGCAAAAAATCTGTATTGTGGCACTGCAATTGAGGCTTTTGTGCCTCTGACCAAGGGACGGAATAAGCTCATGACCACCAAGGATTTCTTCTCAGGCAATTTGCGTGTTTTAGATTAGGTCTGTACGTTTGAGAGTTACAAATGGCAAGCGTTGCTTTGCAAGTTATTCTGAACTGTGTGGGGGGGAAAAATTGAAGGTTGAATGATGGGTAAAAAACCCTATTTATTTGCTCTAAGTCTGCTCACCCAAGTGTATGATGGCAGTGACTTGATGAAGATGAGGTGCACAAAGTGAACTGAGAACTACAGTTCATGTTATAGAAATTTAGTTTTTATCTTTCTGTTCCTTATTTGCTTTGTGGTGTGCAAAACATGTGACTTCTATATAGTGCAAGTACCCAAAATGTAAAAATGGCAATCTTAAAATTCTGTTTTCATTTTGGGGGGGGATTTTGCTCTTTCTTTCGGAGACGTTGATCAGACCACTGTTGTTCTGATTTACCCATCTGGGTAGGGAGCAGGCCACATGAGCTGCAAGTGAACACTTTTCTCCATAGCAGGGGCTTAACATAAGCTGTTCAGAGCAGCAGTCACCTTCAACTTGTTTGTGCTTTGTAGTGTTGTTTCAAGTTGTCTCCTGGACCATGTAGGAATACTTAGTCCTTGGCATTACCTCAGTTATGAGTTTGACTATTTCCTGATAGATTCTTTATCAAAGAAAATATTATGTCAATAATATCTAAAAGCTGTAGCAATATTGCTCCCAGCCCAGAGGTGTAAATACTGTGTTATCTCATGGCACAACCTTAAATGACGCCACACATCTTGAAATAACATGTCCGAATGTGTCAGAGGAAGAGATTGTTAAAGCATTTGCCTTATATTACCTGCCTGCTAGCAAATGGGTGGTGAGAGAGACCTAGAGGTTTTCTTTTTTTTTTTTTTTTTTTTTTTTTTTAATTCCTCCCTCTCCATTAGGCAGATCATGCAACTATCTAAATGCAGTTCTGGAAAACCTGTTTGCTAGCTTACTCACAGCCCCAAATGGCTTTGAGTTGCAATAGCACGGTGCCTAACCCTTCGGGGGGGGAAAAGGAAAAACGTGGCAAAACCAACCCTGTGCACCTTCTAGAACAACATCTTCCGAATTTGTGAAGATTTGGGAGGAGGGATGGAGGGGGGAGAAAATGGCCCATGTGTGAAACCACGAATTATATTATGTCTGCCAACCCCCTTTGAGAATTGGACTGGCTGTCGGCTCAAATGATTTGTGCTTATCCAAACTTTACTCATCAAAGGTTTTTATGAGTTCACTTTGGCAATGGCTGTGTTTTTCCATGTGGTGAAATCATACACCTGGAAAACATGCAGCCAAAATGGTGTGGAGGTTGAATAGCCCTCCTTGTTCTCCAAATGCTCTTGAGTTTTAGGCATGATGGTAGTTAAAGTGTTTGTGGTGCTATAAAATTTGTACAACTTTACAGTAAACCTGTGTCTTTGCGTAACCCTCTTGACCAAATGATTGGCAGTTTGATTGTCATCTTGTAACACAAAAAGGACCAAATATTGGCCTTAATTTTTTTTTTTTTTTACTGAAGAGGGAGAATGCTGAAAATCTTTACCCCATACAAGCTGTGCATGGTGGCATGGAAAACATCCTGTAAAGCAGCAGCTTATGAATAACGATATTTTAGTTTGCCTTAGAGTGTGCAGAGTCTTATCCAAAATTGGCCTGCTCTGGGATGAAGAACAAGTAATCAAGATAGTGATTGTGCTTCACAGGAGTGATGGTGAGAAGGGGACAGAAGATTCCGACAGGGAATTTAAGAGAAAGGGTATGCCTGCAGCAGTGTTTGATGTTGACCTTGAATTTACCTTAACTAGTCTGCCTGTGTTATTTCTGGCAGCCTGCACCAAAGCCACTTACCTTGCCCTCCCGATTTGCAGGTTGAGCCCTCCTAAGTCTTGTTTCGAGGCCAGCTTGCCTTTCCCTCTAGGCAGCAAAGAGAAGCTGAACTGGGGAGGTGTGGGAGTGATAGTGCTGTTATGGATTGGCTTCTTAGCCTGTGATGTCTCCAAATGTGGTGCAGGGGAGCATGAGGTTGGAAGACTGGTAGCAGTGGGAATGATCTCTTTTGTGCAATTGACCAGAAGTCCCAGGATGGTGATGGGACTACTGGTAAATGTGGCTTTGGCAACCTTGAGGTTAAAGCTATGGGCTTTCTGGATGTTGGGTGGGTCTGAGTGAGGCTGGAAAGGTGGAACTTCTTAACTGATGAGAGACCTTTCCTTTTCCAGTTACTGCTAAGCTGGAGTTGTCTAGGAAAAATGATGCAGCGTAATTCTTAAAATGGCACCATGAATTAAGAGGCATAAAACTGGTGTAACAGAACTGAAGTTGAAAAGAAATCGAGTATGGCAGACATTAGTTGCCTTGAATGCAATGCGCAGTCACTTGTCTTTCTGTTTACACAACAGAATAGCCTGAAGAGAGTTAATATGTTTAGAGAACGGCACTTGCATGTCTTTCTAATGGGAGAGGAAACTCAACAAATTGATGTGACTCAACAAATTGAGTACACAGCGCAGATCACAGCTCTGATTAGGCCATTTGCAGGATGGTTTGAAGAGTGCTGGCCTCTGGCCAGTGAGCTACTTCTTACTTGCAAGGGAGCATAGCTCATGGTCCTCGTTGTTTGTCTAGTGCTATGCTGGGCTTTGTCTGAAGCAGTGATGATCTTGTACTTAGGCAATACAAATGTCTGTGGCCACACTACAGAGGCTTTACCACAGCATAACTGCAGAGCTCTTCCACTAAGACTTTGTAAATGGCACGGATTAACAATAATATGGGTAACATAAAATGGAACTTAAAGAATACGGATAGCTTAATATGAAAGTCATGAATAACACTGCATAAAATGCTTGAGCTATTAGTTTGCTTATAACGAGTGTACCTGTGCACAGATCTGCATGCTCATTTTGTGTACTGTAATATAAATGCTTTGTTCTTGCCTTTATGTAATGACACCCCACCTAACATCTAGACACCTTTGTATATATTTTATGTATGCGTCTAATTTAGCTGTTAAATATTGCTCCAAAACCCACACATGCACCAGAAGAGCACTATATTGTTGAACTGGTTTGAAATCTATAAAGAAACAGCACTTAGGAAGGGTTGAAAGCTGAAGCATTAATGAGCATTCCTTTTAATTTAGTGGCCTTGTAATATGCTGCTGAGTAGGAGGAGAAAAGAATGAGGCTGGTGGCTGGATTGGGTCTGCATTTCCTGTGTTGACATGGGACAGGTGGAGCAGGGTGACAATGGTGTCCTCTTCCCTGGAAGAAAGAGACTGCTGCTTGCCCTTGATGTGAAGTGACTCCCAGGCTTTAACTCTGAGTAAAGATGTTAGATTCTCTACTCAGGCTGTTGTCTCCCTTTCAAGTAGATGTTAATGCTCCTTCCCCTTGCATTTTAATCTTATGCCTCTGAGGAAACCACTACTTGTCCTGGAATCCATCTGTGTGGTCTTGACTTGGAGGGTCTTTCTACTGCAGGGCACAGGACCTCCCAGCTCCATCCCGTGCTGGAGCCATGGTGAAGCTGCAAGTGCCTGGGACCCTGGGGGCAAACCAGGGAGAGGAAAGAGGCAGCTTTGAATTACCCAGGAATCTCAGAAAAGCCAAAAACAACTTGAGTTGTTGGAAACCAGAGTGATGTTTACGAATTCTGTGTCGGATTGATGTTTTCTGTCATTGCTGCCTTCTTTTCTTGGTGTCCTCTATTGTGGAAGGGCAAGAATCTAAACCCTAAGGAGGCTGTAAACACAGCTAAACAGTTAATACACAAATCTGCCATGAATGAGAGGGGAAGGGGAAGATGTTTTTCATTTTATGATGAGTTGCTGAGATGAACTGAGAACCAGTTTGCCATCTGTGGGAAAGCCCTAGGAGGAGACTTTGACGTACAGCCCAAGGAGTTCCCCACTGCTCCCCCTCCAAACCATTCCTCAGCATGGAAAACTGAGCCTGCTGTGAAAGCACCATGTGCTGGAAGACTGCCACGTTTTATACCGGGGAAGCCTGAGGCAAGATGCTCAGTCTGTGTGCTGTGTCCTTCTCTGCACAGAAGGGACTGCCAGTGCTTCCCTACTGTGCTGGAGTTCTGTGGGGGCAGCTGTTATTACTTGCGAGGTGCTTGGGGTGCTGGAGTGGTGGGAGAGCATCATCAAATCTTGAGTAATGGAAGAACTGGGCGTAGGCAAGTTGCTCCCCAGCAAAGAGTTTATTTTCTGTATGATGTGGGGGTGTTCAAAACTGTAAGCTTGGCACTTGTGATCGCCCATAGGAAGAATCACAGAATCATTAAGGTTGGAAAAGAGCTCTATGATCATCTAGTCCAACCCTGCACCTATCATCAGTATCTTGCCCGCTAGGGTATGTTTATCCATCAGCTGCAGATGAGCTCTGTTTTTCTCACCTACATCCCCTCTCCTTCCAGCCAGTACCCCAAAAAGCTTTTTGCAGAGGCTGCTGGATAGTTACTCCGTGGCTTCATTTCCCAGGTGCCCATTATGGATATGCTAAATGCGTAAATTAAAAACGTCCTCCCCCCGTTGTCTGGAGCAGCCATCACGTGACCTCCTGCTTGGTAAAGCTGATGATGCAAGGCTGGAGATCATTCTGTGTGCGAGAGTTGCATGGCAGTTCCAGCCATGTATTGTAATTCCGTGCTGGTTGGCGCCAGCTGAGTAATCTCTGTGATAGCCTTAGGAGCAGCTTTGCCATGAGATTTCAGAAATGATATGTTGTCTCCCTGTGAAAGTGCTGATTTAAACAAGTATTGGCAGATTGTCATGACAGTGAAATTCCATTCCCTGAACAAAAAACTGGAGAATTTTCTTGAATGTGTGGAAATGAGATACGTAGGGGAATATTCTAGTTAAACAGCATATCTGCTCTTAGAAAGAATTCCACCCTCTGTTGTTCTTGTTTTTCATTTGGGAGTGAGAGCTGTTCTAAATATACTGGCATTATGGTCAGAAATGCTTTATCACAGAGGGGAAGGAATCTGAATCTTTTATTATCATCATCCCAGGAATTGTGCTCTGTATCTTTCCAAAGCTGAGCGCCTGCCCCTTCTTTCATTGAGTGAAGAAGGTGAAGTTTATAGTCTGTCATCTTACTGACTTCATGGCTTTGATGTCCTCCTGATTATCAAATTCTGTGCCATTAGCATATGATAATTCCTAGCTATATTGATAGATAATTACACATGCAACTGCCTTGTATCACGTGACGCTAAACATGTGAGTGATTCATCCTTTGTTCCTTGTGAATCTAAAAAACTGGGTCTCCTGTCTTCCCAGACTGTCTCTAATTTAGAGGCTAGGAGCTTGAGGCGTCAAAATCTGCTGTGCTTATATCTATGGTTTGTAACAAGGAGATGGATTCTTCTCCCAGTTACACCAGTGAGGGGAGCAGAGACTCCCTCAAACCTGGATCTATGCTGGGCAGGTGGAAGGACTGAGTCCTCCTGTACCTTCGGCTCTTTTGAGGACAGTGGCTATGTTCTTCCATTTAATGTATACTTAGAGCATTGCTGCTTTAAGATCAAAAGAATCGCTTGAGATTTATACCAGGGCAGCTAAACATGGAATCATACATAATTCCCAAGCACATTTGTCTTGCAAGAGCCACACCTGATCTGCCTTCCAGCTCTTGCTTACATAAGATGTCCTCATTGTATTGGGAACATCTGAGGTGGGGCTGCTGCCTGTCAGGGTGGGCAGCAGTCAGTGCTCACCATGTCTGTAACCACTTGCAAACCTTCCTCGGCCATCAGGATCATCCCTCTTTGCTGGGTTTGTGCATTGCTGTGGTCTTAATGCTGTAACCTATTTTATCCCTGAACACAATAGGATGAAATCCTACAGAAGACATATCTCAAATGTTTCCAGGATGTGTACATCAGTGATGCATGTGTAGTTTCTAGCAGAGAGGATTAGAATAAATGCATTCTTTGTAGATGCTGTTTTAATCTTTCAAGCTAAACTTAGATCTCGGACACCTGTCTCTGCAGCAGTCTGTCTCTCGAGCTCATGAATTTTGTGCACAGCTGTCAGTGCTGTATGTGGGGTTCTCTCTTTTCAGCTGGCTCTATTCCCAGTTGGCTGAAAAGTGGAGCCTGTCTTAGAAAGAGAATTTCCACTCCTGCATACTTTGATGGAAACAAGAAGATATAAAACAAGATTTAATGACCCAGTTTTTTTTTTTGAACCATTTATTAGCTGTTCTGTACATACTCAGTCTCTGGGGTACTAAGTTACATATTATGATAAGTATAGAGTGCCTGTTCCCTATGGACTTTGTTTCATGATTTATGTGGATAAAATAAAGCACATAAACCAAATAAATTACCTTGGATAGCTGACTTTGAAATAGGACCCTGGGAAGTGCCACAAGGTGGCCAAATGAAATGCTGACCTGAAGCAATGGTGTTAAAATGAGGATAGCATCTCCTGCTCTTGGTTTAACTTGGAGATTGAAGATTGCAAAAGGAGGAAAAAGGCTGTTAGGAAAAACATCCACCTCTGTTGTCTTCATTCCTTTGGGACTGATTAGATGAGGGCAATGTTGGAAACAGAACAGCCTCACCGCAGACTTAACTACAAATGTTGTGTGTGGAGTTCTGTAGAGTAGCTGTCTTCTTTCTAAGAAATGGCCAGCTGAGATGTTGGATCCCATGGTGCTCTATTCCCCCTCTTGGGGTGGGAGCAAGAGCAAAACTGCTTGAAAGGAAGGATGGCTTGCTAGGATTCATGCTCTGTGAGCCTTGATCCTGTATAAATTGGGTATTTTCAGTCTTCTAATCTTGGCTGGCTGAAGTGTAGTTGTTCAGCTCCAGACAAACAGGCAGTTCAGCCTTCCCGAAATAGTAGGAATGGGATGTAGCTCAGGAAGAAATCTTGCCCCTAGATTTTCTACACAGTTTCAGAAGCTTGCTGCCATAAGAGGAAAGCATAGAAATGAGGTCTTGTCCTCTGTGAGCAGTAATGGGGACACGTTTCCAGAGGAAGGCATGTTACCTTACTGTAAGAAAGACACTGAGGCCCTATAGCATGTCCAGAAAAGGGCAATGAATTTGTGAGGGGTCTGAAGCACAAGTCTTATGGGGAAGAAGCTGAGGGAACTGGGATTGTTTAGGCTGGAGAAGAGACTTGGAAGACCTCATTGCTTTCTACAGTTCCCTGGAAAGAGGTTGGGGCAAGGTGCGGATCAGCATCTGCTCCCAGATAACAGCAGTAAGATGAGAGGTGGTGGCCTCCAGTTGCACTGGGGGAGATTCGGGATGGATATTAGGGGAAAAATTTATTCTCTGAAAGAGTGGTGATGCAATGGCACAGGCTGCCCAGGGATGTGGCAGGGTCTCCATCTCTGGAGATGTTCAAGGTGTGTGTTGTACTGAGCGGCATGGCCTGGAGCAGTCAGAACTGTGGGTCGATGGTTGGACTTGGATGTTCATAGTGGCCTTTCCAACCATAATGATTCTATGGTCTTGCTAAGGTCAGTGGTGAAGTGACCCTCAAAAGTAAGATAATGTTTGCAGAGGTGCAATAATTGATTGAAAAATGCTGGAGGGTTTTTTTTTTTGCTTGTTTTGTTATTTCTGTTTTTCAAACACCAGTGTGTCATCTGCTGAGTGGAACAGGGAGGCAGAAAGGGAGTCCGAAAGTTCCAGTGCTGCTACTTGCACAAGTTCTGGCAAAACTGGAGCTATCAGCAGCTTTCCCTGGCTCAGAATGGCAGACTGCTCTTCTCAGGGGTGCAGCAAGCTTGTGTGAACTTAGTGGGCAAAGTAATTCTACTTCTGGGAAGCAAAAGGCATGGTGTCCCTTGGGTGAACACGAGCTGCTCTGCAATTTGTAACAGAGGCTGCTGAGGCCATCAGCCACGTACCATGGGGGAAGGAGCCCTTTGGAGCCATATCCTCTCTAGAAGGGAGAAGAAGCAGCTGAAGGAATTTGGCTCCTGTTAGATGATACACCTACACCGCCAGATAATGATTTGATCAATCGGCATGCTTGTCAGATCGGACCCCAGATAGCGTGGCGGCTCGCCAGACACTGGATCAGAGAGACTTTGTTTGATGTTATCGCAGCACAATTAGGCTACACGCATTGCTTCACGGCCTGGGCCAGGCGTAGGCTATGGGGCGGTGCGTGGGCCTGCTGTGGGACGGCCCGGCTGTGCCTGGCAGCATGGGTCACGGCTGTGGGGCCGGCGGGCGGTGGGCAGCACCCTGCAGTCTGTGCCCTGACTTTGGTTCCCCTCAGCCTCCTTCCTGTCAGCCAGCGGAGGAGAGAACAAGTAGATTTGGTTTCGGGAGGCCTCGGGGCTCAGTAAAAAAGAAAGCTCAAAGGAATTGCTCTGTAGAAGAGTAAAATACCAGGTGTAACATGCAGCTAATTATGCCACTGGTTTACAGGAGGGATTTTAAATGTTTCTTTCTGAAAAGCCTGAAAGGAAAAAAAAAATCAAAGGGGAAAGATTGAAAAACAAGTATGAGAAGATATAAAACAAGATTTATATCTAAATAATTTCCTCTAATTGCTGTTAGAAGACATTAATTTTCCTTTTGATGCTTCACTTTACCTTAGGCTTTGCTGTACCTGCCAGGATGGCAGGGAGTCAAAGAGGATTAGCTCAGCAGCTCTCTATGCCTTGGTAGCCTCTGTGAAAAGATTTAGCAATGGGAAGAGTACATAAGGTTTGAAAAAAAAACAGCGCGCACACCAAGAAAAACAACGCAACTCTAATTTAAACAGGCCGACCTCAGCCTTCATTTATCCTGTGTGATCATGATGACCTCACTAGCAACCCATGGGTACAAATGAGGTAGAATCTGGGTTCAAAGTGCCAGGTGTGTGTGTTGCTTTTTACAGATAGAGAAGTACCTGGTGTATGTGTGACTGCACAGCTGTCAGCAGTGGTTTTCAAAGCATTTCAAGTGGAAAATGTTTTGACCATACAGAGAACTAGCTTAGACCTCATGCACCAATTAGGGTTTACCCAAGCCTTGCTCTGGAAAGGACTTAAATAAAGCTTGGGGTGAGCTATTGCTTTGCCAAGGGGGGATTTTGCCCCCAGGAGGATCCAGACAGAAGCAATATGATATTGAACTTGCTCTGGTTTTGATAAGCATCCTTTCTAGCTTGCACGTGTGTAGGAAGTCTGTCTGCAGCAATGTTTGAGCTGTGATTTCCCTGTTGTCTATTAATGTCTCCTCTTCTGTTGGAAGACTACAACTTCTGGGAGTGCAGAGATTGCAGTTTGCCTGGGAGTTTGTTTGCTGAGAGTAGGTCTGGCAATGATACCAGTTGAATGGGTCAAACACTCTGTTTCACCTCTTTCTTTGTCAGAAATTTTCAGTTTGAATACTTTCTTGATCTCCGATTGCACCTGAAATCCAAAATTGCTTTAGTGGTTGTGGTAGCTGCTTCCCAGCTTGACTCAGAGGTACAGATTCCCATTGAGTTTGACGGGAGTGGGAAAGTCCACATTCCTTAGGCTGCGCTGAATATCTCCGCCTGGAAGTGTTGTTTATCAAAACTTCTCTTAGATGAACCTTGCGGTAATTCTCCATTAATTTATTTCCTCCAGTTATTACAATGAGTTCTGCTCAGGGGTATCCTAGAAAACCACTTGGAAGCATCAGCGGAGAAAAATGAAGTGCGGTTGGCTGTAAGGAGCACCCTACGCCACATCATAAGACTCGATCCCTTATTTTCCCACTGCTTTGATCTATTCTGTTCTCTGTGTAGGGCTTAAACAAAAGTAACCTAAGAAGATACTGTCTCTTTGTTTTTGCCCTGCATATCATTTTGTGTTAGGTAGTGATTCTTAAATACAGCTTGTAGCTCAACAACCGTAAAGGCAAACCTTTGGGGTGAGCAATAAAGCAGATGCAGAAATAGCGAGAATTAAAAGCTGCTTTTAAAGTGGTGGTAGAAGCTAGAAATAAATCCCCTGCTTCAGATGAAAATGTAGGAATGTGTGGGGTGTAATAACTGTCCGGTTTACTGAGGTCATGGATTTCAAGAGTGTCATTCTCATTTAAGCAGTGTAGTAAATAGCCAGGCTGCCCGAAGAAGTCAATGTGTTGAAGACATACGCTAGTTGTTGAGCTCTTCTAAAAAATCTGGTCCTGCTAAATCAAGAGCAGACAGTCTCTCTTATTCATCTCCTTGTCTGGCGGTGGTTAAACAAATGCTTTTGAGTCTGAGGAACATTGAAATTCTGCAGCATTCATAAGTGACTTTGATTTCAAGATGAACAACGAGATTTTTACAATGAAAACCAAAACGCAGCATTGAAGGAAGCTGTGCTAATTTCTTCAGAAACAAACGTAGAAGTTAGTAACGTGAAACAGCTGACCACGGACCAGATGTTTCAATGTGATAACAAGTAGTTCAGGATGCCCCCAGTAGCTTTGGCTTTCCATAGAACTTTGAGATCTGTATGTATACCTTTAGGGTTTGAAAATGGTTTGTTAGACGCAATGCTTCTTCCGACAGTAAAATGTGAGCAAATAGGCAGTGCTCTCAACTGCCAGTGAGTACCTCTTCATGGGGAGGTCAGCGGATTTGTCCTTCTGGACATCAAGTTAGGAATTATGCTTTTGTTCAGGAAGCAGCTATAGTGTAGAAGCTGCCATAACAAGAAGACTTTCAGTTGCCTTAATACTTGAAATCCCATTACCATTGAATTCATAAGAAGCTCACAAATCCATACCTACATTAGAAGCAGATTACAAAACAACTGCTCAAGAAAACATGCATTATTGTTGATTTTTTTTTTTTTTTTTCCCATGCTTGAAAGAGCTGTTCAATGCCCCAAATGTCACTGCTCCCTGTTAAATTCATTGTACGTTGACTATAGCTGGACCTGCTACAACTTTTTAGCTGCAGTTTGGCCAAATGTAGTCCATTTTCTCTACACACACTGAGTAATGGTGCAGACTAAGCTAAATCACAGCAGTATGGATCTTAATACCAGAGTTGCTGTGCCTTTCTAGTATCAGATGTTCTTAAAAGGACGTCCTGTTCTGCTGTCAGACTCTTCATTTTCAAAACAATAGATGAGTGTTTGGGAGTTGGGGGAAGGAAAACCAGTCTCCTGCAGGAGATAAGATCTGATATAGAGGCCTCAGAAAGAAAAATGTGGCTAAATTTATAGTTGCTGGAGTGACTGCTCTGTATCTTATTTATATTTTTTTTTACATCCGTCTGAATGCGTATTTATTGCTTCTTGAATGATTTTCTGTCACTAAAAAACATGTCCAAAGAACTCAAGGAACTCTAAGGGAAAGGAAAGAGGGGAGAAGGAAAAAAGAGTATAAGAACTGAAGTTTCCTTTGTTGGGGACAAAATTTTTAAAGGCAGACAAAGCAGTTGGTTACCTACCACAAGGAGGCTTTCTTGTACTGAAAGGTGATGCATATAAATACCTTTGAGAGGATACTGTAGCAGTGCTGATTGCCATAGACAAAGAAAACCACATCTAAGTATATTGAAGAGGCTTTTTTTCTTATTGTGTGGACATTTGTCATGCTTAGGATCACATACTTAGTCCCTGAGAGGGCAAAGAGCAGAGATCTGCCATTTTCTAGGGGTCCTCCCATATCTTATCTAGCAGATTGATGCACAAACCATATTAAAGTGGCTTCCAGTCATTGCTTTACTTGACACCACATGAATGATCCCTTAGCTGAGGCAGGGATGCTGGGCTGGGAGCTCCGGAAGGAAGGCCTCACATTCCAGCAGAAAGGAATTCGTCACTATCAAATGTTCCTTTTTATCCATTTAGTTTTGGCAACTCTCCTTTTATAGCTGTCAGTCAGGGAGCTGCAGGACTTGGTCTTGCTTTCCAGTTTTGAGGAGGATGTCTATCAGCTGCACTTGTAAAATAACTCTAATGCTGAAACTTCCAGTCATGGTTTCAGGATGCAGTGCCTTCCAATCTCCATTTTCCTGCCCTCTGGGCCTTTCTGGGGGGGCGGGGGGGGTTTATAGCCTGTGCAGCGCTGCGATATCTACGTGTCACTGAGGCCTTCCTTCTCTTTCATAGAGTTATCCCAGCTCCTCTCCACCAGTGACTTTGACCAAAGCCATGAAAATTGATGGCTTTTGAAAGCCAGTTCCAGGCTCTTTGAGTGGCAATAGAAAAGTGTTGGTTTTTATAATTTATTTATTAGCATTGAAGGGCTTGCTGATTTGCCCAGAAACCTGGGGTGTAGCTGAAGAGAGACCCGAAGGTGTTCACAGCCCCAGTTCATACCGGCTGTGCTAAACAGTGCTGCCTTTATTTTAAAGGAGAAAAAAAAAAAAGACAACAAACCAACAAAACAACCCGATGATTAAAAAGAAACAGCTAGATATATCTAATTTAATAAGATACAACCCATGTGGATCATAAAAGGGAGATCATAGCTGATTAAAACTGCATGAATGGTTTTAAGTGCATTCCTCAATTTTTAGACTAGAACAAAGGAGATGACCTGATTTATCCTGGAATATGGAGATAGATAAGAGCAACTACCTCGACTAGACTTTTCCTCTGCCAACTCAGGATTGTATGTTTAAAAACTAGTCTGGACAAACATGAGCAGTGTGCCAAGCAGCAATGTTTCCATCACTTCCCTTGGAAGATTATTCCATACACTAATAGATCTTGTTGTCAGGAGATTTTTTTTTCTTGCAGCCTAATTCACCTCAAAACATGAAGGAACTGAGACAGGAGTCTAATAGCTTGGATTTTTTTTTTTCTCTTGCACCTCTCTCCTCTGCTGTGTCTCTAGGCTGTAGGTACATGGAGCTGCTGCTGAACCAGATTGAGGTTTGGGTAGACTTTGTAGGAAATAGCTTGCTTAGGGCTTATGTTAGGGATTGGTTAAAAATTGGCTAAGAGGATGTCATAGCTAGGAAGCTGCTTGGAATGGGGAGGTGTGGCGAGGGTCAATTTTAGCCATGCCTTTGTTTCCTTCTTACATAAAACAGTCTCTCAATTTGAACAGCAATTTGCTTCAAACTCAGCAAAAAGGAGGCTGAAGAGGGAAGGCCTTTTTGCTGTTGCTGGGGCAGTGCTTGAGTGGGAAATGGAGCCAGTGGGTTTGCATTGCTGTCCTTACCCTGGTCAGTCGGTGCTTACCTCGTGGGCTTTGTGGTGTGGGTCCATCATCCTTATGCGTTGTGGGTCATCTGTAAATGAATTAAAACAATGTAGAAGCAGTAGGAATAGGCTGCCTTAATGTATGGGTCTGATAAGTGATTTATGGGATGCTTTCCACTCGTGAATTGGCACAGCTCCGCTGACTGAATGAGGGCAGTGAGGATTTGCACCAGCTGAGGATGCGGCTCATTGCATTTTATGTACCAGGAACTCTTGGGCCAAAAATAGCTGTAGATACCTTGAAAGGAAATACCACGTGAAATGCTGACCGAGAACAAGGCAGTTGGAAGGAGGAGGAGGGGAGAGCTGGTGGTGACTAATACACCACAGCCATCTGCACAAATTGGCAGCTGTAAAGTAAAAGTAGCGAGGTTATTGCACTATATATATATATATATTGAAGCATTAAGTGTAAGGCGTGTGGATATGCTGTATGGAAGCATTCAGCATTAATCAGTGGGGAATGTGAAATAAAACACGTAGGCTATTGTGTGCAGTTTTAGTTACCTTATTATGGGAAGCGTGCTGCACATTTGAGAATGCAGCAGGAGCAGTGTAGAGCAACCAAAGTTATTCAGGGATTTGGGGAATGAATTATAAAGGAAGATTAGCTAGGCTTGGCCTCTATAACTTTGAAACAGAAATTGTGTTGAGCTGAAAAAGCTTGCTTGGGCAGAGTGATGGTGAATGGGAAGCTCAGGAAAGGAGTACTTCAGCTGAGCTCTTTGACGGGCTTGCTGGAAGAAAGCCGTGAAAGATTTGCAGGGTGCAGCTCTGTAATGCGCTGAAGCTGACCTGAATCTGCACACAGGATGTTGGCACAGGGGCAGATGAGAGCATGGGGAATGGGAACACCTGAATTCAGTCTAGATTTATTGGAGGGTAATCTTGTACTGGAGACGTGCTTTCAATCTACCCTTTGTATCAGTGGGAATTAAATTGGGGCACTTGTCCATAGTATCTCAGATCACGCATCTGTACAACAAGAGCAAAGACAAATCTGCAGTACCTTGGGTGATCTGGATACTCATGTCCATGTCTCTGTGTGTGTGGAATTTGTGGCTTAATGAACGTCTGAGAAGGGATTTGAGGTCTTTGGGTTAAAGGCCCATATCCTGTAAAACACCACATTATGATTATTATATTCCTCTTCATTGATCGGCTGTCAGGGAGACAGACTCCAGTGCCACTCTGCTGATGAAATGGCAGCAATACAGATATCAGTGCTGCTCTGTGGAGCAGCTTGCAGTAATGCTGCAGAGCACAGCTCCTGTAATTGCCTGGCAGCAATGCAGGCAGTAGTGCTGCTCCATTGATGGCCGAGAGTCCAGCGATGCTCTACTGATGGCTGGGCATCATTGAGGGCTGCAAAGCTGCTCCATGGACCCGGCAACACAGATGGCTCCAAGAGATGCTCATCCACATGCAAGGTTGGATATTAGGAAAATCTCCTCTGAAAGAGTGGTTGGGCAGTGGCACAGCTGCCCCAGGGAGGTGGTGGAGTCACCATTCCTGGAGGTGTTGAAGAACTGTGGAAGTGTGATACTGAGAGATATGGTCAATATTGGTGGTAGGTGGACTGTTGAACTAGATGAGCTTGGAGATCTTTCCCAACCTTAATGATTCTTTGATTCTTAGTGTTTAAAAATCATAATGTTGGAAATACAACAGTGACTGCAAGTGAACCATTTCTCAGTGTTTCAAAGGCTGGGGGTGAAATGAAGAAAGGAAGAGGATCTGAATCACGGCCAGAGTGAGCTGGCATTTTAGCGGGGGACTCCTTAAAAATGCGCTCCTTTCACCTGCCTGGCTGCTGCCGAGGAACAGGAAATGTGCTGCTGGGGGAGGCAGACACGGAGCGACGAGCAGGGAGAGAACCTGGCGCAGGCAAGTAGTCCTGCTGTGCTGCTGCAAAAGCTGTAAATGAAAGCGTTGCTCAGTTTGCCGTGGTGGCCAGTCCTGCTCATCCCTGCTGCCCCCTTGGGCTATGCATGTGTTGCAGGGGGTAAACCCCCTTACAGCCCCTACCTCTATTCTTTTGCTGCTTCTTTTCACTTGATGAAGACTATTTCCGAGTTCAGCAAAGCTTATACAAAATGAAGGGAAGCCCACACTACTGGCATTCCCCAAAACCAGCCCTTTTTCTCCTGGCCTTACACTGAGGAGTGAACTTGATGGTTAAATTCAGGTGGTTGGTCTTTAGCTTGTTGCTTTTTTTTTCCTGTTTTGTTTTGATTCTTTTTTCTTTCTTTTTTTTTTTTTTTTAAACCCAGGACAGTTTGAAAGTGTTAATTACCCCGAGGTAAAGAAGACTTCTTTTAATGTGAAGGCTACCCCTGCCTATGTGAAATATTTAACACTTGGTATGCTGAGACTTGCTCTTCAAAGTACTGTTGTTAGCTTCAGGGGTAAATAATGTTTGGCAAGGAAGGTTTAGCAGGTACCAGAGAGAGGGTGCCTTCATGCAAGGAAATCACCCGAGCACCCCTCCAGTTTTCAGACTGATTTCAATATACCTGGTGTGTCTTGTTCTACTGCTGAAGCACAGTGTAATGCAGGGATGGGCACTGTGCTCCATGGGAAGAATCACATCTTATAAAGTTTGTTAGCATCCTTTAACACGTAGCAAATATTCTATTGGCGTTTACAGAAAGAAAACCAGTTGAGTAAGTTGTAGATTCCTGATTTAGGACATGTGCATGGTTCAGCCCTGCGTGTTTTCTTTGCAAACTCATTCCTGGCCAATTTGGCCACATGAGGAAAAGCCTTCAACAAAGCTGTCCAGCACTGAAACTTTGTGGAAAAACTTTAATCTACTTAAAAGGCTGAATCAACAGCACAGGGGGCTTCTGAATCTGTGCTGGTAGATGCACAGTGCTGCATAGTTTGTTTATTTAAGGAGAAAAAGCTTGAATTAATACCATAACAAAGCAGACAATCTAAATGAAAACTACAAGGAAATTCATTCCAGGGAGATTTTTTCATTTGCAGTTCCCAAGGAAACTTTTTCTTTTTCTTTTTTTTTTTTTTTTTTTTTTATGGTTCAGAAATTTGAATGCTGTAAAACTGAGGATTTGGGACAAAATACTTTTTTTTTTTTTTTTTTCTTTTTAAGGCATTTTGTTTTTCAGAGAAAAAATAAGGCAAAAGCTTTCCATGCGAAGCAGCTTTCTTCACATTTCATATTTCACCCTCATATTTCCTGGGAAATTTTCTTTCTAATTTGTTTCTGTTGGAGAACTCTTGTTCCACCACTGCCCCAGGGGAAGGATTGCATCCTACCTGACTCAGGTCCTCAAAAGCAGGCTAATGGGAAGCTAGTGCTCTTCTAGGTGGCTCTGTGGGCAGAGAAGTGTTATCAGTGGCACAAGCATGTGTCTGTTATTCCTGTGTACCCTTAACCTTCCTTTTTCTAACCCTTGCTGTAGCACACTGCTACTTAGCACTCCACAGCTACCAAATGATGGTGACCATGGTGATAAGTATGTCATGGCTTCTGCCTGAAAGCTTGATCTTTGAAGATATAAGGGAAAATTCTGTTGGGAGAGTGGTCAGGCATTAGGATGGGCACCCTGGGGAAGTGGTGGAGTCCCCTTCCCATGAAGTACTTAAGAAATATGTGGGCATAGCACTAAGGATGTGGTTAGTGATGGGCCTTGGTAGATCAGGGTGACCTGGTGATCTTTAAAAGGCCTTTTCCAACTGAAAGGATTCATTAGTTCATAACTCAACATTACTCTTATATTCAAGAAACATGTAAATGTTGTACTGAGGAACATGTTTTAGTGGGAAATATTGATGATAGGTGGATGGTTGGACTAGATGGTCTTAGAGGTCTGTTCCAGCCTTTGTGATTCTATGATTCAGGTGTTCCTGGTTACCAGCAGCCACTAGAATGGTACCTCCCTTTGTCCTGTGCCATGACACAGGCTGTCTCAGTCAATGAGGAATGATTGCAGACTTGCATTTCTGGATGCTGGAGGGTCAAGGAGGAGCCACAAGGAGTACATAGAAAAGAGGACTGCTTTTCTGCTGGGAGAAGTATTTTTACAGGCAAAAATGTTGGCAGTTCCTGAAAGCTGTGGTTTTCCTATAGGAGCACAGACTTAAAGGAGTTTCCGCTTTTAGTTTCAAGGCAGAGAAAGTAGTACATATGAAGCTCTGCAGAAGAATTGCCATCTCTGCATCAGGTCAGTTGCTGAAGCAGGGTTGCAGGGCTTCCATGGTGTCAATCTTCATGATTGACTTAAGAGAGGGGAAGAATTGAGCTGCCCGTGGCCTTCTTCCTAGCTCCCAGATGGAGATCAGCACTCTGCTGGGGCAGAAGTGACCATGTGTTTGCAGATGCCCCTCTCTCCCTGCCACTGTCTTTGTTACAGCTCCATCAGGCTCTGAACGTGAGGCTTAGAGATTTGGATTCCCTCTGTGCTCTTTTGGTTTTATCCTGTTAAGCTCCAATTTCCAAAGTGTATTCAGATGTTAGTCAAGAGCACCAAGATGTCCCATTTTTTTCACAGAAAATCAATGGGTTTAGCTATTAAGTGCTTTCACCTGAGTCTTTTGAAAACATCCCCAGTAAATAACAAAAAACAAAAGCAATAGCTGCGGTGAGCGGCGGGTTTGCAAACTGACTTTGCCCATAGGCCTAGCAGCAAGATGTCAAAAGGTGCATGAGGACATGTCTCACAGCAACGTGCTGCATTAACGGCTGTAAGGGATTATCTTTGAGCTGTAATTTCCATGGAGGAAAGTTCACACTGGTCTTAAAACGTTTATTCTCACAAAGCGAGTGTGCTGCAGAAGCAAAACACTCAGCCTTTTAATGTCTTGTATAATTAAGGACCACTTTATTTTCTCTTTTTATTAATGACTTACCTTTAATGTTAGCCCAATGACACAGTTGTGTAATTTAATGTGAAATGTATTATTCAGCTAGCTGCCGCCTTGCAGAAAGGTTTTGACAGGCTCTAATGGTTTTGGTTTCAGGACAATAAACCATCTTTTCTATAAACCATGGGAAGAAACTTGAAGGAAGTGAGGTGGCTCTTGTAGTTGTGTGAGAGGTTTTTAAATTAAAAAAAAAAAAAGTGTAATTAAAGAAAAAAAATACAGCAAAGGTCCTATCATAGCAAAGGGAAATCAGTTTTCAGCCCCAAATCCACAGAAAGCATTTAAACTTATGTCAAAGTCTCACTGGGGACTTGCTGCAATGAAGCTTGTGCTCTCTTGACTAAAGGCTGAGTTTAAGCAATTATTTACCCTTTGAGTAGTGAAATTTGTAGAAAGAGATATAGCATCCTTTATTAAATCAAGCATTTATTTTAATTCAGCACATCCTTTATCTTATAAAATGTGGGTTTGGGGGTCCATGGATGAGTTGAGATTGCTTTAAGTTTAAATATATAACTCACGGTTTTGTTGAACTGGGGGCAGAAAGATGAATAATTAAATGGGTTGCATGAGGAGCTTTCCTATGGGAGGGCAGGGTTTGATTCAGTGACCCAGTCCTAAATTCCTTTTGCTGAAGCAAAAACAAAAGGGGGGGGGGAAAGAATGCAAGAAAGTTTGTTGCAGTCCTACAGTCAATACTTTCTACCAACTGTGTGGAAAGGTGGGATCTCTTTTCAGTGCTGTTTTCATAGAATCATAGAATGGCTTTAGTTGGAGGGAACCTTGAAGACCATCCAATTCCAACCCCTCTGCCATGGGCTGGCTGCTCCCCAGCTCAGGATGCCCAGGACCCATCCATGCCCTTGGGCACCTCCAGGGATGGGGCGCCCACAACTATCTGGGCAGTGCCAGGGCTTCACCTCCCTGAAGCACAGAGGGCAACCAGAACCATGGCCCAGCACTGCTGGGAGCTCAGGCATGTGCCTGGTGGCCATGAGGCTCTCCTGGATGGATCCATGATCTCTATTTTTCTCTCAATTACAATGATTTCCAATTTTGTATAAGCAAGAGACTTGTGCCTCTGTAAAATGAGATTCTGATACCCATCCCCACCTGTGTTATGGGGCAATTTCCCAAAACAGAGTACCTAGAATTGGCTTTGAGCAGTGTTGACGCATTATTACCTCTTCTTCCAAATCCAAGTCTGCAGCACTGCACACCACTCCTCCCAGCACACCATCCCTGATGGAGTGATTTGTTATCCTAGACCTGGGTCTGCAGTGCTGCCCACCTCCATCCCAGCAGCCTCACCCCAGGGATGCACTCTTGCTCTTATGGACAGATTAAAGAAGCACCCAAGAGTGTGCAGAGATATTTGGGGCTGAGCTATCAGCTGAACCCTCATGATCTTTTCTTCCTTTCCTTCCCATAAAAAGCAAATAATCTGAAGGCAAGCTGATAAAGGAGGGGAACAGAGACTGTGGTGTTTGCCCCTTCCCTGCCTCTCAGCTGCCCTTCCAGCATTCCTCCCATCGCTATGCAGTGGGTACAGGGCAATGGAGAGGAGTTGTTCTCGCATCCCCTCTACATTAGGCAGCACTGATGCGCTAAAAATTATGATCTTGCAATTAAAAACTGTATTAAAATCTTCTGCTGGTTCTGGAGTGGGAAGCTGTAGTAAATCAGATAGCTACATGGAGACTCTTAGACAAGTTACGAATTATTCATAACCAATTATGTAAATTCCTCTGGAGTTGTAATAGTGGAAAAAAAAAAAAAAAAAGCATCCCAAAGCCCTGTGCAAAAAGTGGGTTGGTTTGGTTACCCCCAGAGAAGGAGAAGCGCTATTATTGTTTAAGTCTGGTCTGTAAATGTGTTAATGGAGCCACTCTGAAGGATCTGAAGGGAGAAAGAACAGACGCAACCTATTAACTGCCCATGTCCTAGTAATCATTGGATAAATTGACTTTTATTGTATCCAAAAGTAAGAAATCTTCTGGGATAAAAAACCTTTTGCTACTTGGCTGCTGATAATTGGAATCAACAACTCAAGGAATTAAGGAGGCTAGATCAGCTACATGCTTTTAAAATGATTTGTAGCTGACGTATTGCCAGTTATGCACTCTATGGGCTAATCTCTAATTGTATTTTCATGTATGGTTCTGGACTGAGTGGGTGATTTATTTGACACACGTTTTGATCTGCTCATCACCAGCCCTTAATAGATGGGATTTGCCATTCCTCATAGAGCTATTTGTCCAACAAATCCAATCGTCTGCGCTCGGTAGTAGCTAAAATTGAGCTTTCAAGGAAGAAACCTTTGGTGACATAGGTGGTCAGGCAGTGGGGTTGCTGGGAGCAGTGGCTGTGGCATGGCTGCTGGTGGTTCTGGCTGCTTTCCCCATGGAGCTCCAACTAGCACTGCTTGGGAACCGACTTCTCTCTCAGTGTAAGCAATAGAGGCCGGAGGTGCTTTCAAGGATGCCTCAAAGCTGGTGCCTTCCCCAGCTGCTGGAGGGCCTGGAGGCAGAAGGCAGCACACAGCATGAGGACCCCCGAGTCTGAGGAGTCGGTGTGACTTCAGCCCTGGGTCAAACTCCAGGGAGCTGTTAGCTCTGCCTGGGGAGCTATCAGATCAGTTACTCTATCTCGCTGAGCATGTTTCCACCCACTCCTCTTGCATAATGAGACTGTAAGCTCTCCAGGGCAGGGGCCATCTCTTTATGATCTGTTATGTGTAACACCTCGCACAATGGGGTGCCAGTCTCACCCCAGGCCTGCAGGCACAGCTCTCTGACAGATAATTAGTATTTTTTAGGTACTGGTGCAGTACAAATAACCCAGGTGGTTTGTGTTGTTGTTTACTCCTGGCCAAACCCTGCTTGCAGGCTGAAAGTGCGTGGAAGTGCAGCGGATGCTTTGTGGCAGGGGCTGAGCTAAGGGCAAATCCATGCATGGGTTCACAGTGAATTAAATTGAGCCACTTAATTATTTTTCACCAAAGCTTCCTTCCAAAGGAAAGTGGGATTCATGACTGGTTGCTTTATAAAGGGCTTTGGAGGCTTCAGCTACGAGCAATGAACTTGAGCAGAAACAGCAAGGAATGAGATTGGATAAAATCTGCTCCTTTTGCTTGCATGGGGTTCGTAGAGCACCTGTAGAGCATCTGTAACATGCCATGTCCTGGCAGGGCAGAACCAGGGAGAAATATCACTCAAGTGCATGCATTCATCTGTCCTGATGTGTGTAAATATGCGCATGTGTGAGAAATTGATCTTTTTTCTAATTTTTTATAAATTCACAGAACTGTTCTTTGCTTCCTTAATCTCACTGTGGATGGTTTCCTCTTTGCATGCCCGTTCTGTAATTCCTTCAGCAGACATCTGTCAGGAATACACAAAAACTAGCACAGCTTTGATGCAACAACAGAATCCTGGAAACTAATCAAGAAAAAAAAAAAAAATTGCCCTTGTAAAACTGGGTCTGTAATTATTATGGGAGCCAAGATATCAAGATAATAAGGAGACAGCCCTAAATAACTTGGGGGAATTACAGAAGGTAATAATGTACTGCACCACTGCCAGACGGAGTTAGACAGACAGAGTGGCTATGGGTTTTGGCGTGGGTTCTGCATTGTGTTGGGCTGCTCTGCTGCTGCCAGCATGAGGAAGGTGAGCAGGGAGAGGCGTTGGCCAGAGCTGTGCTCCCTTGCCTTGCATTGCCAATGAGAGCCCATCATAGAGCTGCCTGAAACTCGTTGGCGTTTCAGGGTCTGCCTTCTCCTTGCTGGTTTGGGGCCCTGTGATGGCCTATAGCCATGAGGTGATACACTGTGTGCACTCAGTGATAGCAAGCCTGCCTTGAGTCCCTGCAGTGTGGTAGCAGCATGGTGAAAGAGGGAAAGGGTTACCAAAAACGAGCAAAACTGTTGCTGTCTCTGAGGGAGGGAGTGTCAGCTCGGCTTTGCTGGTTATGGTAAACTGTTGTACTCATATCCTCAAACAGGAGTCTCTGTGCCAGAAAGTCCGTGTAGCTTTGGAGAAACAGATGGTGTGGGAGAGAGCTCATCAAGAGTGGTTGCCCCATTGCATGTGTGCATTGCCAGGACAGCCAAGCCAAGCTCATGCTGCTCTCTTTTGCAGCCACCTTCAGTGGGGTGAGAGCAGCCAGCTGCATGAATCATAGAATCATTAAGGTTGGGAAGTCCTCTAAGAACATCTCGTCCCCAACCATGCACTTACCACTGATGTTGCCCACTAGGCCACGTTCTTTAGTACTACATCTACCCTTTATTTAAACGCCTCTAGGGATGGTGATCCACCCGTGCAGTCTGTGCCACTGCATCACCACCCTTTTGGAGAAGAAATTCTGTATATCCAAGCTGAACTTCCCCTGGCACAACTTGAGGCCATTCCCTCTTGTCCTATCCCCCTATGAGCCTGCAGAGGATCTGTGCTGGGTGTTGCTGCAGTGAGCCTGCTCCTGCCAGAGTGAGCTTGCTGGGAGCTGGCAGGGGCAGTGCAGCACTGCGGTGTAGACATATCCTTTGGGTGTAATAACAATAGAAAGATGAGATATGCCGTTTTCAGAGGTTTTGGAGCAATAGAGTGTTAAGATAATACAGGCAATAAAGCTCAAAAATATATCTGGTGGTGGTTTCTAACCCTGCTGGAATTTCTCCTCGGGGTTCAATGTGTTAGAGGAGGCCAAGGGCACGTTTTAAGTACTCAGAACCCACAACCAGGAGTAAAGGCTTCCAAGGATCTTAGTGTTCATTTAGACAAACACAAACCAGTCTGAGGCACAAAGCTGCTCTGCAAACTGGAGGCTGAACTCATTTGGAAGTTCAGCTTTTAAGTGCTGCCACTTCACTGTTCAGCAAGACAAGATCTTTGCATCCTTTTCAGCAAAGCAAATGCCTATTTAAAGGCACTAAAACAGATTCATGTTATTAAACATGTTTCTAGTTTGCCAGGGTAGGGTATCATAGAATCATGCAATTGAGTTTGAAGGGACCCCCAGAGGCCATCTGGTTCCACTGTCTGCAGTGTACAGGGGCACCCACAGCTCCATCAGTGCTTGGATCCCTCCAGCCTGACCCTGGGGTCTGCAGGGATGGGCACCACTCCTTTCTGAGCAGCCTGTGCAATGTTTCACCAAACTTAATGTAAACAGCTTCTTTATATCCAACCTAAATCTCCACTCTGTTAGTCTGAAACCATTTCCCCTTGTCCTATCCCAGTTCTGGTATGAGGACATAGAGCTGCTATCCCTACAGATATGGTCCTGTGAATCCTAAGCAACAACCTCTTCACTCTTCCCTTTAATCTTGGAGATGCATTAAAATGCTCTATGCCATCCTTCTCAAACAGAAAAATACCACATGAGTGTTTCACGTGTGAGCACCAGGAATCCCAGAGAAGCCCAAATCCCCCCATACAGCAGCACTTCCCAGGGCCACTCATTACCTCTCCTCTAATGTCCTTGTACTCAGTAACTGTAGGAGCATAGCATGCTACTGCTGAGTGATTTTAAATTAGGATTTAAAAACTTCTCCTGTGGCTACCCCTGTTGATTACAAACTGTTTTTTTTTTTCCCTACCACGACCCAGAGTTTTGGCTCCAGCACCCTCATCAGTTGTAATTACTGTGCCATTTTACATGGAAAATGTGATCAACTTCAGCTCGTCTGAGCTGCTTCATCCATCTGCACCTGTGGCTATGGAGGGAATGGCTCATGCTGGAAATTCTGACTTTATCAGGATGGCAATTATTAATCATAAGGAACTGCATTTAAAAATATCTACCTTTTTATTAGTATTATTAAGAGAATTCATCCTATTAATCATTATCTTGCTAATTCTAATGTAAGGAATAAAATCCCTTTAGACTGAAACAAAATCATGTGTAAAGACATAAGAATATAGCAGATGAATGACTGTATTTCTCTGAGGGTAAACGCGGTCTAGCTAAATCCTTTCAGTCCCTGCTCTCTTTGAATCCTGTTTAATTCATAAAGAAAATATACATCCTTACACATTTTTGGGGTTGAACTTGATCTGAAGTTGGATTTGATGATCTCTAGTCCCTTCCAACCCCGGGTTTCAGTGGACCTTCTGACTGTGCTCATCACAAATGGTCTTTGCAGATCTGAGGGCTCAGGAGGAGCTTGATGGGTTCTTATGTGGTACATCAGGAGCATCAGCTGACATCAGGTGTCCTGCATCCTGCTGCAGCTCAGACCAGGGTTTGGGTTCTTTTGCGCCTTTGGTTTCCACACACAAATTTCTCCCAGTGGGTCTAGAGATCTGCCATTTTAGGTGGCTTCAAGTTGCCTGTTTAACTGAGGGTAAAAAGACAAGTTCACAGTCTCAATGCACATGGGTGCAAATATGGAGAGAGAGCAGGAGGGCAGTGAGGTGCTGGCACAGGCAGCTTGGAGAGCTGGGGGTGCCCCATCCCTGGAGGCAGTCAAAGCCAGGCTGGATGGGCCCTGGGTGTTGGAACTAAATGATCTGCAAGGTCCCCTCCAACCCCAGCTGTTCTATGACCAGAATCAGCTCCCAGTCCCCGCAACAGAACGCACAGGCACTGGTTGTCCCCTATTCTGCAGCCTGTGTCCTCCTGGCCTAAGGCCTTTGCTCAGGTGGGAAGGCCAAGGAGCTGAGCTGTCTGCATGCGAGGGTTAGATCAGGCAGTACTGCTGGTCCTTAATGCAGCTCCCACCCCTCTGCCCGCATCTGTGCGGTCTTCCTGTATTTGCAAGCCTCAGAAATCCGCTTGCACAGTGGAGAGGTGTGGCACGTTTGCTCCTTTTGCAATAACAACTTGTCTCTCCACCACTTCTGCCTGGGTGGCACAGCAACCACAAGCTCTCATCATTAGCAGCAATTGGTGGGTCCCGGATTTAGCTCTGTCACCACAAACCCTGTCTTTTGCACGAGCGGTCTCCAGCTTTAGCAAGTGGCAACTCCCTTAATTATACATTTTTATCTCCTCCATTCCAACTACTGTGCTCGGGGCTGGGGGAAGGGAGGAAAGAGCAGAATGAAGAAATCTAAGAGGAAAGATAATTTAAGTACCTGGGTGCAAAGAGCATTGTGGTCCATCTCAGTGGCTACAGCATAACTCCATACTCTGCTGCACGATTTGAGTAGGAACCTTGGCCTAATGATTTTTCCTTTCCATCTGTGCAGCTTGCAGCTGTATTGTGGGGCTTTTTTCTGCTTTCTCCTCCAGTTCAGGAAGGCTGTTTGTGTGGCTCCCCTTCTCTGACTTGGTTTGGGGTGAGCTCCTTTTTGTCCTCTGCCCCTCCTCGGGCATCCTCCTGGCTCTCCAGGTCTCTCATCCTTCTCTGCTCCTCTTTCTTTTTCTTTTGCTGCCCCCTATCCCCCAGCCTTGCTCAGCTGTCTATCACATGAAGCTATAACTTGCTGCATAGGCATAAAATACTGTAAACTGCTGCACCTTTTGCACATGGATAGGTCAAAAAGAAGTGTAGCAATTTGCTTGAACATGTGCACGGGCAGTATTAATGCAGATCAGTTGCAAGAAATAACGTAATACAGATTTGCCAACGTATGTATTGCATAAATGCTGACAGGTGCTGACAGAAGTGTGTGCGTAAACATTTAATAGCACTGTTAATTCATAGCACAACAGTTGCTGTTGGCATGGTTTGGAATTCATTATATTTTGCTATTTATTCCTAGTCAGCTTGTTGTCCATCATCCTTCCAGATGGCATGTCTACCGCCATTCCTTCCTCCTCAGATTTGCATGATGCTTTTTCTGGGAGCGAGGCAGGGTGGCTGATAGCTCGAGTCATGCTTGCAGACTCCAAAGCCTCCTTTCTTGTTCCATACAAACACACTGTGTGTCTGCGAAGAATTCCCCTAATCTCTTTATATCTTAATTGCTCTCTGTGAATAGAGGGAAATAAATATTTCATTCCCTTGTAGATGCGTTTCCCTTTTCTGTTCTTCTTTTCTCATCTATTCAGATTGTCGTGGTGAAAACCTGGCCCCACCAAAGGCAAAGCCGAAACCACCACAGATTTCAGCTCAACAAAGATTCACCTTACCTGACTCTGCCTGAAAGTTAGGTGTCTCATCCAAGATAATCATCTGGATTCCTTTTATAGTCCTTGTCGAAAGGTACTGGCACCTCCAGCATCCATTCACTCTCTCTGTCTCAGATAGCTATCTCAGGATGGGATGAATAGCCCTCTGGAGCTGCCAGTTTCTCTCTCCATTCAATATAGGCTGAAAGCTTGAACTTTTGAATGACTGTCTTTCTGCTGTCGGTAGCAGGGGTGACTTCTTGCAGTGTGGTGGTGCTCCCCCCATCCCAGTGTGACAATCATAGAATTACAAAGGGGACCCTTAAAGGCCATCTGGTCCCACTCCCCTGCAATGAACAGGGACGCCTACATCTCACCAGGTGCTCAGAGCCCCATCCATCCTACAGCAGCGTTGCACATCCTTCTAGCTGGACCACAGCTTGTGTGTGAGTTCAGGTATTCCCTTGCAAACTGAGCTCAGGTACCACCTGCCTCCATCACTCTGTTAAATAGCAAATTTGGGAAGCAGCACCAAGAAGCGTGTGTGTAGAGAGAGAGATAAAATACATACATGCTGAGCAATGCTTTGCTGGGTTTTGTCAAGGGGAAAAACTGAAGCAGAAAACTGAAGTGTGGGTTTCAGGTTTTGCTTTTCTCAGTGGAAAAACTGGACACGATCAAATGACGCCAACAGCTTTCCAAAAATATTTTCTTTCCAGCAGTGGGTGAGAATGGGGCATTTCCACCATTACTCTGGAAAGGCGTACAGTTATAGGGTCATGTTTCAGGCTGGAGAGATGGTAAATGTCTGCTCAGGCTGGTCATGGCAGTTCTGAATGGACAAAGGTGTGTGGCAAACACGTAGGTACTTCTGATTGTTTTCACCCCAAATTGAGGATTTCAGTTAGGTGCCACTAATAAGAACAGCCTCTGAGGGGGGCATTGCCTTAAGGGATTCATTCATTCCTTTCCTTTCAGCAGGTGCCCCATAGGAACAGAAGCGTGGCCTTTGGGTTGCAGAGTGGGGATTGCCACCTGCAGGGTCAGAGTGGCCCTGTGTGCTGATTTATGGCCTTACAAGCCAATGGGATGTCCCACGGGCAAAGGAGAGGGAGGGAAGTTTCTTGGCTCTCACAGTGTTGTCACATAGGAAAGGTCAGTATGGGAAAAAAAAAAAGAAATCAAACCTTTGTTATTCTGAATTGTGAAAATGATTACCTCTGTGGGTGTAAACTGGGGAGGGATATTCTGATTTATCAGGTAAGGAGCTGGTCTCCTGGGCAGTCAAATCTTCAGGTTTGGCAGTAACTCAGGGTTAGACCTCTAGGTAGTCACACAGGAGGTTTTGCGAGGGGGTCAGAAAGTAGGGCTCTTGGGAACCCCAGGAAAAATAAACACAGCCCAAAAAGCTGTGAGAGATCGTGTGACAGCCTCTAGTGAATGAAAAGTGGCTGAACACCAGGTTTTTCTCTTTCGCAGCAATAAAATCCAGGCTAAGGAGGCTGCCCATTACATCTCTTCTATGGTATCGCTCCCCGTGTTTGACATAGCTCAGATGATCTATGAACTGAGGCCTGGTTTTGATTTAGCACTGTTTATTAACCTAATGGTGCTGACATATTTTAGTGCAACATATAAAATCTAAGGCTTTTTCTTAAGCTGAGGAAATGAGGTTATGTGACATTGATCCAAAATGGAGGGGAGCATTTTAGGTTTCGCTTTAACAGACAAGGGAAACGAGGCAACCTTCCTGTCCTCCCTGCCAAGTGCTCTGCAAATGGGGCAGAAATAAAGGTTTCCCCAAGTCCTGCACGCATTTAAAACCAGCTATAAATGACTGTTAGAATCAGCTTGAAATTTTAATCGAGGCAGTAAGAAGGTTGAAATAACAGGTGGTGCTTCAGGTACTCATGTCCTGGTCTGAAAAGAGCTGGGGACTTGTTTTATGGCTACGGTGGAAGTGCAAGACCTTGTCCCCCATTTATAAAAGAAACTGAGGCCATAAGGTGATGGTAGGAATGGTGGGTCTGATATTATGGGTAGAAAAGAGGGTGACCCTCCTGATTTTAGGCTTTTGTGGGTCCTTGTGGAATCCCATCAGTGCTTGAAGTGTCAGCTAAGGATAGCATTGTTAGAATTAGGGGAATGTAGAGCTTACTGGCACAAAATGGTGATCTGCAGACAGGCAATGACAGGCCATTAATAGACCCAGTAATATGGATTTGCATTAACTGTTTGGAGGTATTTTGTAAGCACCTTGGCCGTGTGTCAAATCACTAAGCCGGTACATTGTTCCGACATCGGAGCTACTGTTGTTGGTGTGAGTCCAGAGCTGCTGTGCTTGAGCAATACCACCAACTCCTTGCTTTTCTCCTGGTTAACTTTTGAATGGAAGTCCTTTCCTTGATTTTGATAGCAGCTATTAAATTTGGCTGCACCCACTCAACATTGCCTTGCTTCTCGGAAATAGGTCAGCAGTTGTGTAACTTCCATTCATCCGTCCATACAGAGCAGTTAATTTCCATTATTGAGGTTTCCCAACATCATAACAGGGTTGCATTAACGTGGCTTATCTGTGATAACCAGTGCAAACTAGCGCAGGAAAATCCATGAACAGAGCCAGTCCTGTTTAATTCAGTCTAGTGACTGAACATTACACCACTGCACTCCGCCAGCGCCGCTTCGGGGTGTAGCTGTGCCTTCTCTCAGCTTCCTGCTCCTTCTCACACCGCTCCCTTCTGACCTGTGCTGCAGTGCTCAGCCTCTGCTTGGATGCCCTGAGCTGTAATTTCACCAGGTTCCTTCTATTCCTGCTGTCACCCAGAAGCCCTCTGGTACAGTCTTTCCTCTCCCATCGCTCCAGTCAGCCATAACGAAGGGCTGAAGCCCTTTGCCTTGTGTGATCTTGCTACTAGCTGGTGTTCCTCCTCCAGTCATTTATCCCAAATCCTTTCCTTGCCAGATCCCTTCATTTCCTCCTGCTCTGTTTTTAAGCCTTCTCTTATGTGACTTATTGTCTAGTGCATCTTCCCCCTGTGCTTCTCTCCTCTTTCAAAACCTTCATTAAACCGCAGCTGCTTCAGCAAGTCCTCCTTTTCAGAGGCAATAATCCCCATTTATGCCATAGCCCACAAATATTTTCTGGTGTCATGTCAAGCACGTGTGCAGCCTCTAAGGTAGTCGGGTGAGGTCACTGAAGGAGAGCAGAGCTTCTAAATCCCTTTGAAATGTAATAGAAATCAAGCACCTCAGTCTATTTGGTTTAAAAATCTCAAGTCCTCCCCTGGGACAAGACGTGTGTATTGATCTTAGTGATGATCTTAGTGATCTCTTTGATGTGCTACGGTATCACTGTACAACGCTATGTGAGTTCTGTATTGAACCATTCATCATTTGATGAATGCACAGTGATGCGCCAGTTAAGAGCATGTGCCTAACATTAAGATGGGCTGGTTTGGATGTGTCTCGTGGGGCTGGTTCTTGCTCAATTGCTCATTTCCAGATGTGAGTTTTGAGAAAGAAAACTTTGCAAGTGCTGTGTCTGTCTTGTGTTAAGGATCTCCATTGTATGCATCCATTGGATGTATGTATCTATTGGATGCCCATGTAAGTGAGGCTACTCCCAGCAGTATCAGCACCAGCACTTGGCTTCTCACTTTCTTTGAAGCAGATTTGCTACCATCAGACACCATGCAGATGAATGCCCTCTTCCCACTGAGACTTTTGCTTTCAAATTTGATGTTGGAAATGTCTGGAATATTTAGTTGGATTTGTTTCTCAGAGGAAAGGAGAATGTGAGCTGGAATTTAGGAGGAATGTGGTGCAGTCATAAATGGATGTAGGGCTAGGACTAGGCTGGAGTGTGCCTGGAAGGGGTCAGATGAATTGCTGTGCAGTGGGCAGAGCACAGGGGAATGCTTTTGGTGATCTGTGGGGAGCCCACCAGGTCTTCAGCCCTACGTACTTCTGGGAATTTGCAGCCTCCTGATTTTTGATCCATTTGTCCCTGTTGTTAGCAGCCAAATCGCCTGGAGCATCGTGAGGAGCAGTGTGGGTAGGTGGGACTGTGCCTCCTCCTGGTGCAGCTCTTGGGTGACCTCAGGCCTGAGAAGAAGCGCTATCCAAGTACACTGAAACCACCAGTCATAGTCAACCCTTAAGGAGAGCTGTACTAGATTCAGCTCCATTAGAAAACCACTCTGGGCAAAGCACCTCCCGTGTTGCAGCAGACTCATGCTGGGCTTGGTGCCCCCGTAGCCACAGCTGCCAGCAGGTCCAGCACAGCACGTTTGCAGGATGCATCCTCCTCCATTAAAAAAAGATTAAAGGCAGGAGAAGGAGACTAATTTTGATCAATTGCCAAAATTGTAAAATGTGGAGTTAGAGGAAGAACCCTGAGTAAATGAACCCATGAGTCCATGCTGGAGCTGGGGATTAAGCCCAGGTCTGCAAAATTGCAGCCAATTACTGCAAGCATGAGGACACTTGCATCTGCTGACTCCCTGCTCTGGGTACTCCTGAAGCAGTGAAGCTACTTGCAAAGCATGAGTGGCAAAATTTGGAGCAGTCAGCAATGCTTTTCTGGGCAATGCAAGTCAGGCGAGCCTGTGAGTAAGGAAGGGATGGGATGGCAGGATGGACAAGCTTTCCATTCCAGAAGATCTGGATTTATTTCCGTTCAGTTGCTGCAAGGTAGAATCCTTTCTCTTCGTTTTATTCTTCCATGCTGTGACACTTTTAAAACCCATGGCCCATTTGAGTTTTGATTTTTTGTTCAATACCTTTTAAAGTGATCTCATGCAGACAGATGATGGGCAGTTAGGGATACTGGTCTTTAGTGGAAATAGTCTGTTTTGTGGATATCAAACACTTTGGCTTGCTTGGGTGACGTTGGGTGAGGACAAATTGGGCTATGTATATGTAGGCTGTTCCAAAAGTAATGCCTCCTATTTATTTCCATGGAAGCCACAACAGCTACAAAGAGCATAACAGCGCTCTTTGATCGAGCAAATACTCTTTTGCAACACAATCACCACCATTAGCTCTGTACTTTTATCAGTGATGGATAAGAGCCTACTCTATTTAATAGAATACTGGAGGAGAGGCTGTGGATGCCCCATCCCTGGAAGCACTCCAGGCCTGGCTGGATGGGACTGTGAGCAACCTGGGCTAGAGGGAGGTGTCCCTGCCTGTAGCAGGGCTTTGAAGCTGGATGATTTAAAGATCCCTTCCAGTCTAAACCATTCTATGGTTCTAAGACAGATTAGCTACTCGGTACATTAAATATATTTATATCTCCTAACCTCGGATGCTATAGCAGTAGAACTTTACAGGCCTATGAATTGTGGACAGTCAGAGCTACCTGAAGTTTTGAAATCACTTTACAAAGGTAGCAAGCTCTCCTGGTTTTGAAATCAGAAATAGTTGTTGATGCAGTTTGGAGCACTTAATGGAGATCTATGTAAATTGTCAGGGGAGGGGGAGGAGAACAGTTTGATCTTAAAACATAATTTGGACTGTTCTCATGTTTTCTTGTAAAGGCTGTTTTGATCATTAGTTGCCACCTCCCAGTTCTCAGCCATCTCAAGTCTCTCAAAAAGTTCTGATACTTTTAAAGATAAGGATCAAATTTTATGTATTTTTTGTCTCTTAGTTCTCATGCCTTTGACATTCAGGTTTGCAAACTTTTCCCCCTATCAAAGGGCTTTAACATCTTTCTTTTTTTTTTTTTTAAATTTTTAAATGAAAACTGACATTCTCATTTGATAATGTGACTCTGGGAGCCAAGACTTTAAGAAAAATGCCAAATCCCACAATACATATGGGAATTTGCACCCTTATTATTAATAATGGGCCTCTCTCTCTCTTCTCTTTAAGACTTCCTGAGATTTTGGTGTTTCATCTAAATCCACCCAGATACTCCTGAACTTTGAAGGTGGGGAGACGGTGGAGAAGTACTTCCTTGGGAGAAGTGATTACAAAACATGTTTCCATTCTGAACCTCTTTAAGCATGAAATGTTTTCAGGTCTAAGGTTTTGCAGCCTGCAGTCTGGTTTTTCCCCCACCCCTTTTTGCTTGGCTGGTAGAATTAAGAATTTGATTTAACGTTATATGCCTAGAAAAATAAAGCATTTAATTTACATTTTACAAGGCAGTTATTGCAGGTTAATTAAATATCAATTGAGTGTTATAGGCCATATTAAGATTTATTAATAACCTAGGAGATAAATCTCCTTGGAATTCAATTAAATGAAAATCACATAAAAATATATGTGCAATTTTATTCATATAATACATAAAACTTGTGAATTACAGTGAAGCATTGTATGGTAACTTAATTAATGGGAATTAATTGGTGAAATGGAGAAAAATCAATTTGAAGTTTCCATAGCAGATATAAGAAGCAAGGTGTGCTCCCATATCCTCAGAAAGCTGAGTTTGTCTGCACCCACGGTGCACCTTGGACACAGAATCATAGAATGCTTTGGGTTGGAGGGGACTTTGAAGATCATTCAGCTCCAACTGCATGTCATGGCCATGGTCTCTATGCGAGGGGAGGCGTGCATGATTGTGCCGATGGACCTCGGAGCCTTTTGCCCTCAATACTTTTTCAGATCTCTCTAAGCATTTGTGAGATAGTTAGCAATGGAAAGGCTGCTAGCCAAGTGGTCTGCGAGCTCTGAAGGACATGGATGTGCTGGGCTTTCTGCAGGGTCAGTGAGCATATCTGGTCCTGTTTGGGTCACAGCAGCTTCCCATATCGGAGATGAGGCTCAGAAGCTGGACTTGGAAAATATCTTTCCAATGTTTGCTGAACGATTGAGGCCTGGCGTGCTGCCATCTGTTCCCTGTGCATCCTGTGTTAAATACTGTCAATATGAGATTATGTTCCAATTATGGTACCAGACTGACTGGTTTAACTCCGACCATGAATATATTTTCCTTTATTACTATGCGCTAACTATGTGACTGATGTACCAGACACCAAAAGAGATGGTCTCTGCCCAGAGGGCTTTGTCTAAAGGAAACATGCCTGGAGAAGACAGAATGCAATAGAAAATGCAGATGAATGAGTAATTCGCTTAAGATTTTCTTTTTAATTTGGGGATTCTTTGCCTGTTTGTGTGTTTGGCTGGAGTTTTAATATTACTAAATTTGCTTCTTTCAGACGTTGCACAAGAACAGAGACTTCCATAGAAACTCAAGCAGGGTTAGGCATGAGGCTCTTTGAACTGTGTGTGTGTTGAGAGGGGATCAGTGCTCAGCGCACACATGGGAGCACTATAGGGTGGAAAATGAAGGGAAAGCCACTTTCCAGCCCAAACAGCTCCTCCAGCAGACGCCATGGATCGCACTGGGGAAGTACAGCTAGCTCTTAAAAATAGCAGGTGTCTTTGTCAGTGCTCATCCTTCCTCTCCTCCGGTAGGGACACTCGCATCTGTCTCCTCTGTGCTTCGTCTCTGCTTCTCTCTGCAATAGTTGTTAAGGATATTAGCATTAAATACTTACTGCCTGGCTTAACTAAGGGGTAAGATAGGATTTAATTTGTATGGCTGAAATCCAATTATATAATGGAGCCCCTGGGGGAAGCAGTTATACCTGCTGAATCTCTTGGATGAGTAATTGTGCACAAAGGCTCCTCTCCAGAAGCAGAAACAGATCTGAAATATTCCCCCCCACTCCTTTTTTTTTTTTTTTTTTTGTGTTTAAAAAAAAGGGCTGGGACACAACAAAAAAAAGCCAATGACAACCCAGAGCAGTAGAAAGAATGAAAGCGCTGCCAGGAGAAAACAAGTTACAATCTGATAAAATCAAGGATCAAGCAGGAAGTCTGCAGCAGCACAACCCGGGGGGAGCCAAGTTGCAGCGCAGCCAAAGGAAGCTTACTCATCTTTTTGGAAAGCAGTACAGAGGCTTTGCTGTCTAACTTTTTCCCCCCAACTTCTGCTAAATGTGCAGGGAAGGGGAATCCTCCACTTGCTTTTGTCAAAGCTTGGGAGGTGGGGTAGGTATGGAAAGAGTTAAGGCAGTGAATGATTCAGGTCCTTTTGAAAAATGCCTGCTCCTTATCCTTCATGTCATCTGTGTCCTGATAAACATCAAAACCCTGGGTGATGATGGGCAGGACAGGAAGAGGAGATTCCCAGTAAGGTTTCTGAAAGGAGGCAAGCATGTAAGGTTGGTTGCTGGAGTAGGATTGGGGTTTGACAGTTACACCTCTTGGTACCGTCAGCAGCTCTATAGCCCACAAAGGAATGTGCCAGAGGCTCTGAGTGGGACTGCAAGCATCAGCTCTTGTACTTAGTTCTCTCAAAGGTCAGAGTGCCATATTTCAATATATTTTGCTAAGTTAAAAGCAAACTTTGATTCTTTTCTGAGAAGTTATGAGTGGAAAAAATAATTTCCTTGGTCACTTTGATGGCACAACTACATGAGGATAAAGATGAGTGTGTCCATGCAGCTGAGGGATGAGCTCCAAGTACTGCAGACTGAAGACAGACCCAGACCCCCGGACCATCAGCATTGCTGTCTGGGCAGGTCTTGGAGCTCTCGTCAGAAACTGCTCCAGTAAATACTGCTCCAGTAAATACTGCTGCTATGCTAGAACTCAAGTTACCTGTCTGACAGACTTGCAGCTCCACCCAGTGGCTCTTTTTTGGCAAGATAAAACCAAGGTTTCAAAAGCATTGAAACCTGTTGAGGTCAAAGTAGTCATACTGTGGTGAAGCTCTGGCAGCATGCGTATGAAATAGGGTATATATTACTCTGTCACAGTCTCAGCAAGCCATCATTTAGCATTTAACTTATAGCAGAAAACTGCAAAGACAATTGTTAATGAAACCAAGTCCAGCAACCTTACTAATCACTTTATTTAAAAACTCTCTGCACAAAGGATTAGAGTAAAAAAGTGAGGAACTGAGAGCTGTGGGCATCCCTGTGCATTGCAGGGAGTGGGACCAGGTGGCACTGAAGGGTCCTTCAACTCCATGCGTTCTGTGATTCCATAACTTGCACGGTTCACCTTCCCAAATTCTCTGTGGACAGATTGTAATAGTTTGCCCCAGATTTATTTGTCATATGAAATTATTCACGAATTACCTGAGCAAATTATTTTTGGTTTGGAAGCTCATTTTGCAAAGAACTCTCCTGTGAGTGAATTTCCATGGAGTTCACTTGGCAGCTCCCAGCGTATTCCTTCACTTCCTTTCCAGGGTAATTACTATGACTAACAAGAAGCAAATCTCGATCATTTCTATCAAAGATGCCACGCTGAAACTTGCTTCTATTTCTTTTTTTTTTTTTTTTCCAGGAGGATTAGGGAAGTAATTAAAATGAGCTTTTATTTGTGCACACATACACTTCAACTGTAGGAAAACTCAAGAGATGATTATATGTTCACAGAACACAGGAGTACTTAAGCAGTCTCAAACTGACAGAATTAATTTTGGATGTTAACCACTGCTGTAAAAACAGCCCATTTCTTCGAACTCCAGTGAAAACTGCCTGAACTTGTAGGCATCCAACCATGGGGCTTGAATGCAAGTCAGCTCCTGTGCCGTCAGTGCAAGAGAGTAGGAGTTTATTTTTATAGGGTAATATTTCAAAACAGATGTAATAAGCCACGTATGAAGGGTAACAGGATCTTTAGGAAGGGTTCTTTCCATCACTGAGAGGACAGGTTCCCCACGGCCACTTCCAGCCACCGCGCCGTCCGCACCTTGCTCTCCTGCCAGCTGTAGAGGGGCTTGTACCCAAAGTGCCTGAAGGCTTTGTCTGTCTCGTAGGAGAAGGTGGTGACTATCGTGTGCAGCAAAGGGAGGTTTAGGAAAGGCTGTGGCTTCCAGAAAGGGGACAGGATGACCTCGATTATCCTGTGCAGGTGTATCAGTAACCACATCTTCCAGTATGGGATGTGTGAGCCCAGTCTTATTGAGGGGTCCATACAGGACAAGAGCTGATACCTGATCAGAAAAGCTTTTGTTGTCGGAGTGTCATCATAGGAATAATACACCTGCCCAGCAAGTATGTCTGGTTTCTGCTGCAGGTGCCTGGCTGCGAGAACATGCATCCATGCGACATTCCCTGGAGAAATAAGAGGAGCAGAGAAACAGGTGCTCAGGAGGAGCAATGTTTGCCTATTTACTATGGGAGTGAGAGCATGGGATCCCAACTGCAGTGCTACGATGTAGGGATGGCGCTCATCGTGTGCTCAGCTGTACTGAGGAGGGGTGGAGTAGTTAATTCAGGCCTCAAAGGTCCTTTCAACCCTTGGTTTCCCCTTTGAGCAGGACATTTAACATTCCTTGTGACACGGGTTCACTCGACGCGAAAGGGCACTGTTTTGTAGTGTGATCAGGATGAATGGCAGGCAGAGCTTGGGGGTTTTATTCCTGGCTCTGCTGAGAAGCCTTTGAAGAAGTCATTTGATTTATCCAGGCCTGATTCCACTGCAACAGCAATTTCAAAGCACTGTTATCTGCACTTTTGGAAAAGGACATGTGAGCTTCACAGAAATAACTAAAGCTCCACATGATTGAGTGGTGAATTGTACTCTTCCTGTAATGCACTCAATGCAACAACAAACTACTTCAGATGTGGTACCTCAGATGGTCAGTGGGCAATATTGGTGGTAGGTGGATAGTTGAGTTGGATGATCTTAGAAGTCTTTTCCAATCTCAAGGATTCTGTGATTTTGAGAGGCTTTGGGAGCAGCCTGTCGTGCTCACAAAACTCAGTTATGAAGTACAATCTTTTCTACAATGAATGCCTTTTCTAATTTTATAAGTAGCTGGCTTAATTTCTTGTAAGTAAACCAGTCTTTTCAAACAAACAAAAAAATTTTTAAAGATGTTCCCTCAATTTCTCTGTTTTCCTCCATAGATTTCTAGAAACATTGCCTTAGAAAAAGAAACAAACGGGACTCTTGTACTCTTTTCTGCTATTTTTCAGTTTTCGAAACAACATTTTTCCTTATGTTGAGGAGAATTTAAAAAAAGAAAACCTTTTTGCTAGTGATTTTCAAGGAAAGGTTGAACGTTGCACTGAGTGCCATGGTCTGGAGTGGTCACAGCCATTGGGTTGATGGTTGGACAGGATGGTCTTGGTGGCCTTTGCAACCTTAATGGTTCTATGAAAACAATAAAATGTAAACAAGTGCTTTATAAATTCTTTTAGCCAGACTGAGTTTTGTGCTTGTAGAATTGTTTCCACTCAGTCACTATACTCATTTTTCTGTGTTCAAGGATTACGAGTAAGCCAACATGCAAAATCTCCTGTGGTAGCACTGCATGCAAAGAGATCCATCACTCACTCACCCACGTACGTGGAATTGCGCTCTGTGTGTTCAGGCTCCAGGTAGTTCAACACACCGTTATGGGCTTTGGCAGACAAATACAAGTCGTGAAGGAACATTGCTTTCTCCCCATATACTGTGTTTGCACGGATGATGCAGGTCGTGAGTTTACCACCATTGCTGAGCTGAAAAATCAGGGAGGAGTATTGGCAAGTGATGGATTTGTAGGCAGAATCTTCCACAGTGATCTTTGGTGCGGAAGATGGAACCAGAATACTTGGGGAAATTGGAGGAAATCAAACTTTTGATTCTTAACTCACGCTGTCTGAAAATACACCTTTTGTGCACCAGGTGAGCCTGGTTTTGCAAACCATAATTTAATACAGTGCTTTCCAAAGCTTCACTCCTTTGGTGGAGTTTGAGAATAGGTACAGAGGGTAGAGCAACTTGATCCTGCAAATACATGGCAGCTCTGTGATGCTGTGGGAGTATTGGCTCTTGGTGAGCTTGGGGCAATGTGGTGAATACATATCAGAGAAGCCATTGGAGAAATAGTTAGGTACAAACTCTGGGGTCTTGGTGGTAGATGGACAGTTGGACTGGAAGATCTCAGAGGTCTTTTGCAATCTTAATGATTCTATGATTCTATTCCATGATTCTTTCTAACCAGCTTTCTCCTTCTGCTCATCCTGTGCTGAAACCCCATGGATACCACCATTGACTTTTTTACCTTTTTCCCATTGGCTTCTAATACAAGTCTTTCTGCCATGGCCTTCGTCTTCCCATAAGGCAGCTCCACTTCCCCGCTGTATTTGGTGTCCTCATTTCCTCTGAAATAGATTGAGATGTGAGTAACCCTGGAGTCCAGACCTGGGAGACATTTATCTCTGTGTGATTTACTTTAACCCCTACTTTGCAGTGTATAAGTTTTGACGGTGCGTCATGCAGGGCTTAAGAAAGATCCTTACTGCAGCTCAGGTGAAATAAAGCCTCGAATACCAAGTGATTCTGTGGTGTTAGGCAAAAGCAGGTTTGCATGAGAGCAATGGTTTCATCTCTGAGAGGTGAATTTGCTTTTGTGTGATTGAAGCAAACAATATTCTGGCAGGGAAATTAGAAGGCAGTGCCGTTACCCTTCTAAGAACTCTCAAGTGGCTGAACAAGGTGGAAAGAGCACAAGATGATGGAGGGCAGGAAAACGAGAGCAGTCCTGTTTTGTTTTTTTCATTAGAGGTAGTGAGAAGCCTCTTGTGAGCTTTAAACTAAAAGAAGCTGCACCTTAATTTTCTCATATTGTTGATTAGAGTTGGGAGGCGTTTGCTGGTGATGAGAAAGAGCTCCTGGAAGATGTACAATCACCAGATTTGTGCTGAGGTTTTCTTTATCTGCCCCAGCAGGCTATGTTTGAGGGAACGAGCAGAAAACCAGGTCCCTGAATTAGGTCAACAGGGCTTGGAGCTGTGCTTGGGACCCCTGGTTGCCACTGTGGAGGAAGACAACATGCTCCTCAACTGGATGTGACTCCTAAGTCAATGGGGCTCAACACATAACTGCCCTCACAGGTCCTGAAATAATTCCAAGGAGAACCAAGAAAGCAGCATTCCCCACAAAGGCATGGGTGTTCCTGTCCCACTGATTCTATCTCAGTATTCCAGGATTTGGTTAGGAAGATTAGGGGGCTGTGGATTTGTCAGAGAGCAAAGAAGCCTTGCTTGGAACACTGGAGGGACCATAAATGCAGACCATGTGTCCATTTGCTCCCTGTTGCATGAGAAGGCTCTCTCCCCATTCAGTGTGCTGCAGGAGATCTCAAAGACTTCCTTCACGTTTTCACATCTATTTGCTGACTATTTCGCTGTCCTACAGAAATTCACCCTAGGCAAACACTGAACTGTGCCAGGTGTAGAGCACCCAAAGCAGTGTGATGCAGACAGGGTTCAGCTGTGCTTTAAGGACAGGCTAAGTGGCCTTTGATAAGGTCAGGCAGCAATTCTGCAGCAGAGGTCTTTTTGTTAAGCTCTGGGCCACAGGAGAGCGAGCTCTGACTCAGGCTCCTGCTTTGACCTTGGACAACTCACTTGCTCTTTTCTGCGCTCACATCACCGCCTGTAAAACATGGATAATGCTATTGCCTTTCTTCAGTCAGTAGCTTGTGCATCAGATATCCCAGCTGGGAGCAACAGAAATAAATGAGGAGCCTCAAAAACTCAGCATCCCCAAGCACACAGGCTTGTAGCACAAACCCTCCTCCCCTCCCCGTGTTTACGGCTGATGAACAGGAGACAAACCAGCAAACAAGCACAGCAAAAGATTGATTGTGCACAGTTTGCTGAGAGCCCAAGAGAGGCCCAAGACAATTAGGGGGGTTATCTAGAAGTTCTTGTTTTAATTGCATTCTTTTTTTCTATCTGAATTTCTTTTTTTGCCTTGTGAAGCTTCACAAAGGGGCAGCCTGCCTGCCGTTTTAGCTGCAGAGCTCTGCTCCTGTTTGCCTTCCCCCACCCCTTTTGAAGCTTGGTCGTAACAAAGAGCTCAGCATAATGCTCTTGCTTTTCAAAACGATCACAGATAACTGAACGCTAATAAGACTGGAGCAGCATTGTCAGAAGGTATCTCAGCGGCGGCTGTCTCAGAGGGATTGAGACTGACAGAGGCATTTTCTATTATTGTAGGATGCTGAGGTGTGAGCATTATCCCTGCACCCATCACCCTGTCCAGAGACTAATCATGCTTTGTCTGTGTCAGTTCCCCAGCACCTAAAAGTGAATTAAATGAAATTATATAAGGAGTGATAGAGAAAGGGGACAGAGCAGAAAAGTAAGGCAAGTTTGATCATTGGCTGCAAACAAGAGCAGAACAAATTGGGTGGGGATAGGGAAACTACATCACCTTTGCTTTCAGCCTTAGAATCATAAGGTCATTAGGGTTGGACAAACCTCTATCATCAAGTCCAACCATCAGCTCACCCCCACCATGCTCACTAAACCATGTCCCTGCATGGACACACAGAATCATTAAGGTTGGAGAAGATCCCCGAGGCCCCCAAATCCAACCCCAGCCCACCCCACCATGCCCACTGACCACATCCCTCAGTGCCACATCTCCACGGTTGTGGAACACCTCCATGAATGATCACCCCCCCGCTTCCCTGGGCAGCTGTGCCAAGCAGAGCCATGTTACATTGCCTTCCAGTACGCACTAGGCTCCCTAGTAAGACAAGCTGTGTAATTATTTTACTCTTCTCTCACTTTAATTCCAGGAATTAAAAGTGAAAATCTATGGAGAAGAACCACTCTGACAAACAGGCTTTCTTCTCACAACGTGATGGCAGAACGTGAGTATGTTTTTGAAAAGCAACTTACAGGCTCTAGTTGGTGGTTTTATTAGCATTTGTGGCAGGAAAGGGTTGTGAGTTGGTGGGGAGAGGATGCTCATTTGTGTATACGTTCTGTGAGCAGCAGGATGGGCTTTTGCTTGTGCCCACAAGGGCATGACTCTAAGGCAAGGAACTGTCCTCTCAAGCAACATTTGGGATATCCACCACAAATCTTTATCAAAACACCTATTTACATGCATCTCAAGTTACAGGACTATAATTCTAAGAAAGACGAACACATACATCTGTTTTTAGAAGTGATTTAGATATGTTAATAACCAAATTTCATAGCCTTTCATTGATACTAGAACTTCTAGTGCTCATGCTCCCGAGTGGGTTGAGGTTTTTTGTTCTCACAGACTTTTTCATATGAGACATTTATTTCTATGGACTTGGGTATTTAAATGCTCTTCAGAACAACTGTGCTTAGCTTACTTGTGAGTATGAAATTTAGGCTTGTTGGTCATTTTAAGTTATGCCTTAAGCAGCCTTTTCTAGCCAGGCTCCAATTGCTGGAGCCCAGCGACTGAAGCCAGCTATGTCTAGACTGACTGCCTGTAGAGAAACAACTTGATTCTGAGCCAGATTCCCCCTGCACACAAGCTTGCATGGTTTGAGCAGCCTGTGCAAATTAACAAGAAGCCTTACAGTTTTGTGTGTCAGACTGCACCCATCTCCACCCAACTTCAAATTTAACCAGAACTTCAGTTCTTGATCTTCAGAAAGAGGAGTTCAAGTGCCCCAGGGCAGTTCCTGTGTCCCATGAATACCAAAGGTATCCGGGTCCTGAACAGCAATGTCCGCTGATTGTGAGAGTCCATTCTGGAAATCAAAGATAGGAAAAGGCAACCCCAACTTGTAATTTCAGCCTTTGTCTTTCATTGTTCCGAATGCCATCTTTGCCCTGGAGGGCTTCTAAAGCTCTACTTTGCTCTCTTTTGATACTAAGAGCTTGTCACAGGTCTGCTAGCAATTCACTATGGAGTTAACAGGCAGGGAAAGTTGGTCTGTGATGGAGCATCACCTACCCATTGAGCCAACTCAGTGTGAAGCAGAGAAAAAAACTTTTACCCAACAGCAAGATAAAATTTGGCCTTGTCAAACCCTGAGTGGCTGAGATCCAATGCCAAACTGATTTTAGTGATTAGAAGAACAGGTCCATACACACGGAAGGTAGCCTGGAGGTGCTGTTAAGTCCTACATCTCACAACCAACTCTTTCAGTGAGGTGTATCCAATACTGTTCAAGTTTATGTTGAAAGGAGGTGTGCTTTTCATGAAGGAGTGAAGGAATCAACAGAATTGGGAGCACGCTTGTTCTGCTTTGGATTCATAGCAAAAATCTGTAGGGATGAAAACAATGTGTTGGGCCTTACCTGAGCATGGGCTCGTGCAAAATGTTGGGTCCCACTGCAGCTATGGAGCTTGTGTAGACAACATATGGGATGTTCAGGGCACAGCAGGCCCTTAACACATTTTCAGTACCTGTGAGGCAGGTCGGGAAGGAGAAATATTAACTACTTTGGTTTCTACTATACAGGTCACATGAGATTTACAGGTCTTAAATAGATCCATCCTTTTCATAGCCGTAGGTTAAAGCTGTTGTCCCTTGGGTACAATTGCACAGGTATGGATGGTTTATAACACCAGAGCAGCAGCTACAATTTTAGTTGTAATGTGACGATCTCTATGGTTATTAACAACTGCATGGGCAACATGGTAAACTGCAGTCTTCTGACAAAAGAATTGGTGTTTTAGTTGCATATATTGCTTTGTAGAAGTGAGTGGTGACTGAAGGGTGAAAACCATTGCAACAGACTCCTGGTAAAATTATCAAAGAAATCCTGAATTTAGGATAATTTCAGAGATCGTAAGTCAGTATGAAGACCAGTGGAAAATAATTTAATTCTCCATTAACCTACCACTGTATAAAGTTACTGACAACCTCAGTTGATAAACATAATTGGAAACAGATGAATTAACATCATTCAGCTTAACAAAAAGCAGATTTAAAAGACTAAGTGACTAAATGGGCTCCTCAATCTAGTCAAGGATTCAGAAACTAGAGGTTGAAACAAAGGAGGGTATCAAAGCAGAACAAAGACGTAAATTCTTGCCAGCTATAGTAATTAACTACAGCCACACTAATATTCTTAAGCACCATTACGATTTGCTGAAAGACTTGATAGATAGCCCATTTACTTGCAGTTCCTAATCCTAGGCAAAAAATCTTTTGGCTGTTCAATTTATCCACAAATTGTTGTGCTTAAGGCAGTCATTGGGTGAATTTCTGTGACCTGAGTTATACAGGAGCCAGCTAGGATGATATACCTGTCCTGACTCTTTTCTCTTCCATGAGTTCTACAGTATGTGTGAAATACAGTTCAGCATTCTTCTATCCGCAATGACGAATGGAAAACTGTATCTTTCAGCTCTAGATTTTGAGCAGTCCTGGTGAAGGCAGCAGCCCAATGTAGGCAGGTCTGCTTGAAGCCATCCAAGGGAAGGCAGCAAGCTGGCAATGAAAAGGAAGATCTCACAAAGCCTCTAAAGGGCAGTGGGAGCCCTCTGTCTCTGAGTATCCTTGGTGTGCTCACACCATACAGGCTCTTAAAAGCATCTGGTTTTGGAAATAACTACAGCAATGTAGTTTAATGTTGCCCTTGAATGAATCAGCAAGTAGTAGGAGCCCTAAGCAGTTACCAAGTTGGTGTGTATATATGTGTACAAAATTCTTTCCTTCTGGTTCACAGCTGTTTTAGTAGGTAACAGCCAGAGATACCAGTGGAGTTGCTGCTGTAATTGGGATTTCATTGTTCTTATAGGCTGTGCTTATTTCTGAGATTGAACAAGTTTTCTTTAATCAGATCTTGCACCTAGCATGAAAGCAGCTCTTGGTGATAGGAAGAAAACGCTGTGGAGCTCTTGGCTAGGTGTGGCATGTAGTTACACAATAGTTAGAAATAGCATCACTTTAACTCAACTTTAATTGATGTCTTTCTCACATGCCAGACAGCTTCCTACCACTCTAGCTATGTTCTGAATCAGTACTATTAGTGAAAGTTATGTCCTTGATCAGAATAACTTATCCAATGTCTGGGTCCAGATTTAACTTTGCAAATTTAGAGGACACAGAAGCTAACGCTTCTTAACCAGAGGAGATACATATTTTGTAGTCTCTTGCATGACTTCACACCAAGGCGTTTGTATTTAAGGCTGAATATGAGGAAAAACTTCTCAGAAAGGGTGATGATGCAGTGGCACAGCTGCCCAGGGAGGTGGTTGGGTCACCGTTCCTGGAGGCAATCCAGAGCACTGGAGATGTGGCACCTGAGGGACATGGGCAGTGGGAAATACTGGTGGTGGGTGGATGGTTGGACTACATGATCTTAGAGGTCTTCCTCAACCTTAATGATTCTACGATTCTAAGGATGTATTTTGCTTAATTGCTTGTTTTAAAGAACTTACCCCCAACGTTGACAGCTTTCATTTCCCAAAAGGGTAAAGTGTTTCTGTAGTCCACAATAGCAGCTGTGTGGATAACCACGTGAACGCCCTGCATGGCAGCAAGGAGCAGACTGTAGTCTCGAATGTCTCCTTTCATCACTGTCACATGAGTGGTAGCTGGAGAAGAATAATATAAGCATAGATGCAGGGGAAAAAATACAAAACAGCATCTTCACATTCCTGCAGAATGAGGATCCTGCCTGGAAAGCTTTCTTCTCAGCAGGGCAAGAAGCAGCTTGCCAACTGTACTATTGGAATACATTGCCCTGGGGGGAAGTACATCCCCATTTCATGAACCCCAAGAAACCAGATACACATCTGGTTTAATTCAGTGCAGCACTTTGCCAGTTTACACCAGCTGTGGGTCAGAATAACAGCAGCTGTCACTGGGATCTCACATGGAGTTGAGGATAGCACTGAGCTACATGGGGAGACAGCTGGGCCTGAGCTGGGGCTGGCTGAGGACTTACTCTGGGACACGTGAAGAAGATATCTACAGCATGGTGGGAATAACATGAAGCAAGCTTGAAGGATATTGCCCAGAACTCCATTTAAATTGCAAATACTATAGGTGGGGGAGGGAAAATAATACAATATATTAGTTAAAACTTTTTAGGAAATTCCTTCCTTTGAGCCGCTGAGAAGTCTGGCTAATTTTCCTCCTTCCTTCTATTTTGTGTCTCTGAATAGCTGTTCTAAACATGGCTGTTATTGGCATCTACCACTAATTGTCATGCTTTTACATGAGCCTCCTGGGCTGAAGTGTTATATGGCTTCATTCTGATCACCTGTCTTAAGGCAGCTGGGTGCAATTAAGACCAGCAAGAGAGCGGTCAGGGATAAGCAGAGAGGTGTCAAGCACCAAGAGAAATCTGCAGATTGTTAAGGCCTGATGAGTGTTATCCAGGGCTGCTAATTGGGTACCTGATGTAACTGCAGGATTACTGCTTTATCATATACTCCAGAGAACTTTTGGTGGAGGCAGTGGAACACTGAAGTAGTGCAACTGAAACGCCTGCGTTTAGAAGGGAGGTAAAGTAAGAGCCAGGAAAATTTGGAAAAGCTTAATGTCAACACCAGGAATTTCAGGAATGTGTGCTTGAAGAATATGTGCGTAAGTACCCACAGGATAACCAGGAGAATAGTAGCAACTGATGTGGATTTGTCAAGAATAGGTCATGTCAGATAAATCTCTTTTGTTCTTATGACACTTGGACGTAGGAGAGCAGGTCAGTGTCATCTGTCCTGATTTTAGAAGGGGTCTGGAGACTCCATGTCATTCCCATAAGCAAATCAGTCAAACAGGTCCCAATAAGCCACATGAGGGTGAGCACGAAGCTGAATTACTGCTCCGAGGGAACTGCCAGCTGTGGTAGGTAGCTACCCTAAGGTCTTTTCATTGTTTTCATCAAGAATGTGGCATATTTGTTAAATCAGCAGATAACGTTAAATGGGAGGGTTCCAAAGTATGCTGGATGATTAGAGTATGAGCTGATAGAGATAGGGACAAAGAGAAGATAATGGGTGTAGTAGGGAAGAGGTAACAGGCCCAACCTACCTCATAAAATAATTGGGCCAGATCACTTGTTGGCAGGAACTTGCAAGTGGGAAAAAGGCTTAATTGGATTGACAGGCAAGAAAAGGGATTATGGTGCAGGACGGAAGAAACAAATGGTGAGATGTTGGTGTAGGCTGCCCAGGCAGGTGGCGGAGTCACTGTCCTGGAGGTTTTCACAAGAAGAGTGGACGCGGCACTGAGGGACATGGTTAGCGGTGTAGTGGCGATGGGTTGATGGTTGGACTAGATGTTCTTTCCAACCTGAATGATTTTATAATTCTATGACATTCTTCTGCTTTACTCAGCACTGGGAAGGCCACAGCTGGCCTCTGTCCTGCCCTCAGTGACGCTTTTCCAGAACAGAGCAATGCGAGTGGGATGCAGAATTGTCAACTATGGAAAAGAAAGAAGCACCACAGTCCTCCCTAACCTAAAGGAGAAAGCAGTAGAGAGGTAGGCTGTCAAATCGTGAAGGTTGTTTTTAAAAAACACTGAGCCATTTTTACTTTCTCAGTGGAAGCAAGCTGAGGGGTTGGACAGTCAGAGAGAGAGAGCCTCAGCCTGCTACTAACCCTGCAAAGCCATGTGAGTTGGTTGGCTTGTTTGGGGTGGGTATTCTCAAATCCAGTAAAACGAGTTGCTTCTCCCCTACATATCTCACTGTAATCAGTTCTGGTGAAACATCAGAAGGCAACATTCAGAATTGTGATCAAATTGAATAATTTAATATCTTTGAGCATGTTTACTGAGCCTCACCTCTTCCATTTTATGCACAGCACATTGGCTGTAGGCTTCTCTCACAATTAAGTAATTTATTATGCAATATCTGTAGCAGATGCTGAGCTTGATTCTATTGTTGCCTGCCTTTTGGTTGTTTTTTTGAATTTTTAGCTATTGGAGCATAGGTTTTGTCTGTTCAATCCTTGTTTCCACCCCATGCCTGTAACTGTGGTATCTCCAGCATAATACCACCTGTCCTGAAAGGGAGGGTTGTGTCTGCTAAATTCAAGTTGATGCTCTTTTCTTACCTGTGGCAAAATTTTCTACTTCTTTTCTTGCTACTGAATCAAAAACTCTGACTTCTTTGATGTAGTCTTGTTGAGACAGGAGCTCTGTGATCTTTTCCCCAATAAAACCACATCCTCCTGTCACCAGGTAGACCTGGGCTCCATCCATTTCTGAGGACGTTTTTGTGGTTAAGGAGCAGAGAGATCCTATAGTGCACTGTTGATCTCTCAGCCAATACGTTTTCTGATCTAAGTCTAAAGTCTAACCTTTGCAGTGTTGGTGTTATTGGCTGAACATTAACTCCATCCAGTTATGCGTAAGTCAGGTTTTTGCTGGCACAGCCACATTGGTGCTACACAGTTCTGGTCTTTCTGACTCAGCCTTTCCCTTCCACTCACTGGTGTAGGATCAGTGGGGCACCTCCAGCTTGTCTTGGTCCTTGGCCCATCTCAGCCCACAGTTGCCATGCTGAGTGTTTTTCATGGTCAGTTGGTGTAGGTTGGACCTCTGTGCAAAGAGTGCATGTCCTGGAGGTGTGCTCAGGGCATCCCTCATTTAGTATGAAGCTACTAAAAAGTTCTTGCTGGCATGCACTAATGAATTTGTATAGACAGTGAAACAGCAGCAGATCTACCCAGCACTGTGTAGAACTGCACACAATGCAGGCAGGTTCAAGAATGGGCATTTGTAATGTCCATGATGGCTTTGCTGAATTAATTCTGCTTGGAATTGGAATACACAGACACACACGCACACACACACACAATTAGGAGGAGAAAGTCCACTTAATTTGAAAAATGTGTAGTGGCAAAAGCTGTACCACATCCTCTGGCAAATTGTTGCAGTAATTAATCACTGTCATTGTTAAGAATGGACTGCTGTGTTTTATTCAATGGACAGTGGCTAATACACCTTCTCCTCGCTGAACTATGGACATATGTTATGCAGTTTGTCATGTGGATAAAAAATGGGATTGAAGGGTTAAGACAGTTTATTCAAAGGCTATCAGTATTTTGCTTGTGTGTGTTTTGGGGATCAGCTCCTGCTAGAAGTGCAAGCTGTTAACTCTGCCATTGATTTTCCTTGTACTGTGTTAAGCATTGGGAAAAGAACCATTTCCCCTATGATTACAGTCCCTGGCCGCAATGGCCCAGAGACCAGCACAGACCTGAAGCTAATTGGTACTTGGCAGACCAATGCAGCCACAAACGTCCCAAGAAATTAGTTTGGCCTTTTATCCAGCAACTCCCAATCCGTACACTAGTGATTAACAGCCCTGCCTTCCCTCAGGGGACTTGTGCAAGGATAAATATATCAGAGTTGGAGATCTTTGGACACAAAAACAAGATAAATACACCCTGAAGGACCCAGAGCAGTGCTGCATGGGAATGTTTGGCAACAAGTTACCTTGAGCCTCTCCTGATCAGCACTGCAAAAAGATCTGCATGAAGTTGAGGCCTTGACTCTGTGGACGTTTCTCGTTGTTTACAGTACTTTGCTACAGTAGTGATAGCTGCGTATCTATGGTGTGATATGACCAGTGGGGAGAGCACTGGCTGTGATTTACACATCTCTTGTTTGTATTAGGGAGCAAAAACAAGTTCAGAAACCAGACGTGTCACCTATGACAGAAGCACTTGGGGTCCTTTGCCACCTCCTCCCATGCCTGGCTGTGGAGGCTTCCTTGCAATGCAGGATGTGCAAACTTTACGTTGCTTGAAGGCTTACCAAGGCTCCCTTCCCTTCTTTTCTTCCTTCTTTCTTTCCTTCCTTCCTTCCCTACCCGGATTTGCATACATACAGTGAGAGAAAGCTGAGATGGCAGGAAAGAAAAACAGATGCCTTAATTTCAGGATGCATTCTGCTTGAACTTGCTCTGAACTTTGTAAATGCAGGACACCTGACATCATACTCATTTACAGTATGTTTATTTCTCAGTGCATTACATGAAAGGTCTTTGGTATTTGTGGGTTCTTGAATACTGTTCCCACTCTGCTCTGTAAGAAAATGCTGAATACAAAACATTCCATATACAGTAACAAAACCCATAGCAAATAAAGAGAAATAGGTATCTTGAACAATAACATAGCAATATGAAAACAGGTAAGTAACCATGCAAGAGGTGGAACAAACAGGTTGTGTTTACAACAAACATTAGAGCCTGCCATAAATTAACTCATCGTGTCAGAAGAGATTATTTATTTGTGTTCTAAGTTTAGAAACTACACGACTGCAAAATACTGCCTATGGCTGCCCTATTAAAGACCAAATGTTGTATAGCTTATTACAATGGGACCATTTGCACACATACAAAACACACTGATATAAATAAAAAGATACTGCGTAAAATAAGTAGTGAAAAAGTTAACGTTTCCTTCTATGGGTGGGAATGTGCACTGTGGACAGTTACAGCACCTTTGAATTGCCTGGTTTCAAAGCAATAATGGAAACTGCAAGTAGTTTAACCCCTATATCACCAAGCACGGAATGTAATCTCGAGTAAAGCAGAAGCTGTAAACATGGAAGAGAAAGAATTTCCAATATACTGTATTAAGAAGTAATTCCAGAAGCTGATTGTCTTTTGGAAGCCTTTGTCACAGTGGTTGGGTTCATTACATTAAAACAGTTCATGGAAGAGACTGGGATTGAAAGTGAATCCCAGAGCCAAACTTTCAGGAAGCCATGTGCACCAGTTCCTGTGAGCTGGCAACTTGGATCTGCTTATTATGGCCTGTCCCTGTTCCTATGGAAGGTGTTGGGAAAATTACTGTGGAGTTTGGTGGGAGCAGATGAGGGTTCTTCTCTCTGGTTTATTCTTATTTCCCCAGGTTGCTATCAATTCTTTACAGTAAGTGCAAATTGGATACTCTGGAGAGAAGCATTCTCCACCTCCCAGGTGTACCAGATTGCTGGTGAACGTCAGGGTGCACAAGTTGCAAAGATTTTTCAGTTGTGCAATGTGCTTCTGGTTAGCTCACAGCAAGGAGAATGCATTTCTACCACCAGAACTGATCCAAGTTAGAAACACACTGGCGTTCAAAGAAACATGAAGAATTTCAAAGAAGTCTTAGGAAAAAAAGGAAAAGAACACACTATGGTATTGCACAGTATGCATGTAAGATAAAGCACTAAACATTTCAATTAAAATATATTTCTAAATGAGCACGCATCCAAATAAATCCACTCTCTAAGTTACACAGACATGGCAAGATGCGTAGATGCCCAGGCTAAATGAATCTTAGTATCCTGCCTAAGATGGGAAATGTGGTTGGAGTGATTGGCTTAGTCATGAATGCCATTAATTGCTGAGTGTGAGGCTGTGTTCACCTTCACAGCATATTTAAACTGGGACTGTACAAGAGCATGGTCCAACCATTGCGTAAGTAGTGAGGAACGAAACTCCAGGTGAGAGGGGAAGTCCAGTTGGTTTAATCCCACTGTAACCCAAATTAAAGATACAGTTCCACGTGAAAGAGAGATACAGGAACAAAGCAAGAAGTGTGGAGAGCAAAAGCTGACATAGCTCTTAAATCAATTTAGAAAAGGCAATAATTAAAACTGTTGCAACCCAAACCTAACCAATCTTATGACTGTTGGCTTGGCAGGATTAATTGGAAACAACTTCAATTACATTCCCTTTCATCTTACCATTAATTTGTTTTAAATAACTTCTTCATTTAAAATCTGAAATCCTAGTCAATATGAATGAAGAAAGTACTCATTAAGCTAATGCAATAGCTTGGAATTCATAAGGGCAAACTCGGAGGAAAAAACATTTCTCTTTCAATTCAATGTGAAAGCTCCAAAATGCCAGGGAAATGAAAATGGACCCATTGTTCTTTTGCTCCAAATTCAACCCTGAAGTCATAGGACCAGTGAAATGAAATTTAATGTTTCACCTTTTCAATATTGCTTGGTTAATTCCTGAATCTGAACCCTTAATACAGCCAGTACCTCTAGCTTGCACCAATCTGCTCAGCATACATGTTTAGCTTGGTCTGTGATTTCTCCTCAGCTATTTATGTAGCTGTACAGCAGTAGAAGCTTCTCCATGTGGACAATTTTCTCTGTTACTTGTTAAGCATCAACTTATGCTATTTTGCCCATTTTGAGAAGGATGGTTGGATTTCTAGGGAACGGGGCCAAACGAACCCATTTGGCAAACTCAGTTATTCTAAAGTAGCCTTTATCCTGTTCATTTCTGAAAATACAATGCCCTTCAGAGGTAACATTTGGGTGCTATGATGTCTCTGTGTGTTTACAATATATGCAAAAGGTCAATTTAATGCGTGGTCAATGGGCTGGCAAAACTACTTCATTTTAAGGTTCATTTCCAGTATAGCATGTTTGTGTTTTTACCTTAGAAAGGTCACTTTGGATGATGAGGATTCCTGAATGCACGGACCATACATACATACGTTGGTTTCTACAAAAGCTTTTGACAAAAAGTAGTTGTAGCAGTACTGCTTGACTCTTTCAGATAGCTATATACCTTGCACTAGGAAGCAGACAGAATGCAACAAATGTTTGTGACTGATGTGTTAAGATGACAAACACAATTTGCTCACTTTTGTTCTGGTCTAAAGGTGAAAATTTGACAGAAGAGTGATAAATGTATATATATATACACCTAAGTAAAAACAGTACCATTGGTTGTGTCGATCAGTCTTACCATTTCTAACAAAATTCTATGTCTACATGAATGGCTTGTCTAATTGGATTTGCACAGAAGGTGTAAGAGATTCATTGGTCACTGAAGGGCAGGTTCAGTCTCTTCACCTTGAATGCTGGGACTTTTGTCAAAAAGTTGTTATTGCAAGTAGTAGAATGATTTTGTATTTAGCTTCTGAGTGCAGGATAACCTCCTGTCAAGACTAATCCCAGAGTGTGATTTGCTGTTACACTGTCTGGGGATTCAAGTAGCAAAGATTCTCCCATAGAATAAAAAAACCCATGGTAATACTTTTCCTTATTGATGTTTTGTAATAGTTTCTTAACTCTACATTTTCTGATAATAGTTACTGGTGTTACTAAACTTTCTCTGTATGTATGTGCAAAATGAACACAGCATGGTAAAATTCCATTGCAGTTCCATTATATTCCATCCATCTGCTCTAAATTTTCACAGAAACAGTCAGATCTCATTGAAGTCAGTGTACGCTATCAACATTTTCATCAAAAGTCCTTTCACCAATACAATTAATGCCATTCACATGCAATCAGCAACATGTAGAGTAGAGATTTTGATGCTGAATTCTGAACAGTAATCAGAATTTTCAGATGAACAGTTTAAAACGTTCCTGGAATTTTCCAATTTGTTCTTTGCTTAAGAGAAATCCCTGCAGATAAGAATGCTTTAAAGGCTTATGAAAGTGTTACCTTCAACTGGGAGTCAGCTTGACACCACTGCATGAAACAAAAGCAGATGCCACCAACTGCACTGAAGGACAAGGTTAAGGTTTGGCTTTGAGCCTAGTTGGGATTGATTATGTCAGCCAGTTAAGCAGGGCTTTACCGACTGACTTTCAAGGGCTGTGGGGAACAGGGGAATGATTAAACTCTGGAGACATATTCAGGAGGTGTTATTGCTATGGACAGCTTCCAAGGATCCATGACATCTGGTATTCCAAAGGCAAAATAACAAAATCAAGAAAAGTGTCCATACAACCCTCTCCAAGCTCTGGGTAAGGTACTCCCTGCAATAAGGGCATAGCATTGGTCAGGTAAGCAAATCCAACTGCCAATACTAGAGCTTCCTACTCACTTCATTTGCACTCTGTAATTAAGCACTGGGATACTGTATCTTTAACTGGTGGACGGGCAGGGAGAAGATAGAGATGCTCCTACTTCATCCGACTGCTTCTCCTTTTGGCTTCACTGTCATCCAGCAGTGAAGAGAGGATCTGGTAGGCTTGAGGCTGCTGAGGTCCTCCACGCTTGATCTTGATGCTGCTTCGCAGAGGAGAACCCGGGATCACGTCTTGTCCAGAGCCTGGCTCAATGGAAGATAAAGAGTCTGTAAGGAGAGAAAGTCACGGGAAAGCACTATTTAAAAGGGGAGGCTAAGGAAAGACTGAATGGGCCTTTCTGAATGATTCCTCTTCTGGAAGAAGTGTCGTCCTTCCTGCTGTCTTTCTATCCAACAAGAAGTCGTGTTTGCTGCCATCGTATTACTCCAATATTTAGCCCTTTCTGAACTCTTTTGGGTAAATACTAGTACTGCAAGCAACACAGCAGCTCCTGTTCCTTTATAAATCTCTTATATATCCTTCCTTTATAAAAAACACTGCTCTGTTATTGATCACAATTTGCCTTGGGCTGCAATGGCTACTCAGCATTGCCCACAGACTCCTGTTACTGAAGGATAAAGCATTAGCAAGGGGTCACACAGAAGTGATGTTCCTGGGGACAGAGGTACCATTTCACTCCTTGTGAAGGTGGACATCTTTCCTGAAAGGATTGAATGAAAAGCTTGATTCACCCTAGGCTACAGCCACATTAGCCATGAAGCTGGGAATAAATATTAGCTGTCTGCTCTCCCAGCATGCTTCATGTTAACACGCACGTCCTCTTCCTACAGCATCCTGCTTTACAGAGCTAGATGTGCTTTTGACTACGGCCACTCTTCAATTTTCCCAGCAGTCAGCAGCAGATGCTGCCAATGCAATGCTGCCTCATCACTTGGAATGCCCTGCTTTCATCCTTTTACCTTCCGAGAGGGATGTTTGTTTGCTCATTTCCCTGCCAAGGGTTCAGCCTCACACACCAGACCCCCCAGCCTTGGTTCGTTCACTTGAGGCAGCACTTCTATGCCAAGGGAGCAATTGACTTCAGGATTTGTGCTGTGCTCGCTGCAAGCATGCACTGCCAAACAGTTTGGGCTTTCCTGTGTCCTGCTGGGCTGCTCTCCACTGTGTGCTGGGCCAGATAATCTCCCACTGCAGAGAAGAGGTTTGTTTGCTGGTATGTTTTGCCTTGTTGCTTGGGTGGCTGTGGTTTTGAAACCATGAAGTTTCCTGGGAAAATGAGAGCATGCGATTGGCATTTCTGCGTGGGTCTCTGAATTGGGTGGAATTGAGCTACCCAGGAACCTGTGGTAAGATTTGTGACACTTCCACTGGGAAAACTACCAGGTGGTTGGTGCTGGGTGACTTAGAGCTGCGTGGTGCCCTTCACTGCAAGGGAGGTCTGTGCTCAAGGAAGCCCTGCTTTGTTGCATTATGTCTTTTTCCATTTTTTTCTTTTTAAAGCATATTCACAAACAGAGATGAACATAATAGCATAAGGAAAACATGCTTCACTTTCTAAGTTCTTTTTCTAAGTAGTATTTTTGTAGAGTCTAAGTATGTCTTAAGAATGGAACTGTTTCAAAAAAACAGAATGAAAATATAATTCTCTGTTACTGGATAAAAAGGGAAATATTTATATGAAGTCATGCAACATAGATGTTTAAACATAGTTTTTAAATGCTGTGCAATTAAAAATCATCTACTTTTGCTGATGTAGTTACATTGGTATAGAGTATAATAGATACAAATAACTCATGTCCATCCCAGGCAATAGCAGAAAACACGTTTATGACAGTAAAAATGGCTTGCTAAAATGCTGCTGAAATGCCAAACAGACAACATGTAAAACTGAGAAACGAGGCAGTTCTGCAGTGGCAAACTTTGTGTGCATTCTCTAGTTCATGCTCCATTGTCTATACAAGTTTGTAGAGCTGATTTTTTTGCTTTACAGTAAAAGCAGAGATGCAAAGTAAAAGATCATGGAGGATTAGACCCCGGGTCCTGTATCTGTGACATTCGCTGGGCTGTAGTTACAGACAGGGTTCCCCTTCCACTCCTAGCAGAAGACCAGGCAGGTAGGCATGGATTGCTATGTAGGGAGCCTAATAGGCATCTTCCTGGCACTGTCACCAGGTCAAAGCAAACAAGCATAAAAATATCTCTTCTTGGTCTATAAAATCCCGTGAAAACATGAAACAAACTAAGATTAATGCAGAGGTAAGGTCAGGATGACTGCAGCTGAAATCATGGGTTCATGATTCATGATTTCCCAAAGCTCGTGCTGCTGCCTGTTGCTTTTGGAATTAGTGCTTTGAGCCTCTAAAAGGTACATCTCCATTGAACAGTGAGGATGGTGTAGAGACCCAAGCCTGTTCAGCCATACAGTGGAGCACTACACACCAACACTCTTTTGGCTTTGAAGTGCCCAACAGCATTTTCATTTTAGCAGACTGCTGGCTGCAGGAGTGGTTTGTGGGCTCTCAAAGCCTATTGCACTACTGCTTTAAGTCATCTGGAACTTCTAGATAGTTAAACTAAGCATTTGCCATATAAATATCCATGAGAATAGAAGTGGATGTTGATCTGAGGGAAGGTGTGGTAGCAGCTCCATTTAAAAGCAGGGCCAAGAATGAAGTTCCGTGGCCAAGCAAGGCCATGTGAGGTTCCTAATTAATCTAGTTAAGAAATATTCAGCTCAGTGTCATGGACCTGCCTTGTGTCTCACAGCCTGAGATAGTAGATTCAACCAGTATTTTGCTTCTGCTGTGTTTCAGTTGGGAAGAAATTGGCACAGCAACTTTTGGCAGCTCTGAGAGAATTGATCCTCAAATACCACCAAGGGAGAAATCTGATCTGTGATGACTACACAACCCCACACTCTGGTTAAGGGAAGAAAGCAGTCATAAAGGGATGACGCCATACATTGCACCCATGATGGGAGAGCAAACAGCCTCAATAGAAAATATAAATTCTATTTAGAGGAACATGTGAGACTTTCTTTAAATCTGATTGTGAAAATAGGTTTGGTGTCAGTTGTAATAATGAGAACTTCATGGATCATTCATTTTTTTGGGTAACATTGGCAGAGACTTAGAACACTGGGAGGACATCTAATCATCAGGCAGCTTCCTGAACAGAGACCCAGTTGTATAGAAAAGAAAACTTCAGCGAGGCTTACCATGAATTCCTATCATGTGCTCTAGAATCAAGACCCTCTCAGCTAAAATCTTCAGAGCTTCTCGAAGTTGTTGAACACCTTCCCCCTGCAAGACAGAAAAGAAAACCAATAGTGCTAAATATTTGCAAAACAGGCTTATTGTACATAACGTTGGCTTGGTAATGCCAAACTGTGCAGTGTAAATATTTAACAAGAGAAGTCATAAAAACATGAGATAAGCTGCAAGAGTGAAGTTGGAATGCAGGAGAAATCTCTAAAGAAAATCTCCTCAGTTATACCCTACATTTGCAGAGCCTCTGACTAAGCCAAACCTTTCACTTTGGTTCCTGCTTCTACAGTGAGCCAAACCCAGGGAGTATATTCCTGTCAAATATGTTATGTTATGCAGCTTATGTTAATAACTGTACTACCTGGAGAACAGGTTTTGCTCTTGCCTGACGTTTACTCTGAACGTCATTGAGTTTCTTGGACTTTCTCTTCATTGGGACACCAGAAAAGCGAGAGGGTTGGCAAGCCTCATCTTGCTTCTGCCTTATAAAATAAACTGAAACAGTGGCACATGTGCTCATCCTGATGGACTTGAGCCAGCAGTGTGCGCTTGGAGGCCAACAGTACTGTGGGCTGTATCAAAAGAGGAGTGGCCAGCAGGGAGAGGGAGGTGGTTGTCCCTCTCTACTCTGCCCTCATGAGGCCCCAGCTGGAATACTGCATCCAGGTCTGGGACCCCCATCGTAGGAAAAATGGGGAGCTTTTGAAAAGGGTCCAGAGGATGGCCACAAAGATGATCAGAGGGCTGGAGCACCTCTCCTATGAAGATGGGCTGAAGGAGCTGGGCTTGTTCAATTTAGGGAAGAGAAGGCTGCGGGGTGACCTCATTATAGCCTTCCAGTATTTAAATGGAGATTATAAACAGGAGGGTAGTCAACTTTTTACATGGGTAGGTATTGACAGAACAAGGAGGAATGGTTTTAAACTAGAGGGAAAAGTTAGATTAGATGCTGGGGAGAAGTTTTTCACTGAGAGGGTGGTGAGGTGCTGGCACAGGCTGCCCAGATTGGTTTTGAATGCCCCAACCCTAGAGGTGATTAAGGCCAGGTTGGATGGGGCCCTGGGATCTGATCCAGTACTTGATCTAGTGGCTGGCGACACTGCCTGCAGCAGGGGGGCTGGAACTTGATGATCCTTAAGCTCCCTTCCAACCTAAGCCATTCTATGAGTCTATGACTTCGTTCTGCCTCTCACCAAGCTCTGAGGCTGGCCACAGGTAGTCTTTTCTTACCTTGTAGCAGCTTTGTGTGGGAGAATAACATGTGGGGGCTGAGGAGGTGTTCAGCATGCAGGAGGGCAGCTGACAACATGGCCAACAGACCACTAAGACCTGGCTTTCTAGCATGCAGTATGTTGTATACCAAGCTTCATCTCCTCTGCTGCCCTTTTAACTGCTTACAGGAGCCTTGCCCCTCACAAACCAAAAGGAATATGATTAAAATACAGTAAAGAGCTACAAAGTAAAGCAAAAACAAAACAAAACAAAACCACAGTAAAAACCCATGCTTACATCAGCACCTTTATCACCTTCCTCGCCCTTCTTGCCTGGTTCACCCTAAAACAAACAAAAAAGAGAAATTTGTCTCCATATGACTGAGGATCCTGCCCAGAATCACTTCCCTCCAATGGACCACAGTAAAGATGACTCCTGAGCTCTGCCCTAGCTCCCAGCAGCTTTCCAAGAGGTCACTGCTATTTCTCACATTGATAAACTTGGCTGGGGGTGGCCAAGCTGCACGAGGGGCTGGCTGCCATGGCCTGGACCTACAACAGATCTCAATGAACAATGTCTTAGTCCACAGCGTTGAGAAAGAAATGCTGTTCTCCTCCCCCAAACATGCAATTGTGCATCTTTGATTTACACCATAAAATTCCTCCTTTCTTCTTTCATTAATTACTCATATCATTTTCTGCCTCTGAAGATGCTCATTAAGCTTTCTGTGAGCAAAATCCCTACGTGCTGTGAACGCTGGTCTGATGTTCCCCATAACCTAAGTTCGTGCATTTCCTGAAGAACAGAAGACACAAAGAGATTAAGCCACAAGCTAAAGACAAAGCCTAACAAATGGCTGAATGAAATAGGGTGGAAATGCCTGGACTCTTCAGACTCACTGGACATCCCTGACATACTTGCAAAGCAGAGAGTGAGGATGGGATGAAGGGCTGAAGAAAAGGTTGTAGGAGCTGTACAGTATGATGAGATGGAGTTAAGGAAGGGTGAAGAGAAACTTCCCAGAGGAACTAGGATCTCTCTGAATGCTGCCAGTCAAGACACCCAACTTGTTCCACTCACTTTCAGCCAAACTTCAGCTCTGTTTGCACTCTAGCCATACATGCCTATGCAGACATCGCCTGCGTGCACTGGTTCAGCTACTGCCAAAAAATCGTTTGGCCAAGTCTCTTAATCTCATTAAAGGTTTTCCAGCTCAGCTTGGCAGATCAAGGTGCAAGAGGACACCGAGAGCAGCTGATGTACCTTGGGTTAACAGTGCCCTTTGAGCTCTGGTAGTGCCAGGAACCTCACAGGGCAGGGAAGGGATTCTGTCTGCCAGACTTTGGCTAGAGGGGATCTGCAAATACTGCACATCTCCTCCATTGGCATGTTGCCTTCCTGATCACTGCTCTCCACCTCTGACCTGTTAACAGGACTTTGTCAGCAGTCCTTTCCTGCAGTGCACTTGATGCCATTGACTGCCCTGTTGACAAAAGACCATTAGCAGAAGATGGCTGGTAAGGCTGCAGACATAGATGCTACCTTGCTTTGCACTGTGCAGCTAGGGCTTCCCATGAGGCAAACGCTATCAACAGAACAAATGAACTTAGAGCAAGTAACCTCCTCTCCTAAAAAAAATCAATGGGAATCTGGCTGCTCTGTGATACTTCTGGCTCTAGAAGGAAGACTCACAGCTGCAAGGCACCAGCTCCATTCCTTGAGCCACCCAAGGTGGAGAAAGCCTATGGGATCACTCTGACACACTCCACATTTCAGTGCTATGTTTTGCATTCCATTTGCAGAGGAATACTCAAGGTAAGGACTCTTGTTGAGCAAATCTCTGAGCTGGAGTCAGTTGACCTGAGCATTGTATCTGAGAGCTGGCTGAACCAGCTGCAGACCAGCTCAGTGTTTTTTTATGGTACCAGACATGCCAGGCAGGTACCAAACCCAACTGAGTCTCGTACACACCCGCAAGTACATCACTTACAGGAAATCCCTTAATGCCCCTCTCTCCAGTCAGACCTGCTTGCCCCTGTTGGAAATAAAGTAAGTGTCATTAGGAGACGTTTTTCCATTTGACAAGAACACAGTGTCATTTTTTACTAGTGGAATTAAGATGGCTTAATGAAAAACCTTACACTTGGGATAATAAGAAGAAATTCCTTTCCCTTGACATTATCACTTAGAGACAGCAAAAGGGGGTCATGGTTTTCTGTCAAGCATCAGCTCCAAATCCCATCACACTTTGGGGACGCTCAGTTAAATACTGAGCTACTCCACTCGGTACCCTCTCCATAAGATGATTAGCAATTTCTTGAACTTTACAGCAGTCAGTTATATTATAGCAGGAAGGAATTTGGCTGGAGATTCGTTTCTCACAAAGACAGAGCATTCTTCTCTCTAGTAAAACAGACAGGCTGATGCTGCCCCAGACAGCAAACAGAGCCCAGGACTCCCACAGAGCACTGATTTAATCTGCCTCCTGCTCCACACACACGTCCCCGCGTTAACTCCAGCAGCTACTGATCAAACCCACACACAGTATTTTGGTTGATGTGTTTCTTTTTCCTGCTGTGCTGATTTTCACATTGTTCTCTGTGCTTTCTTTCTTTCTTTTTGGCTAAACTAAAACATTTTGGAACCGTATGTGTTGGTGGAATGAAACGCCATCAAATTCAACATCTTTTTAGTGCCTGTTTTCCTCTGCAGCTCTGGTTGCCCACCCCAGAACATGCTGGAGCAGAGCACAATTCCCTAACTAGGAGAAAAGCTATAGATTATTTCATGAGAGAGCAGGGGCAGGGCAAAGGGAGGCAAAATTTAAAAGCATCTTAAGAAGTCTATTGATGAAACAGCCACACACTGAAACCGGCTCTTTTCCCTAAACATAAACAGAAACAAACCCATCCTTTTGTTCCTCAAAAATCATCTAGCTGGCGGCAGCTTTTTGTAGCATTTGCCAAAAAGGGAGAGCTGCTTTGTTACTCTGTCCATCCCACTGCTGCTTTGTAGAACACAAATGGGCCTTGGGCATCTCAAAACATTACTGTGGAGACCTGTGCAATGCACAGCCAGACAGCATCAGACAAAGGCCCACACTGACACAGAGAGCGCCAGGAGGAAGCCCAGTTTGTCAGGTGCTCTGAGCATCTTCAAAGGGAAATGCTTGGATTCTGCACTGGAAGGAGCAAGGGCTGTGAAAAAAGCACAGGCAAGCAGCAAACCACAGAGAGGAGACATAACAACACACTAGAAATACATAAACAGACTGTTCTCGGTGTCCAGGGGGAACAGAAAAGGATGTTATCAGCTTAAAGGGGATCAAAGGATATTTAGGTTGGATGTTAGAAGTATCTTTTATCCCAGGCCCTCAAGAACTGTACCTCTGCAGACTGCCTGCAGATGATGTGACGCATCCCTCGCTGGCACTCGTTAAGAATTAGATGAACAGAGACTGATCATGAGTGGCACACACAAATGTGCCATCGAGGGGATGTGCTCAGACTGCTTCAGGTCTCTTTCTACATCTGTTCTTTCGGAGATTAAGCAGGAAGAATGTATAATGACATTTTCTCATACCTCAACAGATATTGTCAACCCTCCTCTGCTTTTCTTTGCAGCTGCACAGCTCCTCCGCTCCGTGTAAAGCCAGCCCTAATTTGTATCCACCAAACCCCAAATTGCAGCATGCAGTTGTCAAAACCAGCATTCAAATCCACACTCACAAAAGACAAAAAGCACACAGAACGTCCTACAGAAATTCTGCCAGAAAAAGCGATCAGCTCTGCTTTCCGTGCTAAGGAAGAAAGGGCAGGAAACAGCATTTTTCTATTTAGGAAAGCATTGTGTATTTGAAAATCTCATTTGTCCCAAACCTAGAAGGAGAGGTACAGCTCTGAATATATACGAGGAAGGAATGAGATCAGAGTCTCAAGCATTTGTACTGAATGTGGACACTGTGCATCACAGCTTTTGTTTCAGAGGAAGTGCAGTAACACTCTTAGCAATATGACCAACCACAAACTAAAGCACCGTGTTCAGGGAATCATTGAGGAAGAGCTCTTACCAGTTTCCTGGATGGAAATTAGACACCTTGCTAAATGGCATGCTTCCTTCTTTTCTTTTTAAACTGGAAGTTAGCATTTAATGGCAACAAGCTGTAGTGGCTAGCCTGTACTGAAATTACAGTTACGGTTTCACTCTTTATTAGAACTTTAGGCTCAGAAGTGCATTAGAGTCTAATCTATTAGTAAAGCCAATAAATGCCCAAAGTGGGTGACCTGCATAAGATGCTCTCTTTCAAGTGGTTTCTTATGTAAGAATGGGGACCAAGAACCCATAAAATGGGCAAAGATGCTCAAATAAATATGAGTTTTTTGAAAGCATATCTACTCCACTCTCAGATATCCCCTTCTCTTTCATGTGAAGTCCCTCAGGAGAACATGAAACAACCCACCTGGGCCTTGCACAGTCTGGACAGAGGAACATAAGTATTTCACTAGTTATTCTCATGAATTCAAAAAGTCACCAAATAGGAGTTAACCAATTTGTATTTGCCTTTTTTAGCACCTTTGGTCACCCCTCTGTTTTTTTGGATTGGAGTACTGAGCAGAAAAAAAGGAGAAAAGGAGATGCACGTCATCTACAGCTACCTACCTGCAGGCAGTGACCTCCAACGTGATGGTAAAAGTGGCACTTGGAAGAGAATTTGTTCCCTACAGCTGCAGCACAAGAGCATGCCTATGCAGCCACCACTGCAGATATCTTTTTCTTTTCTTCCTAACAGGTGCCAGCCAACATTTTTCTTCTCTCTTTCTTTAATTCTTTGACCGTTCCACAGTAGGGTCTCACTAACGTTCCACAGTCCATCTGTGCCCACTTCCACATTTTGCAGATCTAACTGCTCAATGCTTGCACCATGTACTAAGATCTCAGGTGATTTTGTGTCCCTAGTGCTTCTCAGAAGCAATTTCAAAGACCGTGGCCTTTTGGAGAGTAAGCTTGACAGAAACAGCTGTAGGCCAAACTGCCATCTGAAACCCTTCCTTAAATGCTGGAGTGGGGATCTGACATGGATATATCCTTGTTAAGATTTTTCTCTGTTCGTTCCTAAATTTCATCTGTGTGCAAATAGTATTCCGACAGCCCTTCTTGCTACAGTTATTATCATTTGACATAACCATTAAGGACTGAGGTATAGCAAACTTTCTAAATAAATTAAGAGCATCACTTGACCTGGGGAACAACTTTGGTTCAGGAGAAGTTTGATGAGCTTTTACTGCATTACCATCACAGATGGAAGTCATCAGAACATCTAAAACAGTCCACACTAAAGAGCTTTGGTTGGCAGAAGAAGGCTGGCCTCTGCCAGGTTTAACATTCCAAGTATTTATTACCTCTCTCTCCTTAGGGAACACCAGACACTATGTAAGTTATTCGGTCTTTTATCTGTATGGGAAACCTTCATCCTGTTGGTTTGTTTTGGGTTTCTTTTTGCAAAAGACTTAGAAATTCTACATTTAAAATGGATCATGGCTGCAGTCCCACAGAATCTGAAAGAGTTGTACAAATTTCTAAGGCATTCACCCAGATCTCGCTGGGAATCCCTCCACATACGTAAAACCTTACCCTCTCTCCTCGGTCTCCTTTGGAGCCTTTGGGCCCAGGTTGTCCTGGAGAGCCTGGTAAGCCCTAGAAGAGATGCATGATAAGAAGAAATTAGTTCCTATTGCACATCCATTATGAAGATATAGCCAATACATTTCCCAGTGATCCTCAGCTTCTGTAAACCCCATATATGCATTAAGTGACTAGGCTGGATTCTTGTTTGCCCTCAAGCAATAACAATGGAAGCTCTTTTTGCAGATACCTTAAGCCCTATATTTTCTACATATCCCTCTTTTTAGTTCTCTTAATGAACTGCATGCTGCTAATACAACATTTTGTGAAGGGTCAATGTGACAGGATAGTTCTTGTTCTCAGTGACTGAGAAGAAATTAACAAATAGATGGTATGGTTAGCCTAAAAATCCCCGCTGCTTTCCCCCCTCTTCATAATTGCCTCAGTGGGTGGCATGAGTAACCATACATACCTGAAAATTAATTGGATTGTGTAGTGGAAATTATTTTGAAGCGATTCACTCACCCTAATAAACAATTTTCAAATTAAGCCCAATCTCTACTAATAATTTTGCTCCCTGGGTTGAGTAAATCTATAAAGCAAATCACCAATGGTTATGAAGGGTGTTGTCTCCAGACTTCTACTAATTGAACTGCTCTGCAGAAATTGATCCAAATTCTTAAATTACCCACCCAGTGAAGCCACAGTGAGAAACCAGGCAGGAAGAGAACAACACTGTTTGTTTCTATTTACCATGTCAGCTCCACATGACCGTATGCAAGATGCTTTTTTCCACCTCAAGTAACTTGAACTTGAAGTCCTTGGAGACTGCAGCGCAAGGAACCCCAGCTCCACTTCAGGCAGCTGCTGCTTCACGCTGACGTGTTTAACAGCAGCCCCCACTACCCACCACCGCTCAGCATCCAGAGAAATGGGCTTTCTAGCACAGCTGCCAGGAACCTCAGCCTGTAGTTAAGTGGCCCGACAAGGTCAGGCCTTAGTGTTTCAAGGGACAGTGGGAGGAACGCTCTCCCAGTTTCAGGATTTTGAGGGACTAATGGAGAAGCACTCTCTCAGCTTCATCTGGGAGGCAGCCCTGCTCACCATTATCACGTTGCTCCTTGCCTGCAGTCAGTCCAACCAGCTCACCACCAACTTGTGCAAGATGGCAGCTTAGCTACACCACCTCTGTATCCACAAAAGATGCAGAGATTCAGGCGTGATACAGGAGGTTAACCAGGGCTGGCAAGCAAGGTAGGGCACAGACCAGATTTGGCCTTATGTCAAAAAGCAGCGTGAACAAAGCTCAAGTGTCCATAGGTGACCTCTGCACCTGACAGCTCTCTACATTCGACTTCAGTGCGTGTTTGCAGAGGGATGCTCAAGGAACACTGAATTAAACAAGTCTCTTGTTAAAAATAAAAAATTTATAATGCCTGCTGCATGTGAAAAAGCCAGACTCTATTAAAGAACCTATTTATGAATTGTGAATTACCTTATATTTAATCATGTTAAACTGCAACTGTCGTTTTGCTGCCAAACTTCCCACTGTGTTCATATCTATCTGGAGTTTCTCACCGCTCTCCAGAGCATTCACTAATTGAAATGATTCTGCTACACTGGCAAAATTTCACTAACTTGCTCTCATTGCTTCTTCAAAGTGATTAATAAATACATAGTAGAAGTCTCCTTTCTCTAATTTCCAGCAGTATCAAACCTGTCATATCAGGATCTAAGTCACATCCGTTGTCTAAATTACTTAACCTTTCTCTCTCTTCTGTACTCCTCAGTCACTTTTATCTCTTTAATTCAAGTAAGATACCTAATATAGAAATATTTGTTGTCACTGGTTTGCCTCTACAGTAAGAAACATTCATCACAAACTGGAGTCCTGTTGTATCAGCCAACCACCATCTGCAGCAGTTTGGCCACTCATTATTTCATCATAACCTTCATTTTTTCAACTTCTTTTTTCATCCATGTAGTTATTTTGCCCTTCCACCATAAAACATTCTTTTGACTGAGTTTACAGTTCCCCATAATTATCCTCCCCTCCACAATTTTGGTATCAATATCTAATGAATCAAACTGATCCGAATTTGTGAAGTTTGTACTGAATGGAAAGTGCTATTTCCAATAAATTAGGATGAAGAAATTCACCTTGGTGAACTGGTGAATTCTCAATGACACATTTTTCCTCTTTTATGTGTTCCACAGGAAATGCAGTGTTTTTCTATCACAATGTTAGTAAAGCCCACGTCAAATCCTTTGCATCAACTAAGGCTACGGTGAAATGTTTTGACACAGTAGCAGCAAGATATGTTGTTATGATTGAGGGAAAACCTGGAAAGTAGAACCATTTCAACTTCTTAACCCAGTTCATTATGAAAGACAGGTATGAAAATCACAGACTTTCATGAGGAGCTAGGCATTGCATCTAAGACCTATAAAATAGTTCTCCTCTTTCTGAAATGAGAAGATGCTCCACACCTACCCCCCAACTCTGCCCCTCAGCCCAAAGCAGGAAGACCCTTACTTGTGATCCAGGGACTCCGATAGGTCCTGGAGGCCCTTTGGGTCCCGATGCACCTGGTGGTCCTGGTGGGAATCATCAGTTGAGACAATGTTAAGGAGACTTACAAGGCTCTTAAATTTCAAACATACGCGTTTCCTTTTATTGTTCTACTTCATCTCCAGTGGGTGAGAGCCATTCATTGATCCCAAGACTGCAGCATAAGTACTACATCATGCACTGGATTCTTGGACACCCATATCCTAATATCACACGTGCCTTAGGGAAGCTCTTAGAGCTCAGGGAGGAAAAAAAAGGTGAAAATAGGCAGGAAGAATGACAGCAAGGTGCTGCAAAATAACAGCTCTGAAGAAATCTTAAGCTAGATCCATGAAACATCAGAGCAGAATGCTGTTTTAGAAATGGAGGAAGTCCTGCAGGTGGCCAGGGAAGTCTGCAAGTCTGCATGAGTCAGTCTCTGGTGCTGATGAACACAAAGGAGACAGAGGTTGGATGTAGCCAGAACGAGAAGCCAACTGTGGCAAAGCAAAGCACTCTTTTGTTCTTTGCACGCTCACTTCAGTAGCAAAAAAGTTCTTTTTAAGTCTGTATCACAGAAGAGGCCGTTTCCAGGACATGTTAAACACTGCCTGAACAGGTCAAATTGTTTTACAGTCACAGAACAAATTCATTACTTTTGGAAAGATAATTATATCCCAACTGCAGCTGTTAAATTGTACCTGGAAATGAGAGACAGGATATTTGCTTAGTCTGAATTTAGTAATACTCCTCTCTGCTTTGGTTGTCAAAACCCTTGAGATGAAACAACACAGACACCATGTACAAAGTACAGCTGAATTAGCCTCAATCATTAATGCACCATACAAATGCTTAAGTTGGAGAATAAAGGAACTGAAGGATAAATTAAAGGCCCTCATAATGAAAGGAAAAGTTTTCTGCAACTGCTGGGAGTTCGCTCCTAAATATGTATCATACTGGGAAATGCTGATGTTTGCAAGAATATTATCATTTAATCCACCTATCAGCACTGAGAAACAGAAGATTTGCTACTGAATTTTGGTCCCAGATTCTGATGTCAGTTATATAGGTGCAAATCTGGAGTAGCTCAAACCATCTCCAAAGTGTGCAGAGATATCACTGAGAACAGCCGGTCAGATCCTGCTCAGTAGAGCTCTACAGCAACCAGACAGGATTGCACCAGCAGTGAGAACAGCTCTGCTCCCACAGAGGAATTCAAAGGGCAACCCACTCTTAAAGGCACTCTTCAATTATTCCCTTTTCAGAGTATGTTCTCTCAAAGCAGCAAGGAAACATTAGAAGTCTCATGAAAAATCTGCCTCTGTAAACAGATAAGAACTGGTTACTTCTTGCCATCCTACCCACTACCCATGGCTCCACAGCCCTTCCACTGAGGACCACGTGCTTTCCCCGCAGGCATCCCACAGCACACTTCCTCTCCTCCTCAGATTCTTTTGCTCCTCTTCCCCATCGCTACAGCTTTGCAGCTCAACTGAGTGCATTACCTGGGGGTCCCACAGGGCCTGGTGCTCCCCGTGGTCCTGGCAGGCCAGCCATGATGGTATCTATGACGGTGGAAGCCAACTGGGGTTCTCCATCTGTGTTAAAAAGCAGAACAGTCAGTGCCCCTGCAGCAAGAGCCGCCCAGTCCCAGGACTTTCTCTCCAAAACCCTCTGGCGCCTGTTGCTGGTGAAGGGCAGGCAGAGCTTCTGGATGCAAGATCTGGACTCCAGGAGCAATCCAACAGCATAGGCTGTATCCCCCAGATCTCATCCCATCTCTTCTAAGCCCTGAAGAATCGTCCTTTCTGTCCAAAAACTGGTGTTCCTGCACACCCATATTGTATTACCTTTGGAATGCTGAAGCAGTTTAAAAGTAGCTCTGCACTGTACAGCAATAATTATTTTAGCTTGTGCAGGTCTGGGGAATGGGTGGAGATGGGAGCAGAGCAGGGAGAGGGAAGCCATTAGCAGAAACTGGAGTAATGTTGTGCTTTTGCACATCTTTCTTAGTCGTCTCCTGCTGGGAGTAAAGCTCATCACTCTGTAGCTGTCACATCTTTGAACCACTGGGCTTACCACTTCGGTTGGTAACTGAAGAGAAAAAAAAAACAACTACATATGAAAGAAAAGCACCCCTTTTTCTTGCAAAACCACCATCAACCAGTCTGTTCCCCACAGACCTGCATTGCAGCATGCCAGCAGTCTGTGGGGTACCTGTACAGCAGCATCTTTTCACCCTGAGCATCCCACAGCACTGCTTGACAGTGTGGAAACCAAGGCATGAAAATTCCACAACTGACAAAGACACCAATTACACAAAGCAAGGAAGGGAACCCCCAGGTCTTGATGCTATGAAGATTCACAATCCATTCCCCTGGCCAGCCCTATACAGCCAACAGCAGGTTTCCTGATTACGCCTGGAGATCTTGACTCTCTGTCAACCCTCTGAGAAGTCCCCATTTTCCACATTTGGAGGCCACCAGAATGAAGAATGCCCAGCTCTTTCTTCCTGCCCATGGTCTCAAACACCCTTTCACCCATCCCTTTAACTCATTATGCTGAAATTCTGGAGAACTTTTTGCAGGTGTAAAACTCTGCAGGTGGCTCAGTGCTCTACTGATGACAATATTAAATAATACCAGGAACATGGGAGGGATGTTTGTTTTCTCTGCAGGATTCAGCAACATGCAGTGGAATCTCCAGAAACATTATCAGACACATCACGAAGCCTTTTCAAACTCTGGAGCACTGGCAACAACAGAGAAAATGTTCAATGTCCTTGTTTGAAAGCATCTCCAAGGGAAATTGTGAAATCTTTTTAACTGCCAGGGACAACAGTATACATCTGCAATGCCCTCCTGGCAGCAGAGCAGCATGAGCTCTAACCCAGGTCCCTCTGAGAACTAAATTTTGAGCCTAAAACTTGAATGTAAACAGGTATTTCTTAGACTATTGTTTCCAGACCCATCCATCTTCCCTTCTTCACAAAACAGCTGAGACTGCTTTTTTGTTCAGAAGGGAAGGTACCCAAGTGAAGTGTGTAATCCAATTAATTTGAGTTTTATTTGACCATGTCAAAATCCATCATGGTTCGGGAGTAAGATGAGATTGGGAAACGAGCATCGAAGAGCAATTGCAGAGCCTTTTGTTTTTAAAGAACAAGTGGCCAACAAAATGAAATGTGTATCCACTGAGAGGAGGAGAGGATAGGCTACAAATGAACTGGGATTTAATTACTGCTGGAGGTAAACCAGGAACAAGCATTCGGGTTACAAAACATTCCTGCTAAGTGGTACGTTATTACAATGATGGAGTTATACCCCACAAATCCACCCACACTGACATTAGATCCACTGGACTCAAAGTTATTTATGAAAGGCATTTGGTAACTGTGACACAGAAGAGAGCAATGTCTCAGTTCTAACACTGAGCTGATTCTACACCACATACCTGATGCATGCTTTTGTAAGTGGCAGAGAAGGAAAGCAGTGCTGCAGCAGCGGCCCCAACAGAGGGGCAGGGCAGTCTGGCTTCTGGCTTGTTTCTCATGTTTCTGACTAAGGGATAAATTCCCCCTTTATAAGCTTGATTTGTTGAGACAGGATGGAAATGAAGTAATCCTGTCCTAATTTCTTTCTGCTACCTGATCTGGAGGGAGACAACTGGGACCAATTTCTTTACCGCCGCACTGTGAAACTGTGAGAAAACGTCTCCCCATTTTTGGCTTCTGCCTACTGATAAACATTGCCAACAAGAACTTATTGTAATTAATAAAGGCACATGCATTAACCACGTTCAGGCGGAACCAAACACTGCAGTATTAATAATAATCCAATACAGCTTTCTCACATCTCTGTGGGTGCACATGCCCATTACCAGGAATATGCTTCCCTCTGCTGTCAGCAGCTGGAATCTTGTGTTTATAGTTTTCAGATGTGCTCCATTAAAAAGAAAAAAAGAAAAGAAAAGAAAAAAAAAGAAAAGGAAAGGAAAGGAAAACCTATGCAGGATTTGCAAGGCTAAGCTTTATTGGCTGTTGAGGATCAGCTTTCCACCAACCTGTGGTAGGCAAAATCAGCCAGCACGTAAGGAAAACATTAATTTTGTAAGAAACTGGTCTCAAAATTGCATAACTTTACCATGACCAGGCAGATGACTTATACTGGCAGATCAGTATTGAGATTTTTTTCTCTTAAACAACAGAACTTGTTAGAGATTTTGGGCTCACATACCCAATGTCAGTACACCAACAAAACCAGCTTGTTCCACGTAGTGTCTGCTGTACACATCTATAGGAAATTTCATCTCCACAGAACAGTACAGAGCCCTGCCTATGCCCTGGGAGGAATTGGATGAACAATGTGCCCCCAGCAGACAGCCCTGCTGCACCCTTCTAACTCCTGCAATTCAGTGAGAGGGCAATATACAGGAGTTGGCAGTGCCTGGCTCACTCAACCACCACCGAAAGCTAAAGAAGGAGCACGAGGGACCCAAGGAAGTGTGAGTGGAATAGAGCAACATTTTCAGGCATGAGGTTTGGGATAAAGCTGTCAGTGGCTGGCAGAGGGCATGGCAGCTGCACGAGGGGAAAGGCCTGTGCTTTCTGCTCTGTCCAAGCATCCACCAGTTAGCAGGTAACATTTATTTAATCAGTTACAAAACTAATTAAATAAAATTCTGCGACACAAAATTCCAGGGAGTGTAGAGCTTTCTGCTTCTTACATGACCTGAGTTACAGATGCAGGAGAGCCTGTCAGCTCCATCAGTGCCACTGTCCGCAACCGCGGTATTTTAATTCCATACAGCATTAGGGCTTCATTTGGAAACCTGTAGACAACATCAGTTGCTGAGTTCTCCCAAAAGTAGATAAATGAAGCAATGCTAAGATAAGTGTCCTGGCTACTACTTCTGCACCAAGAAATCCACTACAGGTAGGAAAAATACAGGGCTGCCCCAGGATGCAGCGGTCACCATTTGCTCATGGACTTCAAGTCCATGTGGGAGCCTGCTGCTGCCCAGTAGTGGCTGAATTAATACAGGTATTTATACACTTGTTTACCTATTTCCCATTTTGGGACAATAGTGTTTACCCTTCTCATACATCAGCTGGGAAGGCCATGTAATCTATGTCCTTGCAAGCTTTTAAGCCTATCCATTATCTTGCAAGAGTTTAATTTAAATAGCGGCAGGAGGAAAGGGGCTGTGATGGTACCTAGACCATCCTTTGGAATAAAAGGCTTAATGCAGAATTTTCTTTGTTAGAAGACTCAGGAATGCAGCAGCTCAATCTACATTTTGTGAAAAACCTTAGCATTGAACCTCAATTAATTTAATCTTGTCCATATGCTTTAAGTAACTGAATATAAAATAGAACTGTTAAAGTTCTTTCCAAATTAAAACTACATCTGTTCACTTCACAGGAAAAGAAGTCTGGAAAGGAGAGTGGGTGGAAGGAAAAGGAAAGCTCTAGAACGCCATCAGGCACAGGGAGATTTACTAATCCTTGGCTGTAAGCAGTACAACTGTGCTTTGAAGCTGGACATGAGCAGAAGAGCTGGGGAAAAGGCACAGCTGAAGTTTGGGGGAGTGGAGATAGGAGACCAGCAGAGCTGGGGCTCCAGGGGTTTACACACCAAGCAGAGATATGTCTGAGTTCTGCTTTACCATTATTAGATGCCAGCAACACAAGAGCAGACCAGAAGAAATCAAGAGATCAAGCCTGAATATGACTGCACAGATAAGAGTGCATGATGTGCCTTTCCAAGAAAGCCTTTTCTTGCCATGCACAAAACAAATCAAGCAATATATCTTTAAAATCACCACAAGCTCAAAGAAATGTTGACCCTCCAGCCACAGGGAAAGAATAAATTACAGTCTTGGTCTGGGCTTTTGAGCCCACAGTTCTGTGTTTTGCATGGATAAGGGATGATGCTGTGCCAAAAACACAGGTGGGGAGACATGTCTGCAGGGGCAGGAAAAGAGCTGCATTGAACAGATGTCCTCGTTATGTTATGTAACTTCAGAGATGCAAACATTCAGTAGTTGCTCATTTCTGAATATCCCTGAGCCCTGTAATACTGCAACAGCAGCACCACCAGATCTCACAACCATGCAGTTTCAAAGCACCAGCACCTAACTGGCCAGACATACTGTATTTATTTACCCACGTTTCATCTTGTACAGGAACTTCCAAGAGACCCACACAACACAGGCAGCTCATCCTGCTGCTTCTAGGGAAGGCAGAGCTCTGGCAGAGCACAACAGGGAAGGTGGGAAGAAGAGCTGAGCTGCTCTGGGCCTGTCCATCCTGCTGATGTACCAGAAGAAAAAAAAGAGAAAAAAAGGGGAACAGAGAAAGAAGCTTACTTTCTTTTTCAGCTGTGGGCTGGAGGGAGTAGAGAACCCCTTGCTGGAAGGTAAGTGGGAGGCTCGGGGTGGCAGGTGGCCCTGGAGGACCTGGGGGACCTGGAATCCCGGTTTCTCCTGGAAGTCCTCTTGGTCCTTGAGGTCCCAACAGCCCTGTGCAGAGGCAGGAGAGGATCTGTTAGTGCACTTGAACATGTGCTAATGGATGTAAAAAGCAGTAGGAAGCCCATTCATTCCTGGAAAAAAGAGTCTAGATAGGAATAGTTTCTCAAAGACAGAAGCTAAATGCTACCTGAAAATACTCACCACTGCCAGATGTGATGGAGATGTAAAACATGCAGAGATGAGATAAAAGGATGGCAATGTGGTCTCAGAATTATTTCTGTTAAGCAACAGAACCCTCTAAGCAGGTCCTACCATGGTCTGGGAATATCACAGCATATTCTTGCTCTCTTGGTAAACAGAATTTATGTCCCTAACTATAATTGTGGGAATCAGGGGAAAAATATTGAAAATTGGGAAGCTAATTCTCTTTGGCTTCTTCCTATGAACAGCAAATGGCCTTACTTGGCCCAAAGGTGCTACAAAGCTCAAAAAAAAATTATTTCTCCCTGAGACTGAGTAAGAAACTAAAGGCAGCTTGAAAGCAGTACAGCTCTTTCTCTTTCCCTTCAGATACACCTGTATGTCACCTTACCACCACAAAAGCACGGAAATAACAACAGAAACCATCAATGCAGCAGCAAATCAATTCTGACTCCTTTGGGACTGGAAAGCTTTTGTTGCAAATGGAGAAACCAAAAAGCAAACACATCTTTGGCAAGACCAGCCACTGAGAGTCTGCCAGGAATTGCCAAAAAAGCATTCAGAGCCACTCTCACATTTTAAGGCACTCTCCAAATTTTAAACCTTTCCTGAGCTCACATTTACGAGGCACAGCCTTTCAAATGCATACAAAGCACAGAGGCTGAGGTCTGACACCTGTCGTGTAGTATTGCCTTCATCAAAAGGTTTAGGGGATGTAGAAAGTCTCTGAGCACAGGAATGGAGTGCACTGTGAAAGAGCGGCCTCATAACCTTTTCCCTTAGCATACAACGGCATCATTAATTTGACATTCTGGCATCTGACAGCTTGACACAAATGATGGAGAAAAAAGGCAGTTAAAACAGGCACACAGTGAGAGGGTTGAACAGGAAATGCTCTTTTCCAAAGGCTGACAGATTGGAGATTGGTTTTCACAGCTCCTGAGCAGGATGGGAAAACATGATCCTGCTGTTCTGCTTTCTGGGACAAGTTCTCCCCAACTCCATAGGAAATCCCAAGGACTTTCACTGCTCTCCATGCAGACAGTACCTATTCTGAGGGCTGCTGGCTGAGTTCAGTGCTCAGAGGACTTCAAGGAATGGATTTAATATAAACTGAAATCTCAAGATTGTGTGTGTGGTCTGTTTGCAGAGACAATTTGAACAACATGAAATATTCCCTGTCATACCTTGCCTTCCCATGGGACCTACCTGGTGGTCCTGCTGGGCCCCTCTCCCCAGGTTGTCCCTTCTCGCCTTTTGGTCCCGGTGGTCCTGGAAGACCAGTTGGTCCAACTGGGCCTGGAGGACCAACCTGTCCTGGCAGTCCTGAAAACATCCAGATAGAAAATGAGTCAGAGATTAAGACACTACTGAGATCAGAAGATCTTTTGCAACCTAGAAACCAGCAGAGAGGGACTCTGCAAGGGGGAGAAATGCAGCTTTGTGCAGGTAGCACAGATAGGGTGGTACTGGTGGCAAAAGCTTGCCAGTATATAGAGGAGAAGAGCCAGACTGGACCTTGCTTCCCCATTTCTCCTTCTAGTCTTAAAGAAACATGTGCATCTCCATGCACAGCAGTCAGCAGGTTGTGATCCTCAGCTGGGACGTGCTGCTCAGAGCCAACCTGACTGTGCAGCTGTCCCATCTCAAGGTCTGAACAGCCCTGGGTGGGCTCTGGCTGCTCCCTCATGCCATCTCATGGTAGTCTCAGTAGGCAGAAAATATGTAACACATAAAATATATTTAACAGGTTGCCCAGAGATGGGTTGCCCCATCCCTGGAGGTGCCCAAGGCCAGGTTGGATAGGACCCTGGGCAGCCTGACCTCGTGGGGGGCAATGAGCCCAATGGTGTCAGAACTGGATGGGCTTTAAGGTCCTTCCAACCCAGCCCGTTCTATATCTGCCATATATCTGCCAAAACAAATCAAGCCCTGTCTCCCACTTGCTCTGGTTGGCATATACATACCACCCAGAGATTCTGTGTCAAAAATGTTTCCTTGTTTTCTCCTGTTTTCATTTATCGAGTGAGTGCACCATGCTGTGCACAAACATTTTTCATCCCCAAGTGAAGTGAATGCACCCATTTTGAAGTAACAAGATGTTGTTAATTTATATCAGTAGGTAGGATGCTGAGAAAGCCCACCTGGAAATACCAGTTACGCAGTAATTACAGCCCCTTGGCATCTCTACTCAGACGAGGTAGATAAGCCTACCTAAGCCTAAGAAAGATGCAGGCAGCATTCATTATCTGAAAGCGACCATTTCTGATGTTAAATAAAATCTTGCTTCCTTTAGACTATCAAAATAAAAACAACAATTGGCAGTTGTACAGTATTTTTCAGAAAAACACTGTCTTTTGCTCACAAAGGTCATAGCTGCTTTGGAAAGATACACTTAAATGCTCTGCAAACATCAGTAAAGCCTTTAATACCTTACAGAGGTGGGCGAGTTATTCTGTCTGCTCAGATTAAGTGGTTAATAGTTACAATAAAGGCATTAACTGACAGAGTCACAGGTTCCTGGTTTCTGGGCTACCAAAGAGCTTTTGAAAGCAGTTGCAGACATCTACAAAGCCAGAGGAAGACCTGGCTGAGTTCAAGGTTCAGCACATTCAGATTTCAAGTCTCTCTATATTTTACATTCACGAACAACTCAGCAGAGCACAGATTTGATTCGTTTTTGGGCAACATCTTCCCCCATTCCTGCTATAAGGAGATGTTCTGGCCTCTCCGAGACCAGTAGCAGGAGAACCTGTAGTGGGCAGGAAGTGGAGAGGAATGGAGGGGGAAAAAAAAAGGAAGAAAATAAACAAGTGGGCCAGGCAGCACCTCCATGCTGGCCCCAAAGGAACCAGGCTGTGTACTAACACACAAGGCTCAGGTAAGATTTTCATTTGGATCAATTTGCTTACCCACAGGGTGCAAGCTGCAGACTTTTCTATGAATAGAAAGAAGGGCTCCTTCAATGGATTGAAGCCGAAATCCCACCTGACACAGTGAGTGCTGCACTTGGCAAGCTCAGGCAGGTGATCAGGAGCCCATTTAACAGAGTAAGACCATTTGCTTAGAGCACTGAATGGCTTCTTCTACCCTACCAGGCCCCCCATCACACCTTTACTGCAGCAAATTCTTCCCAGCACAGAGGGAACAGCAGAAGCAATGTTTGCAAGCATAACACACTGTACTGCTGAGCATGGGTCAAAGCATTTCCTCACTCATGTAAGTCAACCTCAGTTCTTCAATTCAATCTTTATAAATCAATCCTGTGAACTTCTGCAGACCAAGAGCAATCATTTGCTGCTAGCATCCTCAATCATGCTGCAGCAGCGGAGCTTTAAAGAAACTGGCAATTACTTCCCTGAAGGAGGAAAATGCTGAAGGAAAGGCTGAGAGAAGCAGCACTAGGTAACGTGTCAGGCAAATGCTCATACTGGTGACAAATGGTGTTACCAGCATAAAAGAGACAAGTGCAAAAGGGAGAATAAATTGGGAAGGATTCAGGGAAAAAGGAGGGGGAGGAAATACAAACAGGCCAAATCTTCAGCTGGCATTTCTTAGCTCTGCTGCAGTGGCACTGCTTTAGAAGCCAAAGCCTCTGGAAAGCATTCATTTCCTGAAATATATGAAAGAAAAACCCACAGAAGAAAACAACAGTAACAACAAAAAACAGGTAGAGTGTGAGCATCCTACTGCTAGAGACCAAATCAGATGGGCAGAGGCCTGGATTTTCTTCCTGGCCCTCTCATTAACCTGCAACATTACACCTGCTCCCTTTCTTCCCCAAGGTCTCTGTATACACAGGAACACATTATTCTCTGTACAGAGCAAATCAAATCAATGCTCTGATAATCACCAGCAGCTCTCCGTGCCCCTGGCAGGCCACATCACTAAGGTAATAATGGTGTGCTCTCCCATCACTCAGCACGTTCCCCACTTGCTGAAGCCATGCGTCCTTCAGTGCCTCTCCTGTGGGCAGTGTTTCCATCCTTCATGTTCTGGGGGAACAGAATGTCTCAGAGATGATAAACCTGCTGTTTTGCCTCCCGTGATCAAATACAACCCAAAGAGAAATCCAGCCTCTCTGTACTGCATGGCTCTGAATCATTGAGGGCTCGTGGCCACAGGATCTTTCTGCTTTTTGAGGGGAAGATATCACGTACAGGTCTGGGCATAGCAACATTTTGTGCTTTAAAAGAGGCAACAGAAGAAACTGTTCACTTACCCTGTGGTATTAGCTGCTCCTCTGCACCTCTGTGTCCTTTAGGCTCTAATTAAAATGGTCAGGGTTAAAAAGGAAAGAAAAAAAAAGAAGACAAGAAATATTAGGTCTCTTGCTGCCAACTGGCTCAGCTAGAGTATATATATTTTCTTAATTCTCAGTAAGATGTATCCTGTTGATTAACAAGCTGATCAGAAGGGCCAGCAGTGCAGCTGTCTCAACAGCTCCGAGTGCTTTTAAATGGTTGTCTATTCTCAGCCCTGTCACTCACAAAAGAAATAGTCACCCTAACAAACAGTAGCAAGTTTTCCTGGACCTCAGCCTGGGGAGGCATCAGCCAACTCAGAGCTGTAAGGTCATCCAGAAACACTCCCACCGTTCAAAGCATCTGATTCCTATCACCCATCTCTGTGTTAGGTACCAACATCCTGGCCTTAGTCCTTGGGGTTTAGAAACTTGGCAGCATGCAAGCTGGGATGTGGATTTGCTTTGGCTGAAAGAGGAGACGCGGGCAGAGTAGGCAGTATGTCACAAAAACACTGTGGAAGGTGATGGGAGGTACAGAGGTTTGGCTTTCCTCAGCCTCAAATCACACAGGGAACTCAGGTTTAACTTATACCTAATCCACGGTGACACTTGTTGAAAGATCTCCAGAGGTCTGCAATTGCTGCAAGGGAACCTGAGGTTAACTTTAAGCAACAAGTCACAGAACCATGTAGAAATCACACAAAACAGGCAGTCCCCATTGTCCTAAACCAACTGCATCAAGTTCCCTACATTTCACTGAAATCCACAGTGCATTTTTTGGCTGGGTTTGAATGGTAGATGCAAACTGATGTGGGGAGGGAAGGAAGCCAAGTGTGAACCCTGATCCATGAAACATCCCCAAAGCTCCTCAGCAAAGCACGCAGAGCTCAGCTGGAGCATTGAGAAGGCAATCACATGTCAATAAGCAACTTAACTGATTACTTCTGATTGCTGAAAGACATTGTGCTGACCTGAAATGGCCCAGTGCATGCCTGATCGCCAGTTATTACACTAGAGGAGTTATTCCACACTTAGGTTACATAAATCAAGGCTAGAAAAACAAAGGGTGACAATGAGTAACAACTACACCTGGTAGCATGCAGACAGCTGTTTACACAGTGTGGGAGTCTGACTGATAACACCAAGCTTCAGACAACAACATCCTGTTTTGGGAGATGCTCTCTATCAGATATCTGCTGATACTGGGCCATAGAGTCAACACGATGCGAGTGCTACAAGAGATTGTTCTCCTTAAGAGCACTGCCAAATGCCTGGGAGAGCAGCACTCATTGCTCCTTGCTGAGCAGATTATCATGCACACAGAGCCTCAGAACGGAGAAGACACTGAGTGGAAAGGACAGAGTTGTCTGTACAGTTGCTTACATTCACTTCAGCACAACAAAGTGCAGGTGCAGAGATACAACAACAGCAAAAATAAATGACATGGAGAAGGCAGAATGAACACATAACGGACACTGGGGGAAACGGCTTTAATTCAGTTCCTGGCAGCCATCAGTGTGGTTCTGAAAATACTTTGCAGAACATATTGTTAGCGAACCTCCCTCCATGTTGTGGCATCCTGTCAAATTATAAACATGGACGACATCTGGTCTATGTTGGTTGCTCCAAGTCTGCTGCACTCATGAAAGGCTGCCATAATAAACCGCTCTGACAAAATAAAGGGGAAAAAAAAGAAAGAAAAAAAGGAAAGCAGGCTCTATAGAGGATAAAGAACTGCTTGGGGAGCAAGTGAAGCAACTGACAGACAGGGAGTGGAGGTCTTGAATTGAGGATGCCAAGGTCAAGGAAATTCAATGCGGAGTGATCTGTCTAGCCAAGTGGGCTCGGAGGGAATTTCTTGTCAGTGTATTTTTTTTTCATGCCACAAGAGGGATCATAAAACAGCCCATTGTGTTTACAGTAAATTTAAAAAATATAATGCAGAGTGCAACTGATGCTGATATTCATGGGAAAGTCATTCCTCCTCATAAAACCAAGAATTACCCCTGCCATAGTCCTCTACCTCCCCACACCACTCCTGATGGAGAAACACTGCATTTAGCTCAACAAGGGAACACAAGTGGTCCCAGGCACCCCACTGTGATGGCTCTCTGGAGTTTCCTCAGGAATGTTTCGAGCTATCCAGGTCTCCAGATCCATGCAGACACAAACAATATTAAACCTTTAGAATGAACAACCCCCAGTTCCAGGAGGACTGATGGCTCTGGAGCTAAGTAAAGCTGCTTCTGACCCTAACACCAAGGTGTAGCTCTTGAACTGCCTCTCTTGCTGAGCAAAATCCCACCTTGCAGCGAGCACTTGCAGCCCCCCATGCTACAGTTGTCCCCACTGAGGGTGCAAAGCAGACAGGGATCCTCCTGCAGCTGCCTGCCTCACACTCATCCCATCAGCAAACATGCCCACAAGCAAACAAAGAATTGCCCATCTGAAAACCTTAGCCCTCTTCTTTACAAAGCAAAGGAAAGGAGATGCTAAAGTTTCCCTCCAACTTCCGTCCTGTGAAGCTCTCTGCTAAGTGAGCTTGGCACGACCTTTTATGTTTGTACAATACCCTACAGGTACCACATATGTAGGCAGAGTGACTCAATGGAGAGCAGACCACACTTACCAACAGGTCCCACCGTTTTCCTCAGGACAGTCCCGGGATTTAGCAGGGGAAACGCATCCGGCAGCAAGTCGTCGTACCAGGTGGCGGTGGTCCCAGTGATGGGCAGGTTGTTTTCCAGTGGTGGGCTTCGCTCCGCGGCTTCAAGCAGAAGGATCTAGAGAGGGGCCACAGGGAAGGCAGATAAGGTCAGTGGGATGGTTTCCCACTGACACAGCTTCAACCCCAAGTAGTCTTGAAACTCCTCCCTTGCCAACAGGAGATGTGGGTAACTGTACAGAAGACCGCAGGATTTTTGGTGTTGAAGCTCTACTGGTTTTCTGGAAAGAGGCAGTAATAGCTTGGAAATTAGCTGTTATGTTGCAGGAGAGTCCAGTGCAGCGCTGCACGCCCTCTTCATAGAGGGCTTCACTGTTTGCAGACATTCAGCCTCAATGAGACTGTCTCCCCGGTGAGGAACAGAAACCAGGGAGCAAAGCTGGAGTGAGGACACAGCTTTTCACTGCTAGGTTGAAATCAGGTTAGAATCACTGAGAGCCAATGCCGTGCAAAGGGCTGTGGGATGCCCCAGGTGATAGACTGCAATGTCTGGGGACTACTACTGGCTGCAAGTCAAAGGACAAAAGCTTATTTAATTAAAGACCAGAGAGAATATGAAGCTTTTAAAGAGCTGAAGTGATTTAATTTTGGAGCAAATAAAAAAGAGGCGATTTCCTCAAAAAGCTCTGCGTAGCAGTAGTAGAGTACTATTAAAACTCACAACTCAAATAAATCCCCATCCCAGTGTGTGTCCCAGAGCTGTCTGGGCTGCTCACAACCTAAGCTCCTTGGCCAAACAATCCTTTTTGTCCTATATGATTCTGACTGTGCTTCCCCTCCACTGGCGGCCCACATGAAACTGCAAAAAGCTTAAATGCTATTGAATCATAAAGGTTGGAAATGACCACTAACAGCTCTCTAGTTCAACCACTGACCCATCACCACTGTGCCCACTAAACCATGTCCCTAAATATCCACAAGGAGTGGAGGATGGAGGGTCCAGGTGGACACTGCCTTCTGATAAACTCAGTTAAAGTGAAGCCAGGGGGAACGGTCATTGCAATTTGTAATCATTTTTGGTTTTTATACAATATCTTTTTCTGTTTTAATCTAAATGCTCCTTCCCCCTGACTCTCAAACTACTAAGCAAGAACAGCCACTCCCCTGTGCTCCACTGCATATGAGTTTTATCCCACTTGCTAGGCAGAAGCTGCTCAGAAAAGCCAAGGGCAGAACTGCTTGCCCTGCGGGGCAGGCAAGGAGCTGTGCTTGGGAAGCACTGCTGCAGCCCTGCACTCACCTGGCAAAGCCCAGATGAGAAACAGGGTGCCCACGGAGCAGAAGCAGGGCTGAGGTGTCCAGAACTAGAGTTCTGATCCAAGCACTCAGTGCCCCCAGTAAACTCTACACCAGAAAACAGTTTGAGAAGTGCATCATCGTGATTTGTTATAGCACTGGTACCCCCCGTTTGGAAACGACTAAATCCAACCCTGATTTACTGGTAGGGGAAATAAAAGAGAATACAGCTGAAACTTTCTACTAAATCCCTAGAAGTTTCAGTTTTTACATGCTGCATTTGTCTTTACATAATGAAGTCACACTGCAATTATAAATGAGAGTGACTTGGCTCCACTCATTTGTTTTTAACTTGCAATTATTATGGGGTTTATCACTTATTTATTGCAAGGCTTGGTGAGAGCCAGAATTACAGCAATGCCAGGAATGATGAACTTCCTGCAGAATGCACTGGCCTGACAGAACTGAATCAGAAACTAATTAAACTGGGAGCTAGCTTAAGTGCAGGGGAACTGAACCTCAGCTGTTGCAAACAAGGGAAACTCCTCCTTTGTTGCATTGTTCCCGGGTCCAGAGCCTCACTTTAATAGTAATAAAAAAGCAAAAGGCATCAGGCCACCGTGAGCCCTGCTTCTATCCAACAGCTTCTCGGATGCAAGGCAAGAAAGGAATCGGTTCCGTATGCCTCGTCCACTTCTGTGCTCCTGCCCTGTAATTTGTCAGGCTGAAGGAAATATGCCATCACTTCAACAAACACTCAAGCATGCGCCTTGCCACAATCGGACTTAATTCCCATTGACGTGGGGCTCAAGTGAGCATTGAAGGCATTTTCTGAACCAGTTTATACTGTTATATTATCCTCTTGCTTCCCCGGCAAAATACCTGAACAGCGTTGCCAAAGCGGACTCAGCAATAGAGGCAAGACCAATCTGTGTGGTGGTGAACTAGAGGGACCAGAGCCAGGCTGTGGTTTGGATGCTCCTGCAGTGGCAAGAGGATGGCAGGCTGTGTTGGGCACAGCTCTGCCTGGCCAAGGGGTGCTGCAGGATGAGGTGACAGTAAATCCATGGTCAGAGAGCAGCAAACTGCAGGGCCTGCAACCCCGGGGCAGTGTGAGCAGAACTAGCACAGCCCGGCTGCAGGAACAGCTCCAAATCATTTTTATGGGTGATAATAAAAACGTGTTACCACATCATCAACACTAAACAGTGGCAACGGTACCCTTTTCATTAAAAAAACATGTTTCAAATGAGCGCATTGCTGATAAACGCTGTAAAGGACTTAAAGGCATGCATGAAATAATCTAGTGTGCACTTTTATAGATTGGCTGAGTGTACTCCGTGGTCACCAGGGCTCAAGCCATAGTAATGAGCTTATTCTCCCAGGGCACAAAATGACAAGAGATTGGGAAGCCTCAGGACTTGAAATTTGTGAGAAAATCTAGTTTTTATGATTAGGCCTGAAAATGTGTCCAAGAGATGTAAACGAAAAAGAAGAGAGCTTTCACATCCGTGAGATCCAGAGAGCCAAAGTGAAGGAGGGAAAGCACGAGGGATTCAGTCACATTCACAAAGCGCAAACACTTCTCTCGGCGAGGAGTGTCCTTTTGCAAGCTAGCACAGCATGCAGCAGAAACCAGGTCCTTATGAGAGCACTGGAGACGTTCATCTATTATCTGTCACGTTCTGTTTTTCTTAAAGCTGCCATTGCCCTAGTTGAGGGACTCAGGGTGAATTCCCACTTTCATTAAACAAAAAAAGAAAGTTTCTAGCCCTCTGAGTAAACTGCTGGAAAATGACACCACAGGGGCTCACGGCCAGAAAGCAAATGAGCAAAACGTGCAATGTATTAGAGTCTCCGCATTAAAGGCTGAGTATTTCCTAGTCCACACGGTTGAGGGAGAGAGGAAGGCGGCAAAGAGCGAAGGGTGGGAATGCTCACAGCAGGCAGTGCCCACCTCTCATCACCCACAGTGCAAGGGCTGTGAGGAAAATAAAGGAGCAGGAAACGGTGCATAAAGGAGGCGTGTTGAAGCCGTGGATCACGTCAGTCACACAGTCAAGCAGAAGGCACAGAGGTGGTGCAAAGGGTGGAATCTGAGCTTGCTCCTGGTGGTGGCAGGAGGGCAGATCACTGCTCAAGATGTGGAGAACTTTCCTCCCAACTTGCACTGCATTGCGCAAGGGGAAGGATGGCCTCGAGTCAGCACAGCACTCAGGGTTTTGCCTCTTTGCACGTACAGAAACAAAAAGTCAAATCGGAGCACAACTGGACGTGCTGAACCAGAGCCTCTGGCAGGAGAGGTCCCACCAGAACAGGGCCTGCCTCTGCCTTCCAGACACCCCCCCTCCCGCTCGGCTGAGCCGGACTGGGAGGATAGCAGTGCTGGGTCTGCCTGCTGCCAGCAGCGCAGCGGGAGCAGGCCTGATGCAGCGCCTGGCCGAGCGGCCTGCAGGCCGTGCTGGGGACAGGGGTGATGGCTGTGAGGGCTCTGTAGGTCCCACCAGGCCCCAGGCTCACTTCAGCAGCTCCTGGCACTCACTGTCTCCCATGGCAAGAAGCCTGGCTCTCCCAGGCACGGCCCGCTCACATCAGGGCCCTCGCTGGGACGTCAGCACTCCGTGCCTGAAGCTCGGTCCCAGCTCGGTCCAGGCTCGCTCAAGCCGGCTCCCTCTTTCCCATCTGCCAGCATAAACTTTCTAAACTTCAGACACATACCACATTTCTTGCGTCAGATCAAAAGCTCAGCCCAGGGACAATGGAAATGGGAGGAAGGTTTTCATCTTTTTGAGATGGTAAGTGTCAGAGGATTTTTTTTTGGCTTTCAGTGGCTGTTAAGAACCCTATTTTGGTTGTTTGCACACATCAAAAGAAGATTTCACAAAAACAGCCTCCTCCCATCATCTGCCCTCTGCTTGCATTCCTGATGTCCTGTAACTAGTAGGTGCTAGAAACAGGGGAAGAACAGCCAGGCTCCTAGCAATTTCAAAATGGATACAACGGGGCTCAGAACGTTCTTCTTTGGATAGAAACCCATGGAAATGCAGGGGGGATCATTCGACATAATCCAGATGGATATTATTAATAAACAAATAGGGGATATCTGCTCTGACAGCACTGACAGAATGAACTCCCCTCCACTCCTTTCTGAAAAGGAGGGAAAGAAACTGCGTGAACCTAGCTCATCAGCTAAAAATTCAAGTGTAAAATAAGATTCCCTCGATCTCATAAAGACATGAGCTGATTAATAATGGTAATTGCATAACTTGCTGGATGTATCTTTCTTTCTAGCAAATTATTTGGCAAAATATAAGAAGTATTTAATCACTCATTCAGACACAGAGCTAAACAGGGAGCTTTACAATGGTAAAGCTTTTTGATGGTGAATGGCATCTCTTGTAGTTTTAGGAGACCTGTGAACACAAAGCTCTAATACAGACACAGTTGTTTGGTTTTGAAAGCCAAAAGGCATTCAGTAAGTGTCCACTACAGTCTGATGGACTAGGTACCCAGAGAGTTGCGGTGACTTCATCTTTACAGCATCTTAGAGGCTACAGCCAAAGGAGACAAGCTAATTAGTGAATGGAAAAGGTTTCGTCATATTGATAAATTACACCACAAGCAATTGCTGATGTCATTGTACTGACCCAATGTAGACCAAAAGGTAAAGCTTATGTCATCAGCTATTGCATGGAAGACCACAAACAAAAAAAAAAGGGTTCTGATGAGCCATAGGTAACACAGCTTATGCTCTTTCTGCAAAGGTACATGGTTTCCTTTACAGTTTTACAGGATCTCCCAAGAGATGGCAAAAAGTGACTGTTTCATCAGCAGACATCTTCTTCAAGGGAGACACAGAAAGCACAAAATCATAGGCCAACCTACTAGATGAAGTCCAGTTGAAGTTCAGCAGATCACCAGACCACTGGGGCTTTGCCTGAGAGAGCAGCAGCAAGGAAGGACTGGCGCTCCCTCACTGTGCTGCTGCACTCAGAGGCACCTGGGGAACTTAGAATCATAGAATTGTTAAGGTTGGAAAGATCATCCAGTCCGACCATCAAGCCACTCATGTGATTGCTCTAGGCCACTCAGTGCCACATCTACCCTTTTTCTTGAAAACCTCCAGGGATGGTGACCCCATCATCTCCCTGAGAAGCCTGCTCCAGTGCCTCACCAGCTCTTGTTACAGGTTGGAGATTTACCTTTGCTGCTGTAAAGCCCTGGCACCCCTGCATTTTAGAGCCAGGGAACAAAGCGGGATGTGGAAAGGATCCAACAGTGCTCAAAATGCTGTGCTAAGAGCTCACTGCAGAGCGAATTGCACAAAGAAGCTCAGAGTGAAATCAGACTCCCCACCATTACTTTAAAACACCTGATAAAAATAAACCGGAGCTATAACCTTCCACTCTCAAAATCACATCATTACTCTCTGCCCAATTTATTGCCCGTCACCTGCTGGGGATGTAGCAGTGCTACGGACATGGAGCCAGGCCAGCCTGAGATGAAGTCAGTCCTGAGAAAGTAACATCTGTTCCCAGCAATGGCTTTGAGATCAGCTCTGCTTCCCATCAGGTGAGAAGCACTCAGCTCTGGTTGAGACATTCGCATCAGCCAGCTCCAGTCGACTGAGTTGCCTTCTGTGCTCCTCTCCTGCACTGGGCTACGGATGAGGAGCTGCAGGAAGAAAGCAGCACAGCTGGAAAAAATGAGAGGCTTGGTTCTTTCCTGGTCAAGAAAAAGGACCCCAAGTCACTTTTTGGATCTTGTTTTCCTTGCGGAGCTCCACCAGAATTTCTGAGAGCTGAGTGGAAGTTTAATCCTGGGCCCAAACATGCAGTAAAGGACCTGAGTACATACATCTCATAGGCTCCTCATGTAGCTCCCTTGCTATTACCTATATTTTATTCACAAGAGTACCCCTCTCAAAACCAAAGCTTGCCAACTTAATATTCCCAGGCAGTAAACACACCAAAAGCACTTCCTAATGCAGACAGAGGACTTGCTTGGCAAATTAAGTTGTATGTTAAAGGAAACTTGAATTGTTCAAAGTTATTTTATGAAAATATTAAATATATTTCACTAAAAATGTCAAACTTGTAACTAAAACACTTGGCAGGATGGGGTGGTGGAGAGGGAGGTCTTTAAGTGTTATTGTAGTTCTGGCAAATTATTTACAGCATTTGCCAAACACATGCAGCAGTCTCAGGGGACAGGTTTCTCCTCCTATCCAACAGTGATAACAAATAAGATCCAAAAATTGTTAGGCTTGAGAATGAAAGGATTTTAAGTGTCATTCTGAAAGACAGAGGCATGCTCACATCAGAGGAAGCCAATACCTGCTAAGCAGAGGCATGAGTATTGCTGGTCCAATAAATGTGGCAGCTCGGATTAAGACCTTTGACAGAAAATTGAGTTCACCCACAAAGTTTTGTTTCATCATCTCTCCTTAAAAATCACTTTTAAAGTTTTATTCTTTGGGTTGCCGTTATATTAACTGACTACAGAAACTCACCAGATCGTTTGCACATTTTGCAGGCATTGATTTCAGTTTGTTCTTGCTCCTAGATAAAACTACCTGCAAAAAATAGACTAAATACTTCTGAAATTCAGTTCTTTGTTGGAAGTGGAAGAACAGATTCTGCACTGGTCATCAGGAAACCTCAGAGATGATCTAGGCTACCTTCCTGTTCAGAACAGAAGAAAAACAAATAACTGCTAGTGGCGATCGAATTCACAACATGGAATATCCACAAAGGTCTTTCAAATATCAGGCAACCATTACTGTCCACTCAGCCTCACAGCCACACCACTGGGTTTTCACCCCTTGAGTCCCTTGGCCATGCTACAGTACCTCAAAACATTTTCTGTATTCCAAACACTTCCACACTTCAGCAGGAGATTGTTGCAGTGTCTATCAGAGAAGGAAAAGGCAGCCCCATAAAACACCACAGACAGCTGCTTGGAAGAACAGGCAGATAGAAAATCATTTCATTGTAGTAAAGCTCCAAGGAATGGTGCTTCGTAATCTAAAGACACGGGTAGTGAAGGTGCTGTGTGGTAATCTGTTCTACATAAATAGGGTGATTTCATATAAATAGCAATGTATTGATCAAACCTCTGTACAGCACAAAGATTTTCTTTAAAACCCTTCAGAAACTTCTGCGCAGGGAATCACATTACAAGGACTGCTTTCATGCAAAAAATATGCATGTCATTTATCAATCACACAATGAATCAATCAGACACTAGATATGTAATGTTATCTCCCTGCATTAAAGCTGTAAGTGAAATGCCATGAACTTCTCAAAAGTGGTGTCAGGAGATAAGACTGGCTTATATCAACTCAGATCAAATGCTGCACTCGAGCTCCAACCAAATGCTGGGATTAATATCCCACTGCCCATAACTCTGCGGTGCAGTTCATTAAAAAGAACTGGGGTTGTAGAGAACCAACTGAGCAGAAAGCTTTAGGCAGCTGCCTGCCCTCCTGCTAGCACTGCAGGAGGTGGGCAACACCTCTGGTCTCCCCTGACGTTGCAGGAATTTTGAGCAATTTTGAGCTTCAGCACAGTTTATCTGGGCTTAGTCTTGGTCTCAGGAATGCCAGAAAAGAAGGGCTGTGCTCTAGAAAAGTGTGGGGGCATCAGGAGAAGCTTTTTATTTGAGATAAAAGTGGGGTGTGAGATGCTTGTAGTCATGGTGGGCAAGACATAATAGGAGAGAAATGAGGTTTGGCAGATTGCAGGAGGGGTAGTTTGTGTCCCTCCCTGCACATTTTCTCGTTCTCAACTCCAGCCTCTCCACCATCTTCCCTGATGTACGTTCCCACAGCCTGCAGGTTTCAAACTCAACACTATCAGCCAAGCTTTCAAACCTGTGGCACCCAATGGCTGCGGTATCAAGCAAACGGAAAGGCCCAACTCCATGTAATTCTGAACATGGAGATACGGATGGATCCAGACTCCATCTCCTTTCACTTCCTGTTACATAGAAACATCTCACAAGCACAAGGACATCCTAGAGCAGCACTAAGGAGTGCACGAGGTGCATTTGTTCTGCCCCACAGTTCAGCCACATCTCAATCTCTTCTCCCCAAAGGCAACGTAAGCACTCCCTAATGAGTCATTTTCCACTCTGTTTTCTCACCTCTCACTTTCTAATCCAACTCTCATATTACAAAAATCAGAGCGTTACTTTTATTACCTCATTTGGACGCTGATCTTACAAGTTGTATGAACCAACTCATCCTCGCAATAAAAAGAGATGAGAGCACTTCTAGTTACATCCCCACTTCAGAGGGACAGCTGTAGGGGCCTCCAGAAGAGGAGGGATGAAAGAAGAAACAACGGACTTGCAGCCTGTTCTTCCATGGTTGTTCAGCTTGTTTAGCATACTCTTACTCTTCACAGCCACTGGAGGACAAACGTGCATTTTGCATACCCTTGCACCATGGCCAGACCTGTTTGAAGCTCCACTGAGGCGGGCTGTTCCTCCCTGTGACCATTTCCTGAGCTCAGCATGGGTTGAAATTCAAAAGGACAAAAGCAGCAAAGCCACTGATGGGTGACCTTTTCTGATTTACACTTCAAGTGCAAGTGCCCCCTCATGACACTGGAATGCAGCCTCCCTTTTGATTTGGGATTGTCATAAATAACCCAGAGATTATCTCGAGGTTTCCCACACAGGGTACTCCAACCACAACCCATGCAAGGCTAAGGAGTTCTGTACTTTCTCATATCCAAGAAGATGTTTCCTCATCTTTTCAGGAATGAGAGCTTCCAGGGAGCAGCTATCCTGTGGACACTTTCACCAAAGGCATATTAAGACACGACTGCTTTATTGAGCATCACTTGATGAAAAATAGAGATACTTCTCCAACATCCAGAGCAGCAATGCAAACTGTTTTAAATGAATGGAAGCACTTTTTTCAACCACGCTAGCAATTGCTGAATTACAACAACTGAGGTCACTGCACTGCTTGTGTAGATCAAAATGAACTTGAATTAACCTGGAAAAAAGGGTGAATCAGCATATTCCTCCTGTGTATAGCATCTGTGTTCATGTAATGTTGCTTCACTCTCCATTTGATCGCTATATACCATCAATTTTTGCACTGCACCCACAACGTATCAAACAAAGTGGAAGCCAGCAGATGAATATCATCACTGTTAGGCTATGCTGCAGAAGATTCTCTTCTACCAGATACATTATCTTTAGCACATCGCAGTATAAACAGATAACTCATTTCCCTCCATAAAAGTAAACCCTTTGATGAGCTTTGCTCACAACTTAGGTCTCTGGGGGAGCACAGTCAAGACAAAAGGAAACTCATCTCAACAACAACATAAATTGCCTCATTATCTCCCTAGAGCTCAGGGATTTTCCTTGTTTTTGTAATTGGCTAAGAAGTAAATGAATATAACTAGCTAGAGAAAGGTCAAGTTGGAAACACAAGTGTTCCAAGCTGTAACTTTTCAAACTACAGTGAAAATGAGGTGTCACACAAATGCTCACATTCAGAATGCTCTCATGGCTAAAACAGATGACAGCAGTCCTCCTGCAGGCCAGACAAACCTCCAGTGGCAGTGTCCACTCAGCGATACAAGGTGCCTGGGACTGCACAGTGATGTGGCACTAAAACACAGAGACCAGGATCAGCTGATGGAGCTGCCAAAGATCATCACCACCAAAGTGCCCCATGTCTGTTGAGTTCAGTGGCTCCGCCAGCTGATCCAGTCTGTGGTTCAGCACGGTTTCCAGTTACCTGGAGTCTTGGAGGGCCACAGTTGGTCCTGGCATACAAGTAATTCTTCTGTCAAGAGGCTGTCACCCCATGATCTGTAAGTGCGAGTTATACAAAGTCCCAGGCTCAGGAAGGCGGTCAGAAGGTGGGCTTTGCTTGATAATGGCACCAAAACCCTTCAAAGGTCCAGCTGGTTCCATCTTGGCACTGGAGCTCACATACATCTTACTCACTGTCCTCATGTCACGGGGTTTGCAGGATGGCAAAGTCTTCAGCTGTCAGCACTGTGTTTACTGGCTGACAGCTCAGTGCTCCCTCCCAAATGCAGAGCAGTATGCAGCATGACGGCTGCCAACACACAAAGCCTTTCTGAGAGAACACATCAGGTCTGCCAAGCAGGGGAAAATGCCATTTGCTGCACATGTGCCCCAGGTTAGAGCAGGAGACATGTTCCTGCCTTCAGCAGAGCCCCTATGCAGAAGGCAAGCAGGCAGCACTTTCCAAATACCGTGGGCACTGGGCAAGTGGTGCCAACAGCAGAAGCGCTTTGAGGTGACAACAACTTTATACACCTGATTTCAGCCACCTTCATACCTGTATAAGAAATCTGCTGACCTGGATGTACTTTCACATGTGGGCTAGGAATTCTTGAGGGGGTCTGGGAGGACAGGAGCTGCCTCCCACTCCACCAGGTCCTGCAGTGAAAGTTGGGTTTAGCCTCTTACACTTTGCTGTCTGATGCAAGCAAGCAGAGTCCAGGTCCTCTGCTGTCAGGACTTCAAAACAGGGTCTTAGTTATGAATTTCCAGTTAGTCAAATAAAGAAAGCCCTGGAAGGGGAAGGAAGGTAGAGCTGGCTGCAGGCTGAGCTTGGGAGGGCTGATTTACATCTCTCTGAGGCTAGTCCGTGTCTTACTTGGACTCAGGACTGCATGCACAGAGGTCGGTCACCAGCCTCTCTCCTCTTCCAACGCCTCCAGCTCGCTGCTGCCAAAGAACACCCACCTGCCAGGTCCCGCTGCGCTGAAACACAGCCCAGCTCAGCTCTGTCCTTTGCACTACAACAGTTGTTTCCACTCGAACAACTCACAATTCCCCACAATTTCATTCCCCCTCCCCTTTCATTTTCCCCGAAGTGAAATATAACTGCGAAGGCTTTGAGGAAGTTCCAGACAACATTGCTCACTTCATTTCAGCTCAGACAATTCCCAAATTACCAGACTATCATGCACCGGCCTCAAAATCACCACACATCCAACCTCTCCCACCAAAGGTTTCTCCCCAAATTCTTTTATGTCACCGATAACCATCTGTTAATGAATAATAACAGCAGCACATGCCTTAAAGGAACCAAAGCACCATATCCAACAGTTAGGATGGGGCTGGCACCGAGGGACCCCAAATCAAAGTGGACCGACTGACTCAGCGTCTCTGTAACTAGATTGGAACAACTCATCCGAATCCCAGTAGGTAGAAATTAAAACAATTCAGGGGAAAAAAGCACAATGTGAAGGGCTCCCCTTAACATTTTTTTTCCCATTAAATTGCGCGTAAAAGCCTCCCATATTTGAGAAAGGGGCTGAAACCACAGGAATGGACGGCAACTGAAGAGCAGGCTGAACAACTGTTCTCACAGAAATCTGCAAACCTGTACTGCTCTGGTTTGTGCTCTGCTTGGTAATGTTCCACAAGGCATTTGAGTGAGAGAGACAGAATAGAAGCCTACTTCTTTCCTGAGCCAGGGGAATCCCTGCTTTACGTCCCCTCTTGGTGCACACCAGCTGAACCTGCTGTCCCTGCTGGCTGCACAGATAGGACAGCCTCCTCATCTCTCCGAGAGCTACCAACTCCCCAACTTCTTCTCCAGCAACTCCTAGAAATCTTTTGCCAAACAGAAGAATAAAGGCACATCCTTACCTTGGCCTCAAGCGTGTTCAGCCTCTCAGTCATATCTGCTAACCTCGTGCAGTTCATGCATTCTGGAAAGAGCAAAACAACATCATGTGAAATCTTCATGTACTTTGCATTTTCATCCATAGCTTTCACCCTGCAGGTCCAGGTCCCTTTTCAATCTAAAGCACACAGCAAAGTGCTTTGAGATCAGTTACGCAGGGAAGAAAATAAGTATCTGATGCCATTGTGCAGGTAAGCAGCCACAGCCACATTACCTGAAATGTTGTCTGGGGCTGTTCAGTGCTGCAGTGTGAAACCAGGTTCCCAATGGGCAGAAAGTACGGGGAGAAAAATGGGTTTTAGGATTTTTTATGCTGCCAACCACTACAACCTGTTAACACCAGCAGAGATGCGTTCTGTCGCTGGTGGCAGTGGAAGGGCTGTGCTCCCACCTCAGAACACCAGGCTGCACGGCCACTGCTCCAATCCTGCTGAAACACTGAAGGAAGAAATGCACATAGAGAACCCCCATCTCTGTGGGGTCCTGCTGCGTCCCCAGGCTCTGTAGCCACCCCCACAACAACTCATCAGTCTCAGCAACAGCAAGAAAAAACAAAACTGACCCCAGGGCTGAGGCATGAAGTGGTTTCCATCTCACTTCACTGCATAGAAGCAACTGATAGGCAGCAGCCACCAAAGGGGTCTTGACAGGATGCCTTACCAAGAACAAACGTTTGCTTAATGGGCTCTGAGTGCTGTTTAAAATGATTGCTTGGTACAAAGGACATCACTTATCTAAACAGGAGGCCTGCTGCTTTGCCTCTGTTTTCATTTCAGCAGTTTTAAAGTGAGTGAAGGAGGATGAAGACCTGACCAGAGATTTAATCACTAAGCACTTTCCCAGTACTTCACAGCAGTGCTGGATGCCTGCTCCCAGTGAGCAGAGAAGCCTTCCATACGGTGTGCTCACCTATCACAACTTCTGAAGCTCAACTGGTTTTAAAAAGGGAAAAAGAGTTGCAACATAAAGCATTACAGAAAGTAAACTACCCATGCTCAGGTGATCAATCACCACCAGCTCATGTCCCAGAGAGGGGATGCACATCTCTGAGTGCATTTCTGGGTTCCTTAATGCCCACTGAAGCAGCACTTACTGCCAATATTTCCATGGGCTGCCAGTATTTCCATGGGGAAGGCTGACCCATAATTTCTGAGGCATTGAACAAACTGTGCAGGTGTGGCTCCAAGGAAGTTGTGCTGATGCAGAGGATGTTGAGTAACCCCACTGCCTACCTACAGAGAAGAATGGGATGAATGTTCAGGAAAACATGGGCTTTGCCCTACCCAACCACCACCAGGACAGGTGGCATTCAGTTGTCGACCCTAACAAGCCATGCTCCCCTTCTGCAAGAGGACCCCTGTGGAACCTCTCAGATCTTCACCCACAAACTCTTCTCAGTTTTATGGAGCACATGGTATGCACTGATGGCTCTCAGCCATACAAAGATTTTAGTACGTGGCTTGGAGGGCCAGGAAGTTTGGCTGTTCCTCAGCAGTGATTTACAGCCCAAGAAGATTGCTTGAGTACTAACAGCAACCAACCCCCCACTGCGTAAACCTTCCAAAGAAATTCTCTCCTTGACCCCATAGGATCACAGAAACCCTCCCTGGGGAGCTGAGCAGTTCCCCAAAGGGGTCAGACACACAGCTTCCAGCCGATGGTGCCGGACATTTTCCAAACAAAGCATCTGGTGGTTCATGCACGCTTTGATGGAGAGATTTCCTCACAGGTCAGTGCTGACATGGACTTTCTTCTAACAACATATAACATTTCCTTATTGTTATTCTCCACAACTAATCCTGGACAAAAGCAGTTTTTGGTCTGAGCTGGCACATGGATACACAAGTGCCACAGGTGTGTTGTCCCACCAGGAAGGAAATGAGTGAGGCTTTCTTGGTCTGGATCTGCCTGAAGTGTGAGAAACAGCGAGTTATGCTCTGTGTGCAACCAGCTTCATGCTTTTGATCTTGTTCATCCCCATAGAAAGATAAGGAAAAATAAATCCAGTGCTCCCAAGAGCCAGAAGGCGTACCAGATGTGCTACAGAGCTAATAAAATATGGAGTCCTATTCTCCCTTCTGCTGGCTTGCACATACTAATGACTCCCATAGGTTTCAGAGAGACTGGTTTGAACTGCCTGAAAACCACCTCTGGTGTAGATTTTGAGACATGTTGATAATTTAAGCTCAATTTGGAGAGCTCATTTCAAAAAAGGGCTTGTACCACTCCTGTGTGCACGGCAAAGCAGCTCAAGGGGTGGGCACTCCAGCCAGCACCAGCCCAGCAGCCCTTCTGCTCTTGAAGCATCTCTGAAAGTCCTCTTTATTATCAGTGATGACTGGAAAATGCTGGGAAAATGTAGCCCAGCTCCCTCAGGAGAACTACATAGCATCCAAGCTAGATTTGAACTTTCATCTTGTCCTTCTCAAAGTGCCCAGAAACCCCCATCCACACCCAAAGTACTTAATCTAGACTCAAAAGACGTTTACCTAATCCAGAAAGAGGAATGCAAAACAATATGTCTAAAATTGTCCTGCCAGCAAACCCCTGACATTTATCTAGCTAACCAGCAGATGGATGATGCTCACAAATGCAGACAGTGAGACCAACACTTCATACCTCTGATACACAAACCGCATTCACAGCTTGCTCATGGCACACGAGGGACCAGGCCATTTCCAGATATGGGCTCATAATTTGTCTTTGTAGAAAGCCTGAGGATGATGGTGAGAAATCAAGACAATAAATACCTTCCCTAACTATTCTGCACTTACGTATTTACTCTTATCTTAATCCTGGTAGCTGGTGGTTACAAGGCCTGGCACTGTAAAGTCAGATTTTCTGACCAGGGATAAAGCAATCTGCTTCATTAAAGCCAGCCTGAAATCTCACATCATTATTCCACAATGCATATAGCACTGGGTCAAATACACATGCTCTGTGACCTGAAACTCCAGAGCAGACTCCTTCTGTCTCTACAGAGATACATCACTTGTTGCTACACAGAACCACCATTTATTTCCCCCCTATTCCTCGTTGGCAGATTTGTATTTCTCCAGCTCAACTCCGAGGAAAGAGTTGTGATTTCACTCTGTGAAGTCCAACTTTAAAACACATGGTAGGATTTGTTTCAGAAATATTCCAGCAGGGGGGATAAATAATTGAGATAACAACCACGGGACCGTACCAGTGTATCATGTGTCTCCCAGTCTGTCTCCATAGCATCTTGCTGTCACCTCTGCTTTCCTGCCCTCTGGCCCCACACTGGTTACGTGGGTAAAGCAGCACAATGAGAGGGACAGGGAAGATGCTAAATATCATAGAGGAGATAGACTCAGTGCGCTGGAAGACAGCAGGTCGCACACCCCATATTGGTGGTGACCCACTGAGCTCCGATCCAAAGGCTGCTGCATTTGGTCAGTCTTCAATGGAACCTCCAGTGCTGCCCAAACGGGCACCAGGCTCTAGATCTGCTCCTATGACAAGTGATGGACAGCACTGAACATCCTCCTGAACGTGTCCTGCTACACTCGGCATTCCTACTTTGCTCGAGCAACGTGAGTGTAATTTCATGATTAAACAGTTGCACATTTTGTCTGCTCAAGGCTGAAGGCCCTACAAGTCTTCCAGCTTCTTGCCTGAATTAACAAAAAAGGTGTGATAACAGCTGTATACCAACGGGGATGATTTCAGCATCATTATCACAGCGGCACTGAAGGGAGTAAAATTATCAGGCCAACTTCCAGCATGGGGCCGCAGGTCAGAGAGTGCTGCGGAATGGCATAGAAACCTCTTGGCATCTCTGCCCCATTTCTTAGCTCTGACAGCCCTCATTTGTATACGCAGAGTCTCTGCAGAATATTAAAAAGGCTTTTGGTTTTCCTGCAGCCAGATGCTCAGTAGATATAAATTGCACTGCTCAACTGAAGTCAAGGGATCAAGGCTCTGTCTCTCTTTTTCATGATAGATTGCTCCAAAATTCATATTTCAGAGAGGAGGCGGAGGAGGTGGTTTATAGCATATGAAAGGGGAGAGAATTCTGGAATCACAACGCCTTTGTTTAAACAAATAAAACCTTTGCAGCCAGATTTTTCTAGGTCGTATTTTGCCATTACTAGAAAGTCAAACCTTGCCATACAACGGGGCGGTTTGGAGTGCATGGTGCTACAAATCCCGAACACACAAGTTGAGTATGGCCCAGTTTGGAGAAAATTTCATCGTCCAGTAGTCTCTGAACAAATCTGGAAGAGCATCAGTGAAGTCAGTTAAATTAATCCAGGCAACTGTGTTCCTGCGCTAGGAGGAAAGAATGAAGCTCAAAACTCCCGAGGGGAGCAGGAAGCACTGCTAACTTCTACTGTCAACGTGGTGAGCAGACAGGGGATGAGAAGTGACAAAGACGTCCAGAACGCAGCAGTGGAACAGCAATGTGGTTTCCTCAGGTGACAACAGCATCATCACCATCCCCAGGTCATCCAAATCTCAGTGTCAAACCCCACCAGAGATGTTATACTTGGACACTCACAACGAACCACTGGACCAGTGCCCCTTCCATCCACTTGTTCCCACACACATGCACACAGCTTAGCCAGAGGAAACAAAAAAAATGGAGCAGCGTCATTTTCAGACACCAGAAGAAGTTTCAAGTCAAATTCCACAGCAGAAATGTGAGCACAGACCTCCTGTGCCTGCCTAGGTGGCCCTCAGTGGGGGACAGCCAGCCCAGCTTGCACATCCACCCCTCTTTAATTTGTCTGATTTGACCCTTACAGCCTCCTTACATGGATACCAAGTTTCCCTAAGTAGTTTATGTTCTGGCCCTTTGCAACAGCTTTCGCCAGTGCTCGTGAAGGATAGCAGGCCCAAGCCATAAATCACAGCCAACCTGGGATCTGTTTTTTCAACACGTTTCCTCTAATGAGAGTCAGATGTTGGCTAGATAGACTTTATTAATTGTATTTGTTTGGTATCAGTCATGTCCATGGCTCTGGAGCGGAGCTGGAGCATGTGGAGGGCACCAGGCTGACAGCAGCCATGGGTGGAGGAGGGGAGTGCATGGCTGGGAGCCATGGGGCTGCAGAGGGAATGGGAGCCAGGGGCTGAATGAGTAGTGGGGTCCTGCTGCGGCCTCACATGGCAGCGATGATCCATGTGATCCATGATCCACCCCAGGTACCCGACAGGGAAATGCAGAGCACACCACATCCCTCCTACCCTCAGCACTTCAGGTAATGACCATCTGTCTTCTCAGCCCCTTTCTGGGTCACACAAGTACCCAAAAGCAGAAGGCTCTCACTTTCAACACACGATATCTCTGAGTTCACCACTGTGATCAAAGTATTTCCCAAGTAAGGAACCTGAAGCTCTGAGACATTCAAAGATCTCAGTGACCACATTCTGCTCCCTCCCAGTTTTGACATCAGGATTTTACAGAATGCAAAGTTTCGGTTTCATTCATAAATTGTAAATTATTAGGCTGCCTATCAATAGGAAATAGCACATTTCTGGAATATTTTTGCAGGTTTAGCATCATTATAGGCAATCCAACATCTCCTCTAGAAGACCCCCATCACTGTCAGCATTTCTGTTTGTGATCTTTCTCACTAATATACATACATATAAATATATCCATTATAATGGGTAGGAAAGGGAAAGGAATTTTATCACAAAATGTAATAACTACTAATTGAGAATACAGAAAAAAGTGGTACGTGGCCTTGAGTGGGGGGAAAAAAAAAAGGGTGCCATTTTATAAAAAAAAAATCTGCAATATTTTCTCCAGATTTTTTAAAAATTATTTTCATAGTTTCTTAATGACCTCTTTCAGTCTTTGTTCTCAAAATGGCATTTATTTCAAAATTCACCTAAATTACAAATGAAATGAACTGACTAAATAACTTTAAGTGAAACTAAATAGTTTCCTTTGGGTCAAAGGAAATAATCTGGATTGACCCCAAACCATACTTAACTCATTATGTTGCATCAAACTAAATAAATACGCAAATAAAAATATTAATAATTTATTAAAAAAAAACCTAAATATTTTCATTTCACTTCATCCCAAATCATTTTTCTTTCCAATTTTTTTGGGTCTGGCAAATGAACCCCCCCAAAAACCCTCCATTTCTCACCCAGCTCTATTCTTAAACATCTCACACCACTCACCTTGTTTTATTTTAAATTTCACACATGCATACTCCCACACCAACAACTAATTTTATACATAATTGCTCTCAGCCTGGGGATTTGTGCTCTATCACAGTGCCAAGGATCTATTTTGCAGTTCAGCCTGTGTTCTGTTAGCAGATGGAATTAGATCACGATCATTTATTTACAGGCAGCCATGAGCTGAGAGATCCGTGTTCCATCCATCTCTGTCTGTCGGAACAAGGCTTAGCAGGGAACGGCTGGATTTTGATGCAATGCATTTTGCTAGAAATACATTATCCATTATTTTTAGAAGCACTACGGACATTTTACTAGTGCAGCCTGAAGGCTGAAATAACCCCCGTAAAAAGGAATTTTCCTTCAGCAGCAAGGCTCTATGGGGCTGCAGAGGATGGTGCTCCTGGTACGTGCTGCTGGACATGGAGATGTGCACAGGTCCTTGCTGGAGCCTCCCCTCCCTGCCCAGATGTAAAACATTCCCACAGATAATAAGCCATAGAACAGGCACACAGGTAGTGTGGACAAACTCCCCACAGCAAGGTATGGAACCACAGAATGGCTTGGGTTGGAGAGACCTTAAAGATCATCAAGCTTCAACCCCCCCTGCCATGTGCTGTTTGCATCTCAGTCTGCCTTGGGCACTCCAACCTGGCTGTGAATGGCTCCAGGCACAGGGGATCCACTGCTTCTCTGAGCAATTTCTTATATGGCTATCTGCAGTGAGGTTAAGCACCCCTGAACTGAAGGGGGGAAGCCCAAAGCCTCCCTGCCAAGGAAGCCAAGTGCCAACATCCTCCTGTCTGTGCCCAGCTTCCCACCCATGCCAAAATCCCATGGCTGATCCCCACAGCAATAGGGCCAGCCTCATTCCTTTGCTCTTCCTCCGTGCTGTAGGAACATTTAATGCCTCACTGACCCCAATCCAAGTGCAGAATTGTACAGCCCTGCAAACTCACCCCGTAACTGGGAGACTCTCACGTCTAGAGGCTGCTTTCCATCCCTGCTGGGAGAAGTGATGGGGGGAAAAACACGGTCAAGATGTGGTGTGGTGTAACATGAAACAAGGAAGCAGACAGGACGAAAAGAATCGAGGCTCACCACAAGCTCTGCAGGGACTCCTGCAATGTCAGCCCCACACCTGTGCATTGTAGGTCGGGGATCTCTCACGGTCCCGAGCCAAACTATGTATGTTAACTGGACTTTGTCTCTCAGAGAGATGCTTTAGAGCCAGACAGCCTAGGTTTCCTCTGCAAACTGCATCCAAGGCTAACCACTGTATTGAAAATATGCATCTCGCTGCCAGTTTGGATTACTGACATCAGTTCTACCTCTGCTTTGAGTTTTACTACACTTCAGACTGCAAGGAATAAAGACACGTCTAGGGTTAGATGCCTGCTCTCTGCAAAAAGTCCCTGCATCCCATAAACATGTTACATTTAGGATGCACCACTTCTCCATCCAGCACATTTGGCACTGGCATCCTTCAGCCCACTCCTACTCTCCCACGCAGCACACAAGCACCCATCACGGCCGAGCAAATGGCTCCACCCAGTCCTACCAGATTCTCAGCCTCTTGAGGATCATTTCTCTGCCCAATTCTGCCAATTACCCTTTGCTAGCCTTCATCAAAACCCCTCTGAGCCCCGCAGTGGTCCTCACAGATCCAAGCAGCAGGACAAGGAATACCTTTCACATCTCTGCAGCTGTGACATAGCCCTTGGGGACACAAGGGAGTCCACAGCCCCAGAGATCCCAATATCATCTGGTCCTCGTAAGAGGAGGAACAAGGTAATAATTGCCTCTGATTAGTGGCTAGCACAACATTGCACAGAGGACTACGTTGTTTTGTTTTGTTTCAATGGTAACTTCTGGATGAAGAAAAATGAGTGAAGGAGATATCCTGTTGGGGTCAGCCAGGCATGTTTCATTTTCAGCTTCAAAACGGCTGTGCCAGGCTACATTCCTAATTGACTTTAGGATGGAAAAAAAACAGAAAATATCCATAATGCTGTGCTGAACCAAAACGTTTTCCAGAATTCCTTCACCCTGTTTCTTTAACTCCAAACTCACCAACCTGAGCGTCCACACCTTTCCTGGTACAACCAAGCCCTTATCTACCATGTGCCTATTTGTGCTCAATCTGACTTTTGATATCTACTTGGTAACAAGAACTCACACGTGTATCCTATCAGACATTCTGTCGGTGGTTGCCCTCACCTTGAAATTCTCCTAAAAATGGCACATTTAGACTCAGAAATGGAGGCCCAATGCCAGGGAAGATTTCTCCTGGCACGTGGCAAGCAGTGGGTAAGGCCATCTGTCAGCCTCTCATGCTTGTCACATGTGCTCAGCCCCAGTGTTGTGTCATCCTGACAGCTGTGGAAGATTCGGGAGTGAATCTTGAACATCTCTCTGAGCAGGGATGAGGAACACGGAAAACAGAGCCTCCGAGTCCAAACCGGACAACAGCAGAATGGCACGATTCATCTGCAGGGAACCCACCCCACCCCGTACCTTCCTACAGCAGCACCAAGCACTATCCCTGAGCAACAATACACTGGAAAATAAGCTCCCATCAGGGCTACACTGTCACGCAGCCAGAGGATGGAGAGGCACAGAGCCTGGTCACTGGTGCCCACCACCTCTGGCATCAGGGGTGACGCTGGCACGTCTCAGTTTCACGCAAGCAGAGTTCTCCCTCAGCCAAAAATGCCCCCAGATTTTACAGCCACTGAGAGTTCAGCCCCAGCAGTGCAATCAGAAAACATGAGGGTATTTAAATCAAATCTCTTAACTGCTTGCGTTCATCCTTCTACATGAAAGGTCTCTGGAAGACACTCTCAAGCACTTCACCCAAGCTAATCGCTTGAACCCAAACCATCACAGCCTACAAATCCTTTAAACTTTGCAAGTTGACTTCATGCTGAACAGCTGCCAGGCTCTCATTCGCTCGCAGCCACAGGAACAGCTTTCTTATCAATAAATGGGGATTCCTGCGTATGCAACACTCTGTAACAGCAATAGTAGTGACTCGGTCAAATGCCTCTGCTCAGAGATGAGGAAGCGTCCCGGAGGTTTCAGGCAGCAGCATCAGGAAAGGCAAGATGCACATTTAAAACAAACTATGGCACAGTCCCTTCCAGAAGCCAGTGTGGGGTGTGCTACAGAGATGGGAACGTTTGCTATGAATTGCTGTGCTCTGACACCCAAAATGCTACAGCTTTCCTCAATGGGAAACAACTGGGATATCTCCAAAAGCTGTTGGTAAATGAGGATGTTAACGGTGACAACTGCATCAGAATAAGAGCAATCTCCTATTTTAGCCCAATTAGTGCTGTGCTAAATCAGCCCAGGCCTTGCCTTTTGCAGTGGAAAGAGACACATCTGTGAGGCTCTTACACGTGTTTTCTATTATTCTCCAGCACAATATGTATAAACTAACGCTGTTCTACACTTACACAGCACCTCATCTGGAAATCTGAAAGCGATTTATGAATGGTGGGCATCTGTGACATTTTACAGATGAAAATGGAGGCACGGAGGGATTCAGTAATTAGCCCCAGACTTGTACAATGAGTCAGCTGCAGAGCAGAGCCTATTATTTGTTGTGTGGTAACATTTAGTGTCCAAACACACAGGGACACGAGTCTTGTATCTGCCAAAAAAGCACACAGGCATGCCCCAAAATGCCACCCAGGTCTGCGCTCAGACCAAGGCTGTCTGAATGCACATCCTGAAGTACAGCCTCCTCTGGCAGCCTGCTCCCTCCGTTCTTGTAACACAACTGCAGACCAGAAGAAGGGTTAATACGCCTGAATGTTCGTCTGCTTTTTCCACATCAGTTGATCTAATAAAAAAGATTGATTCTCCCTGCAAATCTGGCCTCACTTTAACAAATCATTTGATTTGACACAGAGGACTATATTCAGATACTTTAAATTCCACTTCAGTCCCTGAAAGAGAAGTTTCTGATGGACTGAACACTTGGAAACAGCCAATAGGAAACACCAGGCTGAGACACCCACCTTGGGTAGGGTTTACATTACTGAGTGTGGCCAGAAGCATCTGCAGATCTCTCTGTGCTGTAGAGCTTATGAGCCTATGAGGAACACCATATTGTTAGAGAAAACAGGCAGCCTGTTCCGTACCTTCTAGAAATACAGCAGCAGCTCACACTTCTGAAGCACCTCCAGTATGTAAGCATGTAAGCACAGCACCACGTTATCCTCCTGCCTGACCCAAGGCAGTGGGCAAGATGCCTGGAGTGACACTCTCAAGATGATGGGATTGGGATCACCGAGAAGTAGAAAAAGCCCATGAAAAAATCCAGACACTTACATTAAAAAATTCTCAATTTCTTCAGCTTGAAAACACAGTAAAACATCTGCAGCCAGATCTCTACAGCAGACCTAATTTGCAGCTTTCCATTATTCCCTCTTGGTGCTGCTTATATCAAAGTTAATAAAAGTTGAATGTGGAAGAAGCTGATTTTACAGGGTTCCCATCCTCAGCATACCTGCTCTCTACTTATCTGGTATGTTTCCTTCTAAAAAGGAGAAGGAATCTTCGTGCCACTTGGTGCCAACATTAAACCCATGCTGCACAAGGAAGGAGTGGAATATCTCCTGCACATTTCATTGTAAAATAGTTACCTCCCCTCTTCCCCCCCCCCCAGCCCTCAGTAAGCAAGTCCCAGGCACATTAGGGACAATGCACCTCTGAAGGCTGAAAAGTATCAAGGTAGTGGTAAGCAGAATAGTACACAGTCACCTCAGACTCACAGATACAGTTTTTCCTGGTACAACTTCAAGGAAGGACCTGGAGAATGGGAAGGGTGTTGGGCACTTCCAGTCTCAGGGTCCCAGCCAGGGGACATGGGTCTGCATGCTGCCCACCCTGCCCCGCTTGGCTGCCCCAGGATGAACCAATTCTGTGCTGAGCAGCCATAGTCAATGAGGCTCAGAGCACGTTCAGTAACATCCACAGAGCACACGAAGAGAGGAGCTACAGTTCAGGCATGAAGCACATCTCCAAAAGGAGCAGAGAGACAGAAGCTTGTCCTGATTTAAGGCTTCGCTGGAGCTTATGGACTGTGAGACAACTTTGGGGTCCTTACTGAATGCAGACTCGGTAAAGAGGCAGATCAACACGAGCTCTCCATCTCCTCACCATATGCCTTCTCTCACAAAACCAGCCTTGTTGGAGCAATCTGTCTGCTCAGCACATGTGCAGCTTTGGCACTGTCATGACTTTCATTTACCACAAAACCTGCACATGGCCATCAGGTACAAAGACTGCTGCGTGAATCCCTGCTGCTTTTCCATTAACCATCAATGGAGATTGACAAGTCTAGTTGAAAACCCTGCTTGGATTTCTGCACATGTACCAGCTTCCAAGCTGCTCACCATGTCAGCTCAGAGGCACACAGTCCTGCAGCAACAGGCAATGCTTTGTTGCCAGTCCACTTTCAACTTTTAAAACCATCTCAGCTTCTCCAGGGGGGGCAGATCAGAGACACCAGCACCAATGTCACAGAAACACTCACAGACATGAGGAGACACCAGGGCCACCACGGCTGGCTCCTTATATAAGCCTGCACTGCAAACAGGGTCACAGCCATCTCCCCTCCAAGAGCTCTGCAGCATCACCTCAAGAAGGAAGCTGATCCCTGCTTTACGGCACTCCTCACTCCTCAAAGATGGATGAGGAGCACAATCTGGTCAGTGAAAGCAGGATGGGAAGCTTTAGTTGCAGGAGGAGAAGCACAAAGCAGGCAGAGACTCACAGCCCCCTCCCCAATACCTCCCCTACAAGCAGTGGGTACCCCTGGCTCCTCCAGCCCCCGCTCTGCTCTGGGTTCTGCTTTTCCCTGATGTTCAAGTTGCCCACTTACGGTCCTGGCTGGAAGAGCGACCGTGCTGGCGGCCCAGGGAACCTGCAGGGACAGAAGAGGCAATTAACACTGGGGACAGGTGAAACCCTCACCCTGTGCAGCATCAGTTCAGCAAAGAAAAAGTTTATTCAGCCTGGGGAGTGAAACTTGCCTTCACCCTCCCTGCTTATTTGGGTCTTAACCCTTTCCTACCCACAGCAAGGCGCAGGTGTGCACACTCATGCTCTCAAAGTGCTGAAACGAGTCTGTAAAAAAGCCCCATGCTTTACTGGAAATGATGCTTCCAAAAAAAATTTAAGCACAAGAATGCCTCCTGAATGATACAGGCTTCAGCAATCCACCCTGGCTGAGCGTACGAGGAGCTTGGGATTTGTTTTTTGCTTTCAGAAGGGCAATCCCTGCCTCAATTGCATGCTATAGGCTATAGCCCCAGGAACAAGGAGGGAGAGCTGAGCCATGGGGAAGAGAGCACTGCACCCTCCCAGCCACTGCAGCTGTGCCAAAACCGAAGTTTGTGCCAGCAAGAAAAGGAATCACTCGGGAAGGGGAAAGGGTTTTGGGCAGTGTGTACACAGCAGCCTCTCCTGATGTTCACAAAGGCAGAGCATGCTCCAGAGGTGCAGGTTTGCCCCCAGCTCTGCAGGACCAGCCTATAGTTACCTCACCTCTAGAGATTTCTCTGTCTCTGTGTGATGATGACTGCAACTGCCTTTGTAAACCACCCTGAGGTCTGCAAAGACTTAACTATTTAAGTCTGTGGACCACAAAGCACTTTCATCTGGAAAGCACAACAGACAAGCGTATCACTATCTATGTGTTCTCACAGAGAAGGGCAAAAAAGGAAAAAGAAAACTGCTAAACAAGCTAAGGAAGTCATCTTGGTACCAGGCATTTCCCACAGCACTGGCAGATGATGGTGACACTGCGGTGTCCTGTATTAGTCCTCATCTACACACATAAAATTGTCTTGAAGATGCAAACTACAAACAACCGTTTCAAGATTCACAAGAACGTGTTTGCTGTACCAGTGACTAGAAACATCGCATTAAAAACAAACAAACAAGATCAGATAATTACTCTGAGTGTGGTTTTGGTTCATTTGGGGCACCGATGGGTTTGCACATGTGCCTAGAGAGCCAAGCAGCAAGCTCGCTCACTGTCCTACTGCAATCTTAACTGGGAGGACTGGGAGATGTTGGTGCAATTTCACCAGCATACATCTGGACAAAGCCTGGAAGTCCTTTAACACCCTCAACATTCAACTAAAACCCACACAGACCCCCTTGGAGGATCAACGTTTTACACCAGTGTTACATTCCTCCTGAATTTGTCCTTTGAGAGAAGCTGACACAGACTGTGAATGTTTCCATAACACTGGATCAAGCACAGGAGACATAAACTTCTGCCCCAAATGAAAACACCTTATCTTGTTTCTTTTTTCTTAAAGAAATTCTATCTCAAGGGAAGCAGCCCCCAAGGTCCTCACAGGATTCTCAGTGTGAGGAACACTTTCCCTTGGTTTAAGCCAAGACGTGGGTTCAAGTCATGTTTATCATACTTCAGATCAGGAACCCAGGTGGATTCAAGCCAGGTCAAACCCCCCAAACAAGCTATGGAGGCTACAAGGCCACACAGAATTTGTCTTGCCCACTAACAAGCTGAAACTCTTAGGTGGGAGTTTTCCTGGAGCATCCCATTTTCAGTGAGATGGCCGCTGCAGCCACAGGCTTGTATGAGTGCTTCTTCCTCAAAGAAGAGGACTGGTCCTGAAGAGAAATCTAATCTTGCCTTACAGCGTCTGTGGTGGGTGCCCCATCCCTACAGACAGCCAGGGTCAAGCTGGAAAGGACTCTGATAGAGCTGTGGGTGCCCCTGTTCATTGCAGGGGAGTGGGACCAGATGGCCTTTGAGGGTCCCTTCCAACTCAAACAATTCTATCATTCTATACAAGCAATAAACTGCAACCTGAATTTTGGGGAATTGGTGGTTGCAGAAATAGGTATGAGAGGGAACTCCCAGCTAGTGCAGCAAATCGCTTTGATGCAGAAAGCCTTGCGTCAGTGCAGAGCATTGAAGCTAAGTGCAAGCCATGACAAAAGTCTCAGAACCACACAGCTTTGTGCTGCTAGCAGAGTAACTCGATAACCACTACGCAATAAATTTTTCTTTCATTAATCTACCATTAACAGCAACTACAAACAACCACGCTCTACTCTGAGGAGCAGATTATGATCCCAGTTTAGTCCTTACCAGTTACAATTAGATTAATGTTTTATGCCTTCTGCAAGAACTGCAGAGTCAACAGAATACCAAAGGCCAACTTCGGAGGGATCCCATTATTAACTCAGGATCCACCTAGAGTTAAACCACATCCCCAAAGCAGCATCGGAAGTTTCCCCCTTTGCACAACAGTGCCAGGCTATCAATGGCATCGAGATGTTTACGAGGTCTTTTCTGCAACAGCAACAAGAAAACAAAATCACAAGAAACGCAATAAGAAAGGCCAGGCCAAGGTAGATATGCATCCCACAGCCCTGCACAGGGAATCCATTTCTGGATTGTTGCCTAAAACTCTGCATCCGCCTTGTGCTGGCTCAACCCCCACTGCTCTTGGCAGGTGAGATAGAAAATTGGTTATAAAATGAGCCCTGTATTTTATAAGTTTCATAAACATTTTTTTAAAAAAAACTCAAATATGAGGTATTCTCAGATGATCCTGTGCCAGAGAATAATGTAGTCTAACTTGGAAACAGAGTTACCACCTGTTCATGGCAACTACTCTTTTAATCTTCATTTCTATTTTATGAGCTGACCAACACTATTTTATTAGCTGATAATTAGTTTAGGTTGATTTAATTAAACTGAATTGATTACAGCCCTTCTTCCTCCAAGGGCAATCCTTCTGCAGGATTAGGAGCTTTAACAACTTGGACCCTGTACCTGTGAAGCCTTATGGCAGACCCTCTTGTCAGAAGTGGTCACACTGTTCAGGTCAATATATGCCAGGGGACACAGAGATGTTCTTAGGCACTGGCTAAGAAAAAGGCAGAACCTGGCTTCCTGGTTAGAAAAAGGGGTGATAAATTGGCCCCAGGTACCATTACTTTTTCAGCTTAACTGAAGGCAGGAACAGCAGGGATGGTGGAGGGGGTAAATTCTAAGCAAACGCTGCTACTGAAACCAATGCAAAGATGAATGCAGTTAGTACTCAATCTAAAGCTATAAGCTGATGACAAGAATCTGTTGTCATCAACAGGCCAACACATCATCTGCATCTTGGATGGATGCCTCTGAAATAGATCGCAGAACGGCTTGTGATGGAAGGAACCTTAAAGCCTACTCAGTTCCAACCTCCTTGATGTGGGCAAGGTTGCTAACCACTAGACCAGGCTCATAAGGGCTGCGTCCAACCTGGCCTCAAGCATATCCAAGGATGGGAATTGCATATCAGGCAAAGAAAGCTTTTATTTTTAAGTGTCTGCTCCTTTGTGAGCACAAATATTCACACAACAGCATTCAGGCTAAAGCACCATGCCTCTCCAAAAGTCTGGTCTACATGGAAGAGAGCATAGGGTAGACATCTCAGCTAGTTTTAACACATCCTTGAATTTGTTTGTAATGGATTTACCTGCAAGTGAGGTATGGGTCAGACTGAGAAGAGACAGCATTCATCCAGATGGGTTGTATACTCAGTTACGTTTGGCTTATTTTAAAGAATCAAAGCAGTAACTGACCACCAGCAACTTCATCAATAGCCTCTGGAGTACTGGCCCTTACCGAGCTGGACTCCAGAGAAATACTCAGGGATGAACTTTCTCATGTCATGATTTCCTAAGTCCCATTTTGCAACGAGGCAGAACTGAGCGGTTAATTATATCTGCAGAGCCTGCAGTAGAGGTTGTGGCAACAACTCAACCTTGGAGAAAGGATAAAAATGACTGTAACAGTAGTAGATATTTGGGTGCAGTTAAGTACAGACAACGCTGTAGTCAAATGGCTGTTCTTCAAGATATATGTTGCCTTTGATACTTACAGAGCCTTGAAAAGTGAAACACCATCATTAGTCATAACTTGCTGGCAACAGGAACCCTAATAATTCTAACTAATTGTCATGGAAAGTTACCCTGATTGCAAATTTGACAGTTATAAAAATCCAATTTAGGAATTCCGAACAGGCCAGGAACATAATTAGGGACTATATTTTAACACCCTCTTGATCAATGGTGGGGTAATGGAGAGACTTCCAAGAGCTTTGTTTTGAAATGAATGGCGCCATATTGATGAAACAACTTGGACAGAAACCAGAAATTAAATTGAAAGTTTAAACAATGCAGCTGTATTTTATCATCCTGTATTGTCAAGCTTTAACGAAAATAGCTCCTAAACAGAGCCACATGTTTTGCCTATTGCCCAAAAACTGAAGGTGAATTTTAAAACCCTTTCCTAAACTGCAGGATGCCAAGATTTTTCAGCTAGAAGTTATTATTAGGACGCTACAGTATTTCATAGAAGTCTTGACAACGGTTTTGTATGGTTTCTGTAACGGCAACTTCATTTTTTAAAGCAGAGATGGCTCAGATGAGTGACGCTTCGAAAAAAAAATGAATGGAGTCTCTGCTGTGCATTTCTTGCATATGGGATGTAAAATTAAGAATTAAAATTTCACCATCACTGGAACCATAGAAACACAGAATGGATTGGGTTAGAAGAGACCTCAAGGACCATCAGGTTCCAACCCCCCTGCTGCAGGCAGGGCTGCCAACCTCCATATCTAATAGTAGACCATTGCTGAGCAATCAGTGCAGGGAATATAAGCAGGATTCCCTGCTCATGCTACATGTCATTAACAATACTGTCAGCTCCCTTCTAAACTCGAGGCCTGGGAATAAATCAAATACAGGTATCTCTTGTGTTTCGGTGACAATGACGAAACTGTACTTTTCTCATTGTCACTGAAACACAAGAGATACCTGTATCTCTTGTCTGAGAGAGACACCTGTATCTCTTGTCTGCTAGTCTGAGAGAATCTCTTGCCTTTGAGGATTAAGATACGATGGAGAAAGCCACTTTTGTTACCTACAGTGCTCTGAGAAGCAGATCTTTGATAACTCTAGCAAATTGGTCAATATACAAGAAACAGAAAATGCATAAAAAGACTCAGTTTCTTTAATATTCAAGCTGCATTTATACAGCTGGGAAATTAGGGGAAAAAGTTCTGGGGTTTGGCTTCTTGTCTGTTCCAATAGCCTAGAGGATTTTAGAGGGGTGCTAGTCATACAAATTAAACGGGATCCTACCATGTTTCTTTACTGGAAATACAGTATTTAACATTGTAAGACTCAATTCCATATTGTGCAAAGACCTGCTGAGAAACCAATACCATACTAAGTTCTGCCATCCTTCCCCTTAGAGGCTTAAGTGTGATCTCAGTTTTGAATCCCTGTAATCCACAATCAGAAGAAGAAAAAAACCCCAAAAGCTCTGGGGTTGTAACCCTCCAGCTGAAGAGGTTCAATGGCTCAACCCTCACATGAGCTACAAGAACGAGGTATTTTAATTGCATCTATCAGGAAGTTTGCAGAAGGACGCACGCAACTTTCATCTCATTCCACCGGGTGGAGGAAGGGAGAGGAGACATAAGGAGATAAAAAAGCAGAGACCAAAAGGGGTGCAAGCAGTGTCTCTCAGCCTCTCTTGCTCTGGATAAACATGTCTCTCAGATCCTGAGAAAGGGAGATCAGGCAGCAAGCCCTGGTAATGGCAGTCTGCAAGGCTGAGTGTCTTTTATCTGCCTGTGTGACACGGCTTCCAGAGAACACATGGAACAGCGAGGTTGGACAGCTTCCATCTCAATCCTGCATGCTCTTTTTCCCTGTGTGCTCCTCTGTGAAGGGTTAATGATATGAGTACGTACTACGTGTTTTTGTAAGTGTGAGGTCTGAGAAGAGCAGGTCAGGTAACTCTGTAATGATTAAAGCCAAGGCGAGCAAAAACCTAAAGCAAGTTGAATGCTTCTGATTTACTTACTACTCAACACTCCAGTGAACCCATTCAGACAAGCACTCTGCACAGCACCATCTCCAGTGTGAGCACAGCCTATACAACACACTGACCCCAGCCGTTGCCTCCCTGCCCCATAGCAGCACTTCACCCATCTGCTGGGTGTGCTGCGATCACACTAACCTCTGCTGGGAGGCTGTGTTGCCTGATGGCACACTGAGCAGAGCAGGGCAGCTGTGGGCAGGCTGCTACCCTGGGACAGCAAGCAGGCAGCCCCACCAACCCTTCACATCTGAGTGAAGGTCTTTCTGTTTCACATCCCTGCCTACTAAATGATGCATCCTTGCCTTGCGTACATGAAAGGTATTAGCTGTATGATAGAGGCTGAAAGACTCACTATAGAGGTCACATATGCTCCTTGGGCAGACCATAGAAAGCACTCTTTTACTCAGCTTCTTACCCAATACATCACTGCAATGCAAATTCTTGTGTTCATTAAATGGTATCTCAAATGTCGGAACTAGGAGATGGTTTTTAATGAGGTTGCTGCTCCCATTCATCTGCCACCGCTCAATATCTCACTAGCAATTTATCTCTCTCAGCAGACTAACAAGACTGTAAAAGCAGCAAGATACATGCTGGCCAAATAGCTGAGCTCCTATAGCCTAGTATGTGAACATGGACATCCAAAGTGCCTCATAACCTCACAGCCCAGGGCTTTGCTGATGAGGCTGAAGGAAGGGCTCAAAAGAGGGAGCACCTACCTGCACTGTAGCAAGTTTTCTCTACAATCCTTTCATGGCTAATGAACATCCAACAACGCTTGATAAAAACAGTGTCTGCTACTGATCAAGCACTGGTTGCTTTGTATCACACTTGAATCTAACAGGAAGAAACGTCCGAGAAGATGTATTGTCTAAGTTCAATGTTTTATCAAAACCATATGAGCACACATAGCCTGAGGCTCTGGTCAAAAGCCAAAACACACAGGCAGGAAACTGCAAGTGGGTAAAATGTGACACTCAAAAAAAGGGTGGTTACCTCTACGCCAAAAGCAAAGGCATTTTTACCATGATGGTACAGTGTTATCTGGAACACCTCTGCCTCCTGAAACAGAACACAGAGGTTGCCACACAGTCTTCTTGGTCCAGGCTCTACTGATGGAAATCCCAGCTCAAACCACCTCTGGACGACATATCCAGCATCTTTTCATCTGCATATCCATTAATATAGATGCATGCACGCATTCACGTACCCCAGTGTCTGCACTATGAGGAAAACCACTTCCATCACAGCTATTTTTACTCTCAGACTACCACCAAGAAGCTCTCTCAATGATTTCCCTCACAATACGGACTTTGGCTTCAGTGACAAACTATGCCCCGTGCTCTCCTGAAATATATACCCTTATGCCAGCACCACAGGACAGAGCTGCCAGTGGTTGGAGTCAGTGCTGAACCTGTACCATCCCAACCACCCTTTGCTGCCCTGTGTCCACCTCAGCCCCTATTTTCCAATGAGGTCAACTCTGGAGTCATCAAGACGTGGGGCAATGGAACTGCGTTTCAGCTGGAAGGGACAAGGCTTCTACAGTTTTATCAGCTCCCAGCTGCTGAGAAAACAAGAGTTCCAGCAGCACTTTCTAAACCCATGTTTAACTCCCAGGAGAGCAGCTCTAAGTACCAGCTGGCTCATGGACTTCAGATACCTGCCACATGCACTTATGCAAAGAGAGCCCAAACCATCTGTGACAAGAACACGAGGTGAATACAATGCACTAACCATCACCAAGCTATGCTAGCACATTTTTATGTGTTAAATCGTTGTTTCCAATTAACTCTGAACAAGAAAACACATACTGAGTGAGCTTGCCACATTCCTGGTAAGGCACAATCCACAGGTCACAGGGCATCAGGAAACATCTCCAAATCCCCACGGTTCTTCATTCCTAGCCCCAAGCACACAGCACCATCCCAGCAGTGCTTGCCTAGCCTGGCAACATCTATTTACAGCAGTAAAGCTCTGACACTGCTGCCCACGTGCTCCATCCCTGCTGGTGCCCCAGACCATGGATGGGATTCTGGGCAGCCTGAGCCGGTGGGGGGCAGCCAGCCCACGGCAGGCTGTGCAGGCTGTGAGGTCCCTTCTAACCCAACCATTTTGTGATACCAATTGCACACTGCACCATGACACACAGCAGCAGAAGAGGCCTACTAACTGCTACCTGGTCTTAAATTGACTGTCCAGTCAAGCTTAAAAAGTCTCATGGAAAAGGCATTACACCACATATGCAACGGCCACAGCTCCCTCAATAACATGCCCCCCATCACTGAAAAGTAACATAGCTGTTGGAAAGAACTGGAAAACAGTTTTTAAGATTCATTAAAATATTTCAAAAAGTTACTTTGATTTAAAAACCCACCTTAATAAAGCTATATTTATAGTTTCTTTCCACAGTCTTCATCCATTTATACAGCTGCAGTTCCTCTAAAAGACAGTTCAAAGAAATGCAGCTCCAGGCACCCAGTCAGAGCCTAAAAATCCATTGCTGAGTTGCCCAAGATTTCACTAATAAAATTTGTCTTCGGCAATATAAATTGAAGAAGTCAAAACAGAAACCAGTTTATAATCTACCGCAGCGGGTTTTTCAATCTGTGTCTCCTCTCCATGAAAGGGAGCTCCCCACAGCCTCTGATTGCTGTTGGGAAATAAGCAAAGAAGTGAATGCTGACACCTCCCCCTGTCTGATCAGACCTGGGGGTGCTGCAATCTGCTTGGAGAGGTGGGCACCCATCTGTGATCAAGACAGCCTTCTTGCTCACACAGTAGACTACAAATCTGCAAGGAGTAGATGGAGTTGGATTACTCAACCCATCCCTCCTAATAACCAAAAGCAACATGTTTTATGCTCTGCAATTGCATTGTGCTACGTGGAGCACATCCCTGGAGGTGTTCAGGAAACGTGGAGATGTGGCACTGAGGGACGCAGATAGTCAGCATGGTGGGAACGAGTTGATGGTTGGACTAGATGATTTTAGAGGTCTTTTCCAACCTTAATGATCGTACGATTAAAATTAGGATGGAATCAAAATGTGCTCAGAGCACTGAAAAATAAGTTATTGGTTTACCTTTCAGCTATAGCAGACTTTTAGGCTTTGCAAACTGGTTTCCCAGTGAAAGAAATCCATTGCACAAAATCCAGGGAAGAGATCAGGCTATGTGTGACGTCGCACGAAGCAAGCTCTCCAAAACCCTGCACTGAGTTCAAAGGAGCAGGTCCTCCCCCGGCCCAAGCTGAGCAGGGCAATCACCAGCTGTGAAGTCTGGAACAGGCACAGCAGCTCTCATCACATCACCCATCCACACTGCAGCACATTCCTCCAGACTTTTGGGACAGCAGGTCTCATGTATGCTAGGAGCTTACCCAGTGAAGCAGGGTAAAAAACAAGCAGATCTCAAGGAAGAGAACTCAGCTGATCTCAGAAAACACTGTGGGGTAGCCCTGCTCTAGAAAGAAGAAATAAAGCAGGGAGAGAACAGTTCTGCTGTTATTAACTGCTCCTTGCGTAAAACTAATTTGGCCAAATCCATCAACGCAGCACTTCTTCAAGGTCTCTACAATTCCCATGCACAAACAGGAATGCTCAGGGCCACATGCATGCCATCTGGCAGCCCTTACTGTAACCATGTGTGTGCTCAGTGCCTGGACGGGGCCAGAGTGCTCTCTTGGTGCTACTGAAGCATCGCTGCTAAATAACAGACCAATAGTTAACTTGCAAAGCCAATTACTACAAGAGCATAGTAGGGTTTGTGTCTTTTGTTGTCTGGTTTGTTTTTAATTTAACACCACACAAGCTTATCAAAGGGCCAACATATGACAAATAGGTCAGGACTCTTAAAAGTTTTATCAGAAAATGGCAACAACCAAATCATTTTGGTCTTGCATTGCAATATATTCACTGTGGAATGCTTATCTGGATGGACCAGCAAATAAATGCCCACCAGACTAGTAAGGCTAATGAGAACAGCAGGACAGGAGATAGCAGGAGTATATCTTCAACATCCAGACTCTACATCCTAAAACTCTTTAATTTCAGTTATGATGAAATTCCAGCACTTCTCTGATAACATCTACAAGGCAAACGTTGCCACAGCACAATCTCCAAGGAAGCAAATTTTAAAATTTAAACGACCTTTGAAATATTTGTCTGCATCCTTTTTGCCAAGTTTCATCTTTCATCGTCACTGACGCTCAGCTTTTGGCAAACAGCACCTACATCAGGCTGTTATTAGTAGCAGTATTTTAAATGAGTGTCTGAGAAGCAGGTTGTGTCCTTTGGTAGCAAAGGAATTCGAAAGACAAACAAGTAAATAAATAATGCCCTCAACTCAGAAATCAGAGTTAGCTTTAGCTGGTGTGCCTGGATTCAATCTTATCACTCCTCCAAAATCACAAGCCAGTGGAAGATTAAGCCAGATTCATAGGATGGGAATGCATGTGGATTTCTTATTCTGCTTACAGAAAGGTGAATGAAATTTCTAATCAGCTGATGTTTCCATTAGTGGTGGAGGACATCTCCTGTTGACATCTGGACAAGGCAGGCTGTCCCATTTGCATCAGCCTCTGCATAAGATAACACATCCTCAGCTCTCACTTGCCCTCAGGGCGGGCAGGGCAATCCTCTGGGTCAAGGCCAACAGTCTGCCCATACTTTTCTTAAGTGAAGACACCTTTCCTGCTACATTTCCTGAACAAGAAGCATTACCGACAGCCTTACAGCTCCTCAGGGACTCAGACAATTGCTTTCCTACTTCTCACTCTTCGGATACACGCATCTAACACCAGATGTCAATGGAATATTTCATTCTGGAGAGGATTACCAATTCTCCTCATCATTTTTCAATTAACAAGTGTGTTTAGCACTAGCCGAAATGTGTGGTGTTCTGAGCACAATGTGAAAAGTTGTACCATGAAGTCACACCTCACATGATAACATTAACACGTGCTAGCGCTTTGCTAGTAAAGCACAATGTCCTTCTTCCCCAGAGAATCTGGTCCTGCCTGTTTCAGTCCAGCTGGTTTATTTTGTGAATCAGAGTCTAAATGCACAGGCAAAAAGAACCGCGTGACTTTGAATTCACCGATGCACAGGGGGATTTTCTCTAATAATCCCATTCATCATCACAGAAGCTGGATGTGTGAATGGTGATCCCCTCACATTCCCCAGGGAGAGCTAAGAGGCTCAGATTCTGCTGGCCATTCCGGGGGTTGCATCTGTAGATCTCAGAAATAAGATTAAGTGCCTTAACTAGAACAAACCGCTTTTTCTTTCTTCCCTTTTAATGAACGGCTCCAAGTTCAAAACATATGAAAGACACAAAGTGTCTGAGAACAGTTCACAATGCAACAAATGAACCTGGAAATATCATTTTGAGTTTCTTGAAGCTCCTTGCTGCCCATATGGCCAGCAACAAATTTACATCGACTCTCTTGTACCTTAACCTAAATGGCTAAGGGGAGAAGGACACGCTTATCCCACGGAACTGAAGCTCTAAGATGTCACCATGCAGAAGGGCAGTGGATATTTTGACATGTCAAAGGTGAAACCATGACAGCTTACACCAGAGCAGGATCCCCTTCAACCATCAATTCAACAGACAAGTCTCCCATTGTGAGGATATAAAGTTTTATATTAACTGAGCTAATGATGTCATGGCTAGTAACTCTTCCCTCCTGACTTCCAGTTACTTGCCCATGTTTTTCACAGATAATAAATCACAACTTCTGCTAAACAGAAGCAGTAACTGTATGGAGATATTTTTCCTTCTCTTTCTTCTTTTTGCTTTTTTCCCCTCCCTAAAACAGCTTTTAGATATATGAAAGTAATTATAAAGATTGTGGCTGTGTGCAAAAACGGCCATTGGAACTCCAGCATTTTGCAACCTCTGTGTGATGGTTCTGCCCAAAGACTTTGGGGACACTCAGGACTAACAATTTACAGCACAGAGATAGCACCAAGGAACACTATGATGAGGGTTTTGATTAAGAGAACATGAAAGATGAGGAAGAAAATCTGCTTTCAATTTTTTTTTAGCTGCTGTTGAAGGACAGATTGCAGCAAGCACCATTGAGCCCAGAAGGGAGGCACAACCGCTCCTCTGACTTGGTTCTTGGTAAAACATCCAGATCAAAAAGAACAAGTTGCCTGCATTTCTCTCCCACGGCTTACATCAATTAAGTACTTCTTAATACAATATAACATTTTCACCATCGTATTCTAAAGAAAGCCAAACAACACTGCAATGTTGTTCTCATGGCAAAGTTGCTTGGCTATATTACATATTCTACGTATGTCACTGTATAGATTTAACATGCGGGTCATTCTAACAGCGTAAATCGGGAGTATCTTCACCAAAGTCAACAGAATTACACTGCTGGGTAGTGAGTGTGAGGCAAGAAATGGGCCTGCGGCCTTCAAAGCTCAGCTATCTGACTGGAACACTGCACTGTGTAAGGAAGAAGGTTGTCTTTAAGAGCAGAAGAGGTCAGAAGGAAAAGCAATGTAATAGAATGTACAAGTTCGCATTTCTTGACTTTAACCTCATTGCTTGCTTGAGCCACAGAGGTTATTTTGCAAACATCAGAGCGAAGTTGGCCAGTGGCTTTCTCCCACTCTTTGTCATCATGAAGATGAAAAGAGTCACAGCAATGGTGTGGCCTCTCTACTTCACTCCTCTTTGTCAGCAATAGAGCCTACAGCACGTAGTGTAATTCCTGTTACAGGAAAGAGAAGTGAACACTGAACATGGAGAAGCCAGGGGAGTATCAAGAGATTTCCAACAGCTGACGGCTGCTCTGGAGGAAAATCCAGCTGCTCCTTTCCATGCTGTGACCTGCTAAAGTTGGAACTGCAAATTTCCAACCCAGTCTGTAGCCATGCCTGGAACAACGGAGCATAAATAAATTAAATTCTTATCTCGGAAAAGCTTATGAGCGTCTCGGTCCGTATGCAAGCTTTTCAGGAAATGGGGGAGGGGAGAAAACCTTCCAAAAATTCAGCACTACAATTATTTATACTTTATGCAGTCAAAGAAGGAGAAAGGAACAAAACGAATAAGAGCATAGCAACCTTTTTTAGGACAGAACAAGCAGCACTGCCATTAAGGGAGCATGAAAAGTTCTTCAGATTCTGGCACAACCTTTCAACAAAGCTACCAGGAGCACAGCAACACAAGCAGCTACGAGGCACAGCCTTCTTGTTTGAGCTCAGCCAATGATTCCCTCGTGGAAGATTCACTGAAGGGAAAATGCTTTTGGAAGTAAGAGTGCACAGCCTACATGCTCGATCTCACAACAACACCTGCATGAAGTAAGGCCAGTTCCAATGCCAAAATCCTACATTCCCACCAGTCATGACCATTGCTGCCAGGGACAGAAGCACAACTTGGGCAATGCAGCAAAGCTGGACTCTCTTAAGCTGCAGTCTCTCACCTTCTCCTGTGAAAGGATGCAATTTGTCAACAAGTGTTAACACCTGAAAGATCTTTCCAATGCTCTCATGCTTTATGGGGCCACTGGCTGGTGGCAGCAGCTTCATAGGTTATGGAACAGGAATATCAGAGGCATGCAGCGATACAGAGCAGCTAAACTTGGTGGGGAAACATCTGAATGAGAACTTGAAGGGCTACTGGAATTGCTTACAATATGACTGTTAGAACACCATCTTCCTACAGACCGCAGCAATCCCAAAGTCAAGCAACCCTTGCTGTTTTTACCTGAGGATAAACTATAACACATGAAAATAGAGGGCAAGAGGTACAGACAAAGAGCAGTTATGAAATGAAACAAATGTCTCCTGAATTCAGTCATTTCCCACAGGGAGCAAAAGTTAATCACATAACCTAAAGACCAGGCAACTGCACTTAGAAGTAATGATGCAAACCATTCCTGAAAAATAAAAACTACATCTTTGCCTGTCCTTAGATTTTGACATTAAGACCATTATTGCAGTTTGACCTCTGTGTCACCGGAGAGAAAAAAAAAAAGCAATCCTCACTATCATGAAACAATACCGCTACGTTCATTTCTACTGTATTTATCTTGTGCTTTTCTGAACATATTTATCCCAAGAACTCTGTCCAATATCTCGTGCTTTTAAACTAACCAGAGATTCTCAATGAAAAGAAAGAACAAAACTTGCAACCCCAAATCCTTAATTCCCAACTAAGCTTTCAGAAAAAAACCATCAAGGCTTTGGTCAGGGAAATTAAAACAATAAAGGCAATTTGGTAACTTTTTAATTTAGACTAAATGTCAGTTCTCTGCCTTAAAAACGTCAAAGGCAAAAATTCAAACATCCTCCCTAACGCTAATTTTATTAATACTGTCAGCAGTTCCCAGTATCTCAATCTAAGACAGTGAGTCAGGCAACAAATCAATTGCCAACTCCCCAGAAAGAAAGAAACAACAGAGGAAGCGGGGCCAGAGAGATGGCTGATAGCACTTATTTAGTCTTTGTGCCAGACAAATGCTTTGCTGCTTCCTCACACTCCTGTTGATGCTTTAGACTGGAGGCACCCACTCAGTTACGGCTGAAGTATCTAAATTCAGATTGCACTGCTGAGAAGTTTTATGGGGGAAGAATGTTTGCTTGCTGCTCCCTGAGCTGGGTCTCAACCGAGATTGCAGGATGCGTCACCAACTGGGGTGTGCGACTTCCCCTGCTGGAACAAACACCGCTCAGAGAGCACGGCCCTTGTGAAGCTTTATTCCTCCTGCAGCCTGCTCACTGCAAGCACACCTCTGCAGGGATCCATTATAGCAAAGAGCAATGCCACACACAACAGCATTCAGCACTGTTTTGACAAGAGTGGGGACAATGAGAAAAAGAAAGTTAAGACCGAAGGGCTGCTTGTTAGACAAGGTACTCAAACATTTGGTAAGGATGTTTGCCCCTTTGCTCTTTGCCCCTTTGGTGGAAAAGGCACCATGTGATGGGTTTTGTATCCTGGACAAAGGGAACACACCCAGCAGCTCTAGTATTAGATGTGGAGGTTGGTGGCCCTGCCTGTGACAGGGGAGTTGAAGCTTGGTGATCCTCAAGGTCCCTTCCAACCCAAGCCATTCTATGATTCTATGATCTGCTCCTGACTGCTCTGAGTGTACCAGCCTGGCAGGACATGCGGGCAATGTACTGACCCTTATTTCTCACAGACAGACAGACAACTAATCCCTGCCAACATCACCAGTGCAGGACTCACTTGCCCTAACTTAGGTACCTGACAGCCAGGTGTACAAGTCCAGACTGTCATCTCTGCCTCTTCTTATGAAGAATTTCTTCTCAGAAAGAGTGGTCTGGCATTGGAACCAGCTTCCCAGGGAGGTGATGGAGTCACCATCCCTGGAGGTGTTTAAGATAGGGTAGATGTGGCACACAGGGACTTGGTTACTGGGCAATATTGGTGGTAGGCAGACAGTTGGATGAGCTGATCTTAGAGGTCTTTTCCAACTATAATAATTCTATGATTCTCCAGGCTCAGAGGCAAAGTGCAGTGATCCACAACTTTGTGAGAGACCTCCCAGGTGCTCGGACACACCAGAGGAATGCATTTTTCTACATTAACTATGGGGAGCACAGCGTGAACTCCAGCTTTCAAACTTCCACCCACGGAGCTCACAGGCTTACACAATATACATTAACCTTTGCTTTTTATGTCCTCTGCTACCAACTTTTTATTCATGCCTCCAGCACAAACATTTTCAGCTTTTAAACTGAGCAGGCAGCTCAGATTGCTGGCATTAACAAAGAAAGCAGTGCAGAAGAGTTTGCTGGATGCTGAATCCTAATAAACATGCTTGCATTTTCTTGCCAGCATCGTTTTTCCTGCTTGGTTATGTTTAGCTAAGGGACCAACAAGAAGCTTCTACACATGCCTGCATGTGGAGGTTTTATTTCCTTTTCACGGGGGAATGAGGCTCACATCTGATTTGTACTGACCTTCCTCCTACACAACAGCAGATCTCCATTGCCTTGGCTGCGGGCCGCACGCTGTCCCTCAGGTAGTTGCTACAGAACACATACATGGAAATGGATGGTACAAACCCACAGCTGTGAGCTTAATCCCATAAATCCAACACAAAGTATAAAACTAATGGGTAGGATATCTGCTGGTTCACTGTTACTCCTTAGCAAGGCCACCAGTACCATAACCCAGGGCTTTCCCCTTGCCACACTTGGGCTGACCTCAGTCATTACCCCAAGATCCCTTTTCTAGTTTCCCAGGTTCATTTATAATTTCTTAGAGGGAAAAAAAATCACTGTCAGTACAGTGTGACCCAACTGGAGGATGAGTTCTTTGAGACGATCAAGGAAATGCCATAAGATAAAAAACAGAAAGGCCAACCATTGTATGCCTCACCAACATGCCATCCAGAGGACAAAGATTTGCTAGAAATCACCTTGATAAATGAATATTCAAGGTTCTGATTACACTACCTTTACTTGAGAACAATTAGAGAATCTCCTGCCCAGCCGCTGGTGATCGGGTTCCAGAACTTTTGAAGGACAGTGTAGGTGGAGGGGAAGTGTGATGCTTATCTTTCAGAATGGAAAACTGAAGCCAGCCACTTTCAAATCCATGCCCAGTAAACAGTCAGACTACTTATAAGCACCTGGGAGATAACCATCAAATCACTTAACAGCCAGCATACATTTGTTGAGAACAAATCAAGTCCAACTAATCTAATTTCCTTCTCTGATGAAATACCAGCCCCCTCGAGGACAGGGTCAAAGTAGAAATTTGCAGATATCTTCATCACGGTATGGCTTTAGCCCTGGCTTTTTGTGATGAGTAACAAAAGGATACAGAGCCTGCTCCATACATATTCTCTGTACAATTCTGCTTCATAAGGGCTGCAGGATGGGTGTACAGATGGGAGAAATAAGGGTTCTGCTCTTCTCAACACAGCAGCATTGCTTAGCCCACCCCAAAGCCTATGTATGCATTTAATACTTTGACCTGAAGCTACCCCAGTTTGGGCTGCTGTCTCCATGCCATCAGTTACCTCCTGCCCTTCTGCTAACGAAGGAGGAACACAGAAGTGGGTCTCGGGCAGAACACCACAGGCTGATGCCTTCCCTTCCTCATGGCTGCTGGAGTACGGGCGGGCATCGCATCAGCCTGCATATCCCAAAGGAAGCCCCATCAGTGCAGAGCTTCCTGACAGCTCCTGGCCTCTCTCTGGAATGTGTTTAATTTAAAAGAGAAAAAGAGGGAAAGAGGTGGGAGCAGAGGGGGAAGAAAGATTCCAGGCCTAAGATTTATAGAGAGCCAAGGCAGCGGGAAGAGGGAATTAATAACTAAAGGTTATAGGGCTTTGTGTGCGGATGGACGATAACACACTGGGCTGTACTTGGAAATTCACAAGATGTAACCAGGAAAGGGAAAGAATGTGAGGCAACCAAACCCACCTGTGTGGTTAGATCCAAACCCAATGCTCAGTGGTTCTCCAGCACATCATACACCTTTCCCCTGCTTCTTTTCCCAGGGGGAGATGTGTTTGAGGCTGTTTAGGGGTTGGGGGCTGTAATGTTTCAATATTTTCCTAGGGACAGATGCAGGGAGGAGCAAAAACTGGTTGCATACTACTATATGACTGGGCTGTGGTTCAAGTGATCAGAACTGAAACAGTCTTCACGTAACACGATTATAGTCACCAAAAGCATCACACAAAGATAAATAATTCACACGTTCCCAAACCTTCATCTTGAACAAGAAGAGCCAGCTCCTGTTATCACACCAGGTCATGGAAAACAGATGCAGAGCTAAGATGAAGTGCCACCATCAGCTGCAGATTGACGCAGCTCCCAGCCCTGGCCCATCACCTGCACTATCAGAGTGCTCCACTTCAGGTTGCAGTCCGCAGGCACCTGCCTGTGCTTGTGTTTGGAAACTGCTCTCATCATCTCCTGGCTTCCACTACAGAGCTAACACCTTCCTCCACCTGAAACGTTAAAGGACAGCAGGACCAATGGTGGTGACCAGTTTTAACCCCACATTATCACCACTGAGTCTCTGGGCCAGACTGACGCACACACTGCAGCTCAGGGGGCAAACTCTCAGACCTCTATAAACTGCTTATGAGGAATGCAAGGGATTTACAAACACTGATTGACTATAAATCAATTAAATGATCCAATTTCTGCCACAAGTGCTGAGCGCAGTAAAGCTAAATATGCAAAGGAGTAGGAATGCCTTTCATTTTTAAAGAAAATGGAATGTACGAATAAAGCAGCTCTTTCAGAGTTCCTGCTCTGTGAGAATAGAGCAGGCAGGGAACAGCTTCACGTTTCATAGCATGAATACTTGAAGCCTTTCTTTGGAAATCATTAAAAACGCACTGAAACAAGGGAAGGCACTCAATCATTTTGAAACCATCCCACCGTCACCCTCCCCCCAAAGAACACTCCATCAGCCAAGCCAGACCCAACACCAGCAGGGCACCTGTTTCTCTCCTCCTTTCTCTCTTATCTGGAGATAAGCATCGCAGTCTGAGACGGGAAGGAAAGACATCCAGGCTCTTTAAACAGCCAAACAGCAGACTTTCCCCCCCCACCCCAGTCTCATTATAGAGGAATCTCCTTTTTGAACGTGCTGAGGACAGCGTATTCTTGCTGAACTCTCAGGTGGCCCGTGCCTTTCATTGAAGAGTCTCAGAGCAAAAAGCTCACGTTACCGAAGATTATCTCAGCTGAAGCATTGCCTGCTGCGCTAGCTAGCAGCTGTCAGGCACCCCGCTCACATAGCCAGGTTCCATGGCAGGTTTTATTAACAATATCCCACAAAAGGTACAACAGCATCCTGCATCTCAGAGTCAAAAGCTGGAAAGCGCACCTCAAGGGATCATCTGCCATAAATGCCGGGTATGGTAAAGACAACGGAGGTCTGCCTGTGTTGGTTTTTTTTCCTTTTCCTTATGATAAACTAGATTAGAGAGATTAGAATGTGGTTTTAAAGCTTGGTCCATCGGGAGCTAGGAAGGAATCAGATTAAGAACAAATTGTTTAATTTATTATGTATGTTTTTATGAATCTCACAGCCCTTGTATCTGAACAACCCATAAATATTATTCTCCCTATCCTCTGTGAAATAGGAACATGTAATCTCCCTTTTACAGGCAGGAAAACAAAATGCCTTGACCAAGATCACAGAGCCTATGGCAGAACACGGCTCCCTCACGCAGTGTATGGTTAAGCTGTGTAACAGTTTACCACGGATGCACTGCCATGCCTTGCCAAGAATGGTGCTCTCAACCGCATTTTTCACAGATTCAAAAGGCACTGGACGAAGCCACAAAGAAACACACAGAAGGCAGCAGAAGGAAATAAGCTCAAAGCTAAGGAAGAGCCTGAATCATCTCCTGTTCAACACAGGCAGCCAGGAGTACTACTGCACACTTGCCTTTTTACTCATATTTCTCCATTGGTATCAACTCCCGGCCCTAGTCAGAGTCAAGAACAAGGGAGAGACAGATATCTGATTTGATCCAATGTGACCGATACAATTCTCATAGCTTCACTTCCCATCTGCTGTCTTTAACTTCCAAAATAAAGATATTTGATAAGGAATTTCTGGTCTTTATCACAAATATATGAAGACCAAATCTGCTTGACGTGGTTGTTACTCTTTCCTAGGTCTCTTTTAGGGACACCAGGGCACTGAAGTTGCCAGCACGAAGGAAAAGGAGGGAGGGATAGGGTGAGTCCTCACCTTGCCAAAAACCAAGCATTGCACTTCACCCATGACCTCTTGGACTCTCCTAGGAGGGTGGCTAGAACATGCAGCTTTGAGGAGACATCTGCTAAGGATTTTGCAGCAAGCAAATCCCACTTAAATTCTATCATGATTTTCCTGCTCTTTGGGATAAGGAAGACGGACAGAGGGATCAAGGAAAGCATACCTGGAAAGCGTCTGCTGTAACAGGAATAAGTCTTTGCAGCTCTCGAGCCCGTGATGCTGGGGGCTGAGTGCCAAATGGCACCGTGTCAAGCCCTCATTGTAGGCACCTGGTGGAAGCTCAGTGAGCAGCTGCTCCAGGAGGATGGGCTCAAAGACTTTCAGGGATTGGGGCTGTGGCCAAAGGAGAACTGTGCTGTGGGAGGAAGAGGCTGAGCTCCTGGGGCAGGGACACTGCACTACAGCACTGCTCCTCATGCAGCTACTGAAGTCGCTGCTAGTAACAGCAGCTGATAGAAACGCAGCACAACAAAGAAGGGGAAAATGCATTTTTGCTCAGGTGAGGGGTTACCAGTCTTTTAGAGAGGCCCAGAAAGTGTCATAATTCAGCTCCAGCAGAAAAGGCTACAGGATAGATACAGCTACACGTTCAATCTTCAAAGGCTCAGCAGTTTCAGCCACTTGGCCAGGTTTGCCTTCTTTTTACCTTAAGTGATTGTTTGGAGATGCATCAGAAAAAAAGAAAACAGAATTATGGAAAGGCTCGGAGTTCTTTAGCAAGATGTGAAGAGCTTTTGCCAGGACTCCAGGTTAGGGGATGCATTCTGGGGGCTCAGCAGGGCAGCCATGGACTCCTGGCTCCAAGATGAAATGCCCATTTATTATTTCTTAAATTTTTGGGTTTTTATTCAGGCTTTCTCACCCTCAGTCGGTGGTTTCCACGAGAAGCAATCAGAATGAAGTATGTGGCGTGCCTGATAAATTACAGTGCTGGTGAACAGTTTCACCAGACAGGGCTTGGAAGACGAAATTTAATCCAACACTGTCTCAAACTATTGAATAAATGAGGCAAGCCTGGGAAACGAGCACTGGGGATGAACTTCATTCATAAACCGCATTTGCTTTCTTCTCAGTGCCCAGGAGTCAAAACTTTGGGCTGTTGTGAAAATCTCAGCTGTCTTCTGAAGCTTTCCTGGGCTGCCCACAGTAAGCAGCAGCTATCAGACACCGACAGCCCCTGGCAATGGGTGCTGACATCAGAGAGAATGAAAAATAGGAACTATGTTCCCAGTGGTGTTAAAAGGTCTTTAAGTAGAGACCAGGTCCTTTTTTTTTTTCTTTGCAGTATTACTCACAAAAAGAAGCACGACAGTTTTTCCTGTTTCCTAGCTAGCATTATTAAACAGGCTTCTTAGGGTTGATTTTTAATTTAAATATGATAATTAAATAAAGAAGCAAAGATTCCCAGGCCGCACTCACTGTTACAATCTACTTAACAGAAATACCCCAATGTTAGTTAATGTCTACTCAGGCCATGCAACAGAGAGCAAAGCCTGGTTGGTGGCCATAGCCCTGCTGTTACATCCCTGCCTGGGCTAGAGGTGTTCCTCTCCATATAGGTGGCTGTTTTGGGTTCAAGCACAGGAAGACCAATGGGAAGGAGCATCCCAAGCCTTCACCTGCTGCCTTTCACCGAGGTAAAGTGGTGGTGGTTGTAACATGGAGTGAGGACATAAAGCAAAACAAAAAACAAAACCCACCCCAAAAGCAGAGGAAACAAGGAAACAAAACAACAAAGACAACGCTCAAAGAGAATCTTGCATTTGTTGATCTTTCCTAAGGTTCACTGACTTCAGAGTTTCCTGTATGGATGCTAAGAAATAACAGAACTTCCCTAATTTATCTTAGTCACTCAGCATAGGGCCTCTGTTCTCAGCTCGTACTTCAAATCCGCTCAGCAATACAGACCACATGAGTCAACCAGGCGCTTCCCAAGAGAGCACGTGTGTGTGTTTTGGGTTGAAAGTCACCAGGATATTTAAATAACTCAGTAAGTGTGCACAAACATCAGTAATTCTAGTGCAGCCATAAAAATTACACAGCATGGAAATACACTGAAAATGAAAATTGGTACCTTAGACAGCCATAAAACCTTAAAGCAGCCACGAGTTTGACGCTCGGAAACCAAAGGTATCTTTAAAAAACCCGTCAGCTTGTTGGAAGAAACCTCACTACAAACCACAGGAGAGTGTAACAACTTACAACTTGCACCATGACTTTTTGATTTAATGCTGAGTTAGAACAGATATAATGTCCAAAAAATTATTGAAGACCACTCACCAAACACTATCTGTACTAGTTTCTCATTCTTTTCTTTCCACTTTTTGAGCCCCTCTCCTTTCATACAACATTTCCTTTCTATGCAGTCCATGGCAACTATATATTAACAAATTCCTTTTGCTCAGATCATTTCTTGCTATCGATACTTAAAAGTAACATTGCATTTCAAAGAAAAGCATCAAAGCTGTTACCCCAGAAGCTCAGATCTGCAGCCCCACACTTTACACCCATCCACTTTCACTGCCTGCTGCTGCAGCTTCAATGAGGGCAGTACTGCTGCTGTCCCCACGGGTTGGACCCTCACAAGAAGACCTTCTCCTCCCTGTGCCACAATGCTGCCTTTAAAAAGACTGCAGAAAGAACACATCCTTACAGCTTTCAGTCTTGAAGCAGCACCTCTAGGTAAAGCCTAATCCAAACCCCCTCTATAGAGCCCCTCTACAGCTCTAACCTGCTGAGCTGGAGGTGGCCATGGGCCATTTAGGGAGATTTCAAAGGTTTTCCCCCTTGCTCATTTTGTTTTCCCAGCCTGGGAAGAGGCAGCCATGCACTAGGACATGCGGCTGGTGGTGACTGAGCAGCTCTATAAATCCTGGGCTGCTCTCACCACTTGAAAGCAGCCGCCCAAAGCCCCTGTGCTCTGAAATCCCTTTGTGAAATGGAACTGCAGGGGAAGTTTGGGATGGGCAGGATTTCATCTCATGAGAACTTCTGGCTAAGACCAACATCAAAGCCGACCACTTGGCCAAAAGCACTGGGATTACTCAGTCACTGCAAAAATAAAAATCCAATCACAGATTCAATCTCCAGGTGAGGAACAAAACTTCAGCAAGGAATGAGCCGGTTACAAATCATCTCCACCCCAGCCTGCTTCTACCCAGTGAGGTTGATGGGAACTTCATCTCACTGCAAGACTGGGAACGTTGCTTGTGCCGGGCATCATGGTGCCCTCAGACTCCCCGGCCTCCACCTGCAGAACCATAATGTGGCAATCCCACTAATGGCCAACGAAGAAAGCATGCATCAGCTGCTCCAGGCAGGCTCCAAGCACAAAGATGGGATGCCATGGAGGAGAGATGCCAAAGAAGGCTTTGGTGGTGAAGAGAGAGAAAAAGCCCCGTGTTCAGTCCTCAAGAGGAGGAATGTCCCCTATCTGCACTCACTGTCTCCAGCCAAAGGATTATTTTCTACCAGCCATCACTGAAGGGAAACAGCTCCACGAGGAAATCTCCTTACCGTGATGCTCCTAGGGGAACCGAGCTGCTCAGAATACAGGTTTGCTCCCCAGCTCCCAGCAGATCCCTTTTGTGACCATGGCTTTCCATGCCATGGTTTTTCTAGATGTAAGATGGGAACAACAGTGCCATCTTTTGCAGTAAATCATTTCAGTTATCCAGGAAAAATTATGTACGAATTAGATATTTGTATCATAATTCAGACCTGCTGACAAACACTGAGGTTTTACCATGATGGATGCATGACTGGGTATATGGCGCAGACATTCTTCAGTAAGCTGCTTGCACAGTCCGCAGACCCATCTGCATTCAATTTGATGCTTACACTTATCCAAGGCTATTTATACATCATGGCATTCTTAACCTCAGTGGCTTTGCATCTCCCCACATCTTTCAGTCACATAATAGAGATGATGAAACGGTCCCTGGGGTACTTATTTCATGATACCACTATCAAGACTGCACGGTGCAGATACCCGGCGCTGGTAAAGCTTTGAAAAGGGAGCTGCAAACACCAGACGACAGCGATGCTCCAGACAAAGTCATCTTTTGTCACACGCTGAATGACAAATGCACAGAGCAATGAATTAGGCACACAGCACACTGTCCAATTAACCATGCAAAGAGCTTCGCAATAGCTTTCCAGCGCTGACAGCTTGGTGATAATGAAGCTCCGTTATTCATTGTGCTGTAAAATGCAAAGCAGAACATCCAACCTGGAGGAGGGAAAGAATAATGTTTGCCTAATTTATCACGTTTCCAACTGACAAATAAGTGAGGCTCATAAAAAGAAGCAGGAAGCGAGGCTTTAATCCTCTTGCCTTCCCTGCTCAGTGGAAGGTTTTTAAACCATCTTCTCTCATTCTGGACCACGGAGCCTCGATCCTGCTTAACGCTGCAGCACATTAGTGGTTTCACACGCTGCCCCATCCCAACATATTCAAACCATAAGGCAAGCAGGAACGCGGCATTTAGGAGGAAGGGAGACGCAGGAAATACCCTTGAAAAGCAAGGGAGATGAAGATTTTATCCCATTTCATAATGCAGCAGAGAATGGAACTAAACATGCTGACCACATAATCAGGAGCATTTCTTAAAATACATATTAAAAAAAAAAAGTCCTCCTCCTAAGCAAGATCATTTGTATCACATAACCCTGGGACGCAGCCTACACGTCTGTGTTTGGTCTGGTCTCCCTAGGTTGCCTGTGATCAATGGACAGACGAGTGAAATCACCTTCTGGATCTTTATCAGCTCCTGTTCTGAACAGACCTCTGGGGAAAGCTTTCAGGCTGCTTTGATTAGAGCAGGAGCCTCCCTGCACCAGCCTGGCTGTCACACATCCCAACAGCATCTCTGACCAGAGGGCTGCAGTCCCTCCTGCACAGCTCATACACTTCACTGTGAGCAGTATTTGTCCATGAGTGTTCCTTGCACTGGGGTTTGCACTTGGTTTCTGATTAGAGGATGTGAGAGAAATCAGAAACAGGAAGGTGAGCTGGCAATTGCAGCAAAAGCAATCCTCTGCTCACTCAGAACAAATATCCAGTTTCTAGGGTTCAGCGCACTTCAGCCCGAAGGATTTGAGCCTCTTGGTCACTCACCCACAGGCAACACTGCTGAAAGCACGGCTGTGATCCTGCAGACACAGATCTTCCCTGGATCGCCAGTCTCCCCACCCCGTGAACTCAAAGTAATTTTTTCTTGTTAACAAGAGATTTTTGTTCTTTGTCTTCCTCTAAGGTAAAAGTCACCACTGTCATGTCATCAGCAGCTGTGCTACAATAAAAGCAGTCACTGACTTGCTAATGGTGGCATGGTAGGGCAGTGACATGGCAAAGCAACCACTACTGTTTGCTTTTCCTATGGCATTAATTAGGATGTTAATGCCAGCGTTTTGGTACCAAGAAACTCTTCCATGTGCCAGAAACAAGCACACATGGACACCAGGCAGGTCTGACAACAGCGGGTCACTGAAGCTTTGTAGTCTCCGAGTCAGCAAATAAAGGATTTTTAAACTATTCTTTTCTAAATCCATAGGTTTTTGAAGTCTAATAACTCAAAACACTGCACAACACTCATAATTAAAACACAGGGCTCTTTGAGATACTCAAAGATCTGTACGATGTGCTAGAAGTCAGTGCTGTCCTTTGCCCACTTCTGCCCTCCCCTCCTGCTGAAATCATAAAACAAATGCAGACGGAGAGACGGGAATGTGAAAGGGCTGCATAAGCAGGAGTGAAGGAGGAGAGAAATTTAAGCCTGCACTATTAAGTCATCCCACCTCCCACCCAGCAACCATAAGCCTAAACTCTTAAAACTTCTCTTCCACAAGTTTGCAAGTAGCTTACCACGTAGGTAGGATCATGATGCTATCAAAATTACAATTTCTTGAAGCGACTTCAGAGATGTATTCCCACATACCAAGTGTTTTCTTACCCATGTATTTTTCTGTTAATTTTCCATGCCATTTGTTAAACAGCTGGATCGAACCATGCCATGCACCAAAGAGCCAAGCAAAGGCAGACACAAAGCCAGAACAGTGCTGGAATAGAGCAAAAGGATTTCACAACCACAAGACAGAGGAGCACTCGCATTTTTGCAGACCAGAGAGCAGTGCAAAGGGGCTCAGTTAGGATGCACACAGTGAAGCTCGAGATTAACTCCTGGCACATCTCAAACACTAGCAAGCAGCTCAACCAAAAAGCCTTCCTGAAATCCTATATCTCAGCTGCTAACAGATGTTTATGAGCCCCTGGACACAGGAACACAGTTGGCAGGAACAAGCAGGGCACCAAGTATAACTACAATCCTTACACATGCATTCTTTCTCCCCAAAATCTTCCTGAGGGACTCCTGCAGCTTTTCAAAGCATGTTTCCAGCCCCGGATGATTTTCTTGAGAACCTGATGAAGGCTGCTGCCTCCAGCCTTGTGCCAGCATCCTCCATCTCATCAGAGCAGGGAGGTCCCAGACACGACAGCATACAGCCCTCATAGTTTTGAGTTACATGTTTGTTCCTACTTGTACAGATTCTCACTGATGCAGCAGATTCCTTCAAATAACCTCTGAGGAGTTTGCAGTGATCTACCTATACACAAGAACACAGGAGTAGTTCAAAATCTCACACGATCTCCCATAACACTAGGTTCTTCTCCTGGCTGCTCCATATGCTCACCTATGAGAAAAGCACATGGCAGCTACATGCTGTAGCTTTGCACTCTGACAGACAGTGGCCACAGGAAATTACAAGAGTATAATCAAGTTATTCATGCCAAAATTAATAACACCACTGTGACTGGAATGGAAATTTTCACTAGCCTGTGGAGGGTGGGGAAGTGGGGAAGCATGGACTGGAGTCATACAAGAGGCAAGAGATGAAATTCAAGTCTGACCTCAATCGATGTCTGCACAGTCCGGAAAACACCACTAGGACTTTCTCCAGAAATGAATAGCAACAAGGAAGAGCTGTTAGGAATGGAACATTATTAAATCATTTCTGGCAGCATTTTGGAAGGAATTAGTTGAATGTTGGCACTTTTATACCTCCGCTCACGATTCTGGTAGAGGTTTTTGGAACCCACAAGCTGTATCTGGAACTTATTGCTTATATGTTCCTTGATATTTCCTCAATCAGCAAGCCAGAAGTGACCGTACCTCACCGCTGAATTAACTGCTGAAGTTGCTCTCACTGCAGGGGAGTCTTGTTGCATGGATGTATTCAGCTTCTGCTACTTGCACTTCTCAATGGGACAGAGCATGCTGCAAACAGTAGCTGAACTAAGATCTAATCAATATTCCTTCAGTATTCACTTTGGGCTGACTTGTGAACTCTTCCTTTGTAAAAATCTTTAAGGAGAAAAAGAGCAAAACCTTGCGTTCTTACAAACTCATACAACTCTGCAGTGTGATGATGCCAAAGGGGCTGTCAACAGCCAGAGCCAGAGGAGCTGGATGGGGCTCTGAGCACCTGATGGAGCTGTGGGTGTCCCTGTTCATTGCAGGGGAGTGGGACCAGATGGCCTTTAAGGGTTCCTTCCAACTCACGATTCAGTGAACAGATTGAAAATAAACTTTTGCTGCCAAGAGGGTGTCACTCACTCACAACACATCTGGAGTCAGACCCGGTGTGCTGCCTGCCCACCTCCAAGTGCCAGTGCCACGAGTCACGGGTCAACCTTCAATACTGGAAGAAACGCGTTAAAAGAAAGAGGATTGTCTAGACAACCAAATACTCCAGAAAAACAGCACCAGAAGATGCTGACCTTCCCAAAACTATACGCAAACCCTTCCCACGCCTGGAAGCTGCAAGACACCGGCCACAATCCCTTCGAGAGCACAAGGGAGGAGGTGCTCCGAGAGCAGCGTGCAAGAGGGGGATGACAGTCATCTCCCAGATGGCCGTGGTGGGGCCGGGCATGTGCATGGGTGGGTCCCAGGTCAACCCAATGACATCAACGTCCCCAGGCCCTATTAGATCTGCTCTCTGCAGCTGGGGCTGGCCAGCAGCTCCCCATCCACCGTGCAGCTCCTCAAACTGCTTCCCCTCTGCTACAAACCCCATAGTCAGGCTGTGCTAAGGCACAGGTATGTCCTGCTGGGACAGCTCAGCTGAGAGGGTTCTCCCCCCCAACATGCAGCCAGGAGACTCCAAAACAGCTGTACGCACGGCTGGGGACAGACAGAACTACAGGGAAGAAACCACACATACCTATCACCCATTCATCAACTGCTGAATAAGGTTTTTCGGACACATTGCCCAACACGGAGGACTGGAGGCTCTTCTGAGCGTAACTCAATAAATCTGAAAGGAGGGAATGCCAACACACACTTCCAACTCCAACCGCTAAATAAGGAAACATACGTGGAAATTACAGATGAACAAATTCTAAACAGACCTAGGGGAGTTTTCTCCTTTTCATCATTAAAAAAAAAAAAAAAAAAGCCATAAATGTCACAGAACTGAGCAGCAAATCATTCAAAACAATGTAGCTTACCAAGCACGCTGTCAAAGCAAAAATCTGAGTCACTTAAACAACTGGATGCTATTTCAGGATATTCCCCCCCCCATCTCCTTTCTTTAAGGCTCAAATTCCTCTTTTGTACTTGCTAATAACAGGCGTGTTTCTTGGCTGGAGCTGGTCTGCAGAGGTCTGATGGTTGGCTTTTATTTCATCCCACAGTGCCTCCCTGACCTCCAGCCGTGGGGCCAGGACCCCTGGAGGCCATCTGCCCAGCCTCTCCTCCCAAGGCAGGCTCAGCTGTGCTCTTATCATTCCTGACATGTTTGCCTAAGTGGTTCTTAAAGATTTCCAATGCTGGAGGCTCTGCAACTACTTCAGGCAATCTGCCTGTGTTTTATATAAATCAGCAGCTCATCTCAAATCGAATGCTACATTTAATTTTGCTCACTCGGGTCCAAAAAAAATGTTTAAAACATGCATGCTGATGCTGAAAGATCAGAGAGGATGTAAATGCCCACTGCCTACACTGCATTGCTCCTAGCAGTGTCTCAGCTCACACCAGCAAACAAGAAGCACACAGGTATGTAGTTAATGACTACAAGCCACTCTGTGCTTTGACCATCCCAAGCTACAATTAGGCAGTGATTTTCCCTCAGCTGGGAAACCTATTGCACTGTAGATCACAACATCCGGGGGGATCTCAAACCTTCTTCTGCCTCCTTGGGTGTGAACGTTTGCATTTCTACCACACTGCCAAGATAAATTAGACATTCTGGAGTTTGACTTGGGAATCTGAAAAAAAATAGTAGGGTCACAGAGTCATAAAGGTTGGAAAAGACCTCTAGGATCATCTGGTGCAATTGTATACCTACCACCAACATTGCCCAATAGCCCGTGTTCCTTAGCACCACATCTACCCTCTCCTTAAACACTTCCAGGAAAGGTAACTCCTCCATCTTCCAGGGTAGGCTGTGCCAGCACATCACCAATCCTGAGAAGAAATACTTCCTAAAATCCAACCTGGCCTCTCCTCCCACAACTTGAGGCCATTCTTTCCCATCCTATGGCTGTAACTTGGGAGAAGAGGCCGACCCTCACCCCACCACAACCTCCATTCAGGGAGCTGTAGGTTGTAGAGAGAGATGAGGTCTCCCCCAAATCTCTTCTCCAGTCCGAACCCTCCCAGTTCCGTCAGCCACTCCCCATAAGACTGTGCTTCAGACCCTTCACATCTTCATTGTATTTCTCTGGAGATTATCCAGGACCTCAACGCCCTACCTATAGCGAGGGGCACAAAACTGAACACAGCACTCAAGGCAAAGCCTCACCAGAAGGACGGTCACCTCCTGCTCATAACGCCACGATGCCATTGGCCTTCTTGGCCACCTGGGCACACTGGTGGCTCACATTCAGGTGAGTACAAACCGACAGGCCCAGGTCCTTTTCCTCTGCACATCCTTCCAGCCACTCTGCCCCAAGCCTGCAGCATTGCCTGGGGCTCTTGGGACCAAAGTGCAGGATGCAGCACTTGGTCTTGTTGAACTCCATCTCAGCCAACGTTCATTTGTGCACTTCTCACCAATTCATACATCTGCTTGACTACTTCCTAAAATAACATGCAAGTACTTTATCTGCCCAGCTCGTCACTTGGTTGCTCACTACTTCCAGTTACTGAGCTGCCCTGGGGCAGCCCCCTGCACTGAGCCCTGCCAAGCACCCAGCTGCTGGCAAGCTCTCAGGGCTCCAGCAGGGCTACTCTAAGAACTATGTTTGCCCATTTTCCTCCAAATTATTTATTAGCTGTTTCTAACTAGGCTCAAACCCTTAATTTCTGGCAATATCTACTTCCTTTTAATTAAATTTAATCTTTTTTTTTTTTTTTTTTTTTCTTTCAAGCTCATAATATTGTTTCACATATCGGGGTATTTGGTCAAATCACAAAAAGCACATAAGCAAAACCAACAGAAAATCTCCCAGATTGGTGATGCACTGCCAGACTCCACATCAGAAATTGAAAGCATCCCTCAGGAAGTGCTTTTCGCCCTCTGTTTCCCACCTCCCAAATTATCAACATATTTGGCAACTTAAATATTATTCCTTACCCTTTTAATTATAATTTTGTTTTGTTCATATTTGGTTTACCTTTTATTTGTTTTACATTCGATTCCACATGCGGTATATCTGGGGAGCTCTTTCATTAAATTGATTTATATAGCAAAACCCTTTATTTAGCCTCTGTTGGTTTATTTAGTTACCTCCGTTCTAACCCCAGGTTGAGTTCCAATCTGACAGCATATTTTTTTCTTTTTAATGTAATACACCATTTGGACTAATCACTTCTAACTGCAAAAACACCTTCTCATGGCAGAGCAGCAGTTGTGACAAGCTTGAACCTCTTGGCTGACACATTAATTCTGTAGGTTTCTGTTTATATCCCTTTGTAGAGAGTTCTGATTTGCAAATTCCAGCCAGGAACAAAGTGTGCTGGAAGTATTGATTAAATCATTCTCTGGTATTAGCCAACAGAAAATGCAGTGTGAGATGCTAGTCACTCTAGGAACGACACTCATCTTCTGCTTATAGTTCTTCAGTGATCCAATAACAGGAATTTGCATTACACAAGGTGTGATTTTCAGGAGTCCTCAGTGATTTGGTATCCCAGTGAATTTGTTAAGAGCTGCACATGCTCAGCTATCATTGAGACGTCAGGCAGCAAACCAGAAACAACAAAACTCACTGATTTTCATGCCAAAAGGGAACTCATCCTTTCCTGGAAAGTTTTGCTGCTCTCGAGTGGGAACCAAATTATGGATTTCAAATGACAACTCCCCCACAACTCCCTAAAAAAGAAAAAAAGAATAAAAATCTTCATTACTGTTTAGAAAAAGGAGCTGAGTGAACCAGGAATCCAGACTGCCAAGCATCACATGAAAGTGGTACTGCACATCAAACAGTGACCCAAGCAGACTGTCCAAAAGCAATTAAGTGACAGCTCTTCTTTCACACAACACCATTAGATGCTACGTTGCACTTATGCTGCTTCCAGGACCTGTGATGGCATGCAGCAGGCTCTCACTTACTTGCTTCCTATTCATCTGTGCAGGAACTGAGGGCAGTCAGCAGGAGAGCTGGCACAGTGGCACGATGTATTTTGTTCTTCTGTAGACATTACACACAGCTGTGATGATAATTCAGATCCTTTCTACAAATAATTGTGATGGGAAGGTAACTGTTTTTCCTTCAACACCAGATGAAAATCCTCTAAAACATGCTGAGTCAACGTGGTGTAAGAAAAAGGAGCAACATACTGCCTGGACTTGTACGAGGGATTTCCCTGTCCTTGGGCAAGCAGAAGGGAGGACTGGCAGCATGCAGTCATCCTGTCCCATTCGTGCAGTCTGTATTTGCTTCAGACATCTGGACCGTGGGATGTGCATTTGGACACAGGTCAAGGACAGTTAAAAAAAAAAAATGACCACAGACCTAACCCCAAACTGTAAAAGAAAGGAAAAATTGCCGTGTGGAAAAAAATCCACTGCACTCTATATATCTTGTGCAAAGATGCACTTTGAGACGGACCTGAACTGCCCATGTAACAGAGCAAATTACTAAGCCACCTCTCCCTAACGCAGGAGGAACATCACCATTAGAATACAGCCTAAAACGGTCAGATCCATGCTGCAGCTTTCTGAGGATCCCAATTTTAATAGCAGGCAATAGTCACTGACTGTGGGGCACAGGAGAGGACAAGCATACAGACATCCTTGCTCTGGAAACCCTCCAAGCCTCCAGCAGTTCATGCTTCAGTAATTTCCCCTCATCCTCCCACCCAAGCACCTGCTCCCAAGCCCACAGAAAAGATGAGTAGATCTTACTGCACTAGTTGACAGTATTTCTCATGAAAGCAACTGAAAGTCTTCCATGCAAACGTTCCATTTTTATTGCAGTGCAAGACAGCAGATGAGATATGCCAGCGTGTGCCAGATGCCTGGGTCTGCGCTCCAAAAATGGGGTAACAACACAGCATGCTGCTGAGATCCACCTCAGGGATGGCAGAGATTCCCTGAAGGAAGGAAAGGAAGGACAGGCAGCAAACAGCTGCTGCTGGAAACACAGATGGGAGAACAGAATCCATGGAGGAAGTGAAATGGTTTAAAGACTTCACAACTGCCTGATCACTCCGGAATTGCGATGACTCAAACACTGGTTGAGATGACCCTAATGGCACAGCAAGGCAGGGGCAAACATGTCAGGAGAAGAGATGAAGTCCTCGGTGACTTGCTGAGCAGCCAACATGAGCAAATACCACAGCGCTCCCAATCTTCAAAATCATGCTCAGCATAATTACATACATCAGATATTTAGAGGCATTCTGATCTTATCAGAGGACATCAGAGGAGCCCTTGAGAGGATGGCACGCACTTGAGATAGGAGCGGTAAAGGGTTGGCTCTTTTTCCCCTTTAGAGCAGATAGCTTCAAAGAGCCTCAGGGAATATTGATAAGGACTCCACACAGCATGTCCTGTATGTTAACTGCAGAACAGCAGGAACAGCTGGAACCACAACAACTGAAACACAGGCAGGTCTAGCAGTCAGGAGAGGAAGGCAGAACACCAAATCAATGTGCCTGCGGAGGAACAGTACGCTTCTAAGAGCTGCATGTGTTTGCCTTGCTGATGGTACCCACATCCATATCCATTGCAGGAGATCTCAGAGAAGCAGCTGAGGTGATACCTATGAGCCCTGAGCACTCCATGTGTTGTGGCTCAGCCTCTATGGAGGAAAGGCACCCAAAAGGGTTAGAGTTCAGCTACAGAGCTAAGCTGAGGTTTGGTGTTTGGGTAATAAAGCCAAGGAAACTGAAGATATCTATGCTTATCTGGATTGTTTACGATTGTTTACACAAGAGCGAATATTGATCAGGAGGAGGATAGCCAAGACATTAAGGAAAAGGAACAAAACACTCCCAGTGCTGGCAAATCAACCATCAGCTCCAGTGAACTCACAGGAAAAGCCCAGTCCCACAGGGTGAGAAATGGCTCAGTTTCTACTGACATCTACTGACTGCTAGCTCAAGTTTCTCACTGTCACTGAATCACACCCTCCATTAAACTAATGGCTTGACACCTTCAAGGAAGGATCCAATGCACACAAATGCAGCCGTGCAGCCAGGGTCAGGTGCCTTTCCATGGGATATCTAATAGAAGGAAATTAAAGAAAAAAATAGAGCCTCTGCTTTTACATTGCACGCATCCCCAGAGCATTGCAGTTCCTTACCTTCAGCAGCACAGCTCTGACTTGCTTGCTTTTGGAAGCGTGTGGGCAAGATATAAGACTATAAACCACAGTGAACCTCCGCCTCTTACATGGCTTTCTTGGGTACCCAGGCAATAAGCAGCAGTTGATTCCACTGGCACTTGCAATATCCCTGTCTTGTATTCGCAGGGCAGCCCACACACCTGCAGCACCTCCAGGCCTTTTGTACACCCAACTGATTTCCCCCCATGAGGAGAAAACCAGTCAGTGAGGAAAAAGCAGTGCACAGCACGTGTGATCAGCATTGGACCACTGCCTCTTGGAGTTTCATAACCTTCAGCTTCAAAAAGGGTTTTAAAAACATTAAAGGGATGATCACATGGACACAGGAGATCACATAATTGAGTTTGAGAGCAACAGGCGTGCTTCTGAATAATCAGAGGATGTAACGTGAAAGCAGACAGAAGATTCTGAGATAAAATTGCGACGTATGGATCTTATTCAGCCAAGTACCTTTTTACTAATCATTTTCCCCTATCTTAATTCAGGCTGATAATTTGCAATTACGGCTGTGAAGGGCTCCAAGTGAAAAGCCCTTTTATCAGATGTTTCTGCTGTTAGTCGACTTTCCAAGAGGGAATCAGATCCAGATGAAGGCACAGAAAAGTCCAAATCAATCAGCCCTTGACAAGAATTGCAGCCCTCCAGCATATCCAAATAAAGCATCTTGATTTAGGAAGACATGAATGCAATTAACTGAGGAATCCACATTCATTTTTTTCCCTTTGTAAATATTGTTTATTTCCTTAACAGGTTACAAAAATGGTGACACACTGAAAACTCAGCAGCCCTAATCACCAGCCTAACAAGATCTAAATGATTCCAGGTCCCCCAAAGGGAAGTCAGCTGCTCTCTTATACCCACGCACTGATTGTCCCTGTCAGAGAAGTATTGGCTAACGTTTGTCAACCCATAAAAACCAGTGCCTGAAAGGGGCATTGAAAGTAAAAAAAAACCTTGGCCCTCCAAAGTTTACATTTTTCCTACGCAAAGCATGCCAGCTCTTTGATTAGCAGCCAAGAAAATGGACTCCACTTCATTCCAAGTCTTAAAAAATTGTATGAAACAAAACATTAGCGAAGTGATTTTTCCTTGTTTTAATGTGGTTTTCAACATTAGGTTTATTGTTTTGTGGTTTTCTGCATGGAGACCATATGCTTGCAATATGTTTATAATATTCCAGGTTTTTAAAGCTGCAGTATAGTCATTTGAAAAGAGAAGATCCTGCAAATTGAGGAATACCCTAATCAAACAACAGCTGAGGTTTTCACTCTGCAGAAAGTGTAACTAAAACAGATTCACTGTTTCTGGTTGGTCAAAGTGCTCTGTTTTAAAGATCACATGGTAGAAGTTCTGATTTTGTTATGAGTTAGCATTCATTTGTCCACCTGCTTCAAAGTATTCACTGTTTTAGGTCTCCATCATTCAATCAAGTGCCCATCTGTTAAGTCTTTCAACAAGGACAGTACAACCACTCTTAGGGGTGGGATGACCAGATTTGAAGGCAACAAAGTCATCGAGAATTTTTAGTTCCTTCTCTGTATCTGTGCTTGGTCTCAATATAGGAATAACGACAAATAAGAACCAAACCCAAGCAATGGAGAATCTCATCACATGCATTACAGATATACTTCATGGTGTAAGTTGCCATAATGTAAAAGTTGGTCACCCGAAGTGTAAGGTAAATAAAACGTACCCATGGAGTCATCTTATTGCCATGAGTTTATTCTCTCCTCCAGTACCTTGGGGCCATCACCAAACCTCACACAAAAACACCATGTCAATATTTCAGAGTGATAATAGAGGAAAAAAAATATATCAACCACCTGTAGCACCTTGGGGCACAGACAGAATCAGCCACATGAGGAAGAAAGAAGAACAAGAGCCAGCAGTTCCGGAAATCTTGTCTCCAGAGGTAAGAGAATAACTCCTGGAAGATCCATTAATGATTCTCAATGTGACAACATGAAGGCAATCAACAGGGAGTTCTTGAAGAGAGACCAGTGAGAGCTGGATGACACCTGTTTGTCTGTACCACAGGTGCCCAACGCTGCATCCGCTACAACCACCTCAAAGTTGTGGAACAGCAGTCAACCCTCCGCAGTGTGAATGTACTGAGTGCAGCTAGCAGGTTCCTTGACACCCTCATGTCCCCTAAGCTGTGGTCTGAAATAAGCGGACGGGGGAGAAACTGCTGACATGACACTGTGCACAGCCACACACCCTTCCCTCACACCTCCCCCAGATAGCCTGGCTCCAAGGGGTAGCGTCACGAGAGGAAAGAAGCATTTAATTTTATAATTTCTACTTACATGATTCACGAGGTGCTTTAGCAAATTGCAAGAAAACACCCTATGAATCAGTCAGTGACAAAAATAAATTACATTAATCCATAGTAGTAATATGCTCAGAGTGCTAGAGTTTCAGTAGAAATGAGCTCATTTGTTAAGCTCCCCACCACTCAGAGCATATATAGCATGGCTTTGTGCCGTAACATTGTCCCACAAGAGAAAGGCTCACTTTTCTGCTGGAAGGGACCACACTTGGCACACCGGGTCATCATCTTCCCTTTTAGACACTGCAGAGTGGCATCTTAGCATTCAGCTACCTTCTATTTCATCTTCTTCATGCCGACACCGATATCTCGCCTACTAATTGTGGCCTCCTACATCAAAAAACACTGCATTAGTCAGCTAAAAATGGGCCCAGATCCAAACCCCATATCCAGATGGGATGGCCATGGCTGCTGAGGAAACTCTGACACTTCAGGATGAACAGAATCAATCCACTCACTCTAAAGGTGAACTCTTCTAATTGCAAGTCAAAATTCAAGAGCGAGACAATCATCACATCTGGCTTTGCAAAAGCCAACAGCAGCCCCAGCCAAAATGACATATGAATGTTAGAAAGCTGGAGTCTGCAGTCTGGGGCTCTTGGTGCGAGCCGTGATCTAGAGCAAAGTGCTGAAATAATGACTCTCAGGCCGTCCAGCTTTGCTTCACTCCCCTCATCCCAACAGCTGAACCCGAAAACCGCAGAAAGGTATGAGCTGCAAACAGCCATTCCCATGGACGTCGGGCAGGCTGGTCCCACATCACCATTTCAAACACCTCCCATCAACTCCAAGTGATTGTAAAAATAAACTAGACAATCCATCAGAAAACTTGCTCCAACATTTTACAAGAAACTTGAAATTGGAAAGAGGAAAAAAGCAACAAACAACAACAAAGACTTTGAACAGGTTCAGAAAGCTGTAAAGGATCCTGACACTGAGTTCTGTGCCTTCCCACTCGCCGCCCTATTTCAGTAAGGCTTTCAGTGAACAACTGGTACCTGTAAGAAAGAACGCTGGCAACCTGAACGCAGGCACTGCTTCCAACTCTTCTCTGAAGCATGAGTTGACATTGAACAACTTGCACCTTTATTTCCAACAGCAGCTTCATTTTAAAGGAAAGCTGGAAAATTCATGATCAGGTCTATGAAAAATTACAGTGACTGCTATGAACATGTTCCCAAATGAAATGATGGTCTCAGGCCAACTTAACAGCCTTCTCCTTTACCCTGACTGCACATCAGGAGCGGTGCAGCCAGTGTCTGTTTCTGCTGCATTTTCTCTATCTGCAGCAGCTGGGTAAGCATAAAACGATCCAAATTTCCCCCCTCCTATTTTGATGTGGGGATCATCACAGTATTTAAAAAAAAAAAAAAAAAAAAAAAAACTTTGCCTTTCAGGTATCTGATTTCTGATGCTTTGGGTATTCTGTAGTTAGCGCTGCAATAAAATCTGGTTTTAGAATAGCAGACAAGTGAATGCAGGAAAGGATACATACAACTAAGTGGTCATACAATGCTCTATTGTGAGGACTGACTTGCAATTTTTACAAAATAATGCTGTTTTATGAACTGTTTGGGACAGCATACCATAAAGCAGGATTGGCTGTACTTCTCCCTTGTGTCTCCATAGCATCATGTCTGCATTAAAGCAGAGAACAAGGGGCCAGGTGCAATCTGCACGGTGTGCACTCCTCCCCCACCAGCCCCAGTGAACTTGCAAACTGTCTCATAACAGAGATAACATCACTTCAACAACAAAGAAATGCTTCCAGCAATAATTCAGATCCCCTTACCTTATTAAAACAAAGCATTTTAGAAGCCATTCCCTTTTGCACGTTTATTACACTGTACGGTTTCAAGACTTTGCTTCCCTCTGAAAGGCAGCTTGCTCCAGCTGACAGCCCCACTGGTTCACATCCCAGCAAAATGAGGGAGCCCTTGGGATGTAAAAGCCATGTTCTGTACTGCACACCCATGTACTGGTTGAGGAAGAGCATTTTCCCTCTGAAAAGTTTTCTACCAAAAGAAGAATTCTACTGAATCCAAGCCTGAGAGAAACACAGTGTGATGCTTTGTTGAGAACACGGGACCAAAGTTCGGGGTGAAATCCAACCTTACATTGGTCCTTTACATCTGTGTTTTATTTTGCCTTCATGGCTCAGTTCTCCCATTTGCTGGGTAGCATTTTTCACTTGGCTCCCCAAACATCGCTCAGCTTTTGACATTTAAATGCCCAAACAATACCCTGCAGCCCTACACACAGTGACCTGAGGTTTACTACTTTCTACCAACTTCTGCAATGATTTTAAGGCTATCTGTTAGATAAAAGCAGTGGTAAAGAGAATGTGATCCTTAGACCACTAGAGGTCCATAGAGCTGCTTCTGCCAAAGCAGCAAAGAATGCACAGTTTAAACAATAGTTTTTATTCCTCTGACCTTGAAAATTTCAAGTGTCTCATTTTAAGGATTGAACTTCTCTGCACACATCTGGATGGCTGGATTACTGCGCATCAAGTTTCAAAACGCCTCTTCCTTTTTTGGGTGTCACATTGGTATAAACTCAACCATGAACAAGTTTGCAGATGACACCCAGGGCAAAAAAGTTAAGAAAGACAAAGCAAACTACAAAGTAACCTGCAGATATTGCAGAGGGCAACTGAGCCAGATGTCCTCGGTTATTAGCCAAGCTAAACTCTTTTGATGTGAATGGAAGGTTAGTACTATTTGGTACCAAAATACTCAAGTCACTAAGATGAGAATTGATGCACAATACATCTAATCCAAGAAAGCAAACCTAAATAGCCCAGGGACAAAATAGAATAGAAGTAATCAAAGAACTGCAGCCATTACGTTTCAGAGATCGTTTTTGTTAAGGCTCCTTCACAATACCCTGCTGTTACTTCCATGTAACAAAGCTCGTTTTGCACAGGAGAGGTGAGGGGCTGTAGCAGATGGAGGAGAAGCAGAGCTGCTCCCAACTACAAAGAACTACCGAGTCCCCTCACACAACACTGGGCATTTAAAAGACATCAATTATTTTCTCAAACAAAAACACAGCCATCACTGGAGCCATCCTCCTCACATTTCTCTATTCTCCAGTTTCTCCAGAGATTTTCCTACTACATCTCCATTACATTGTGTAAGCTGTCCCAGTGGGGAGCTGTGAGTGGGATCACATGGAGTCACAAATCCCGTATCCTGACTTTGGCGTAGAACAAAAAGCAGCAGCAGATAAACTCAGGTCAGCAGCAGATAAGCTGCACCAAGCTGCACCAAGGGAGATTTAGACTGGATGTTAGGAAATACTACTTTTCTGAAAGAGTGGTCAGGCACTGGAATGGGCTGCCCAGGGAGGTGGTGGAGTCACCAACCATGGAGGTGTTCAAACGTTTGGATTTTGTGTTGAGGGACGTGGTTCAGTGAGTATTACTGGTGATAGGTGGCTGGTTGGACTGGATGATTTGAAGGTCCTTTCCAACCTTGGTGATCCTGTGATCTTCTGTAAACTCCTATGAAATGAAATTTTCCTACCAAACAGATAGTGTGATTTAGTGATGGAAAAGAAACAAGAAATGGCTGGCAGGAAGAAGTTTCCTACTTTTATTAAAATGACCAAAGCCATTCATGGCAGTCCAGCTCTGTGATGCCAACATGCCAAAGACCAGCTACAGATAACACAAGAGTCATGCACAACCTGTAAAAAGGTGCAAAGAAAATAGGTTAAATTGGTGTGGTATGGAGCTAAAGAAAGGTATACACATACATGCAGCTCTCTTCTTTCTTTTTCCAGTGCCCCTCCACAATAAGAATGGACCATTCAGCCTCCACTGCTTTTTATCCTTACTGAAAAGTTATCATCTGCCTGTTCATATACAGCCTACATAACCATATCTGTAGTAGCTGGAGTTGAAAATACTCAAAGTCCATCCCAGCAAGGACTGGTTACCCCTTGCACTCACAAAGCATCTCTCAGGTATCAGAAGAGTTAACCATCTCCCTGTTTGCATTCAGTGAAAAACTCTGAAGCAACTACAGGGAATGCCTTGGTCTTTGTATGTCTCCAATAGCTCTTTAGTCACCATATAATTAAAGGAAGATAGCACAGCCCGCCTTCAAATATAACATTTCCACAGGTAACCTTTCACTGCTGCTCTGAAGTTTAGAGAAGCTGTAACTCCCACTGAGATGTGCTACTGGGTTTCATGAAATCAGCAATACCTGCTTGCCAATGCAAAGATCCCAGGCTATCCTGGAGCATGAGAAAAGAAAAAGAAATAACATAAATGAAGAAAATATCTGATCCCACAAATAATTTCCCGCAAATAACTTTTCTTGATAGAAGTGAAAAGCAATGCTTCCTGTAGGACCTGCCTAAAGTAGGAACGCTTTTCCACTGTCAAATTGGGAAATGCAGATGGCAGCAAACAAAATCAGTAGTGAAAATTAAATTGCTTAAAAACTAAGTCTCCTCCCTGTGTTACAGAACCAACTCAGATGACTAAAAGCAGAGGAGACGCAACAGTTTTTGACACCAGCTCTTTAAAAAAGGCAAAAAATTCTCATCTGCTCTCTACACACTAGCCCTCCATAACGTCTGCTCCTTCCAAGGCAGAGGTTAATGACAATGTCTGAAACGCAGTAATCGGGCAATCTAAAAGCTTGGCTTAGTGCATGAAGGATAAATGACAGGAAACTGGAGGCAGAACAGTTTTAGCCAAAACTAGATGACTGAAGACCAAAAGTACTACCGTAAATAATTCACAAAGGAACACAGCCAGGGTCTAACTATGTAAAGGCTTAGATCTTTTGCAGGATAATAAATTAAATGGAGATGTCTCTGATAGCATGAGCAGAACAGCACATATCGCTAATTGCGAGCGTTTGCAAAAAGCCCTGAAACATAAGCACATGGTTGGAAGGGTGGTCTGATGACTACAGCAAAGGTCTCTCCATTTCCATTCCCGACTGTGACCAACATCTTTGGCAGACCATACAAACATGTCTTAATTTATCTGTCTTATTCACTGGAAAGATAGAGGGTTTGAGACTCATGCTCTTCACCAAGGTGTCTGGGACGTTAGCAGGCATAATATTTGGAGAAGCTTTGAGCGTGTTAAAATATCAGGAATTTTCAATATTTTTTAGTCAATTCATGCAAAATTTAAAAAGAAAAAAAAAAAAGGAAAAGAAGGAATAAGAAGGAAGAAGAATGCTTCTCCAAGGATATAGGCCTCTTGATGAACCTCAAGATACAAATCACGCAGTAAAACACAGCCACTCAGGCAGCTGCACTCCAGGCGATTCAATCAACTCAACAGACAAGAGAACAACACTCCCCCACTCCCCAGAGGCTCTCATTCCCTTCTCCCAGAACCCGAGATGTTGTGTCCATCCTGACCTGTGCCAAGAGCAATTAAGATAGCACTACTCCATATCAAGGTACGGGATTAAACCCAACGCCAAGGGCTCAAAGAGTGAGCACTGTGCCAGCAAACCATTTCAAATATGGGATGACCTCCCAGATATCTACACCCAATTCACCTGGTAAGGACTACATGGGCTGCAGCACACCTGTGCAGAGCTTTTAACTTTCTGGTGCTGCTGCAGCACAACTCCCACCATCCAGTGCCACATCCCAAGGGCAAAGACCCACATTTCCAGCATGCAGTGTTGGTACTACTGCACAAAAGCTAGTATCAGTTGTAGTTTAAAGCAGGCATGGAGGTGGAGTGGATGCCTCCATTGCACTACAGTCCAGTAACTGGCTGTGAGCCTGTATAGAAAAGAGTAATTCATGAAATTTAGGACGTTGCTTACTCAGCACCTGAAGTTATGCTGTTTGTCTGCACTTTCTCATGCTTAAGCCAATAAATCAGATCTCATGACAACAAGCAGAGGGTACAAAAAGCCAGCTACACAGTCTAAACTGATGACCTGCAACTCATTAAGCCACAGTGCCAATAACAGATGGCCACCCACATTCCTGATTTAATCCAAAACAAGCATGTTTTTTGTCTTCCCCTCCCCTCTTTAAAGAGCTGCCTTGTAGGCACACCTGCTTCATGCACAGCTTTGATACAGCAAGATGAGATACCTACAGGACCTGCTGTAAGCAGAACAGGTCCACTGATACTCCCCAACACACCACTGCCACGTGCTGAGGGATAAAGGATAAAAGGAGAAAATGTTTTATTCATCCACATCAGTGTCAGAGTAACCAAACCAGCACAGAAAACTGAGCACAAGATGCAAATGCAGTCCAAGGGAATGCACTTGCAGGTGACTCTATTAGAATTAAGGCAATTAAAATGACAATGAAGGGCACTGCCAGCCTTCAGATCCATGCAAAGACACTGGAGTATGTAGAAGGGAATGAGTTACAGAGGCCTCAATTTCATCTTAGTGAGGTTGCCAAGGAGAGTACCATTTTGCCTGCAAATTGTTTTCATCTTCAAGGATGCTGTGAGAAGTCAAAAGAAGCATGGAGGAAGCTGCCTGGTTTTTTGGTGTTTTGTTGCTTTTTTCCACTTCCCAATTACATTCACCTCCATTAGACCGTCTTGGGACTACACACTAAAAGTGTTCAGCACGGCCAAATGCAGGGGGGGTACTGAAGCAGCTTTTGGGGGTTGAAGAAGAAAAGGCAAGAATTATATCTGATCACTCAGCCTGGAAGTTATTGTGTCTGCAAGCCCCACTTCAGACCTGATTATTATAAAAGCTTTGGGGAACATTATTTTCAAAATGAAATCTTCTCTGTCAAAACTTTCATTAATAAGTTATATTTCTTAGAAGGGTATCGTTTTACATAGAGTGCCCAGAGATCTTGAAATGTGGAACAGATTCTTTTTAAATGAAGTATATTGTTTTAGGATTGTGGTAACTTAACATTTTACTTATGTTTTTGGACCAAAAAAGTTCTCAACCTCTGCATATGCGTATCTGAGAAACACACTCCTCTTGGGCACGTTTACTAATGGCTTTCTTTGGGCCTGTGAACTCCAAATAGGAAACAGTGAGAGCAGAAGTTAACAGAATTACAGGAGAAGAAAGTAGAGGAAGGATGGGAAAATATATATTTATCATAAAGAAGATCATGCAGTTGCTACCCAGAAACTCCTATGGCAACTCAAACTCATAAGAGCCTTAATAAATCCCAAAATATTTCCTTTCTCCCCCCTCACGTACACTGTAATGCCATAACAGGATTCCGGCACCCAATCTGTGAACACGAAACAAATGACAAGAGCGATCCCAAGCAGCAAATAGCAGATAGTGGCATTCAGTGGCCTCTTGGTCTTACTCAGTCCTCCCTTGCTAACCAGACCAGTGAAAGATTTGGTTTTCAAAGACAACTCCAAACCATCAACATCTGGTTGGCAGTGGAGAGAAGAAAGAAAAGCATAGTTCCATGTTAGAATTCCCATAGGAACTCATCCGTAGGGATGCCCTGCAGCCTGACCTTGCCACCCCACAGAGCTGCAGCAGCTGATGAAGCAGGGAGTTAGCTGACAGACGGCTGTCCAGCTCACCCTGATGTGATTGATGAGACCAGCCAGCTGGGAGGTTGGTCACCAACATCCACCTTGAGCGTCTGGTTCCCATCACCAATTCTGACAGGTCTCCCACACCAACAACAAAAAGGAGATGCACTGAAGCCAGTGTTTTCTTAGCAAAAACTGCTCTGTTGGAAAACTTTTGACCAGCAGACCCCGGAGATGGATTCCATAATGCTTCTATGATATTTCCTGATTCTGTTCCTGCTAAACCAGGACCAACCGCTGATGAAGACTGGAGCTAGAGACGTAAGACAAATGATGGAAGGCTCAGAAGTATTTCTTCCCTAAGGATAAATCTACATTCTCCAGAAAAAAAAAAGAGCAGATCCTCTCCACTGTGACCACCATGAAATCCCCCATGATCCAGAGCATATTCATCAGGTGGCACAAATGCAGCTGAGGAAAATATGGCCATGATTAAGCAGCATTTTTGAGCCATGCTGTGGTCTGGGACAGTTTCCTCTGCACAGTGCAGATCCAACAGCATCAGCAAAGCACATGAAAGGCTGGGGCAGAAAATTCTCAGCTGCAGAGATCAAGATGTGGAATAACCATTCAAAAGATGTTGGGGAATAAAGAGAGTTAGTAGATGTAGAATCACAGAATCATCAAGGTTGGACCTTAAGACCTCTAAGTCCAGCCCCAACTCACCCCACCATGCCCACTGACCACATCCCTCAGTGCCACATCTTCACAGTTCTGGAACACCTCCAGGGATGGTGGATGCAGCCTCTTCCCAGAGAGAATGTTTCTGTGGGATTTCTTAAAGCTTTCCAGCCATAATCAGAATCAAAGTGCCTTTCTATGTCATACACCCGCATCCCACAGAGACCAGAACCGGTTACATCCTCGAAACCTTGCAGAATTATGAATGCCTACTTATTGCAAATCATGGAGCACATTTATGCACATCTGGGCAGGTGAATGAAATATTCTTACTAATGGAGTCTATTTGGGGCCTGAATTTAGAATGTCTTCCCCTTGGTTCCAGAAGGCTGCCTTAAAGTGTATCTTAAAAGTCCTGAGTAGGCAGATTTGCTTTGGATCAAGGAGCTGATTTCTTTCCCAAGGGCACCAAACTGTGCAGTAGTTGCTATGGTACTGCAAGTATTTTTGTTTGTTAAACAGTAGATTAAATGGTCACATAAAATGATTAGACTGCACATTGGATCATTCCCTGGGAAGGCTTAAGTTACAAACTGACTTTTGGGGGAAATTATTTAAGCTTTTCACTTTAAAAATTTTTAATCTTAGGCTGGTGCGTTTAAAAGACTCCATTCCCTACTCTGCCTTAAGCTCATTTATGCAGGCAGGTAATAAAGCAAGGCACTTTTACACCTATTAAAAATGGTGTCGCATCCTTGGGGTCCCTTCCAATCCAAGCCCTTCTGTGATTCTATGATCTGCTGGCTGCCTGCAGTAAGCTCTGTAGTAGCTGCAGTATTATTATTACTATTGTGAATGGTCAGGGCTTGATTACAGTTCTTTTGCAAGATGCTGAGAAGCCTTGCCTTGGGTCATAGCGTGCTGTAGTAGAAATCAAGGATGAAGTGTGAGCCTGCACTACCAGAGAGAACAGATTCCCTTAAAAGGCTGAGTGCAACATACGTTGTCTCCAAAATAAGCTTATTTAATTACTGAAGTTACTGGTGGATATAAAAGCTTTAACCATTGTTTATTTCATTTACCTGCTTAGGCATTTATATTGAACTCCCTTCATGAGATCCAGGCGCTATCACGAGGGAGATCCAAAAATAAGAATAAATATTCAATGGTTGATAAATGAACCTCAGACTAATTGCTCAGATGACTTAAAGGGAGCAGGACAGCCACTAAGCACAAATCAGCACAAATGTCAGTAAAAATGCAACACATACATAAAGAATTGTCCCTTCAGCCAACACCATTCACGAATTTCTTCTTATTATACTATGTATTTTTGAAGAGTTTATCTACCCTGCCAGTCTAGACTGACAGAGCACTGCCAGATTAAAAGAAACACGTTGTGTTTTACAAACCTGACCAGCAGAGCACTCAGCTACCTCCTGAAAGTGTACCAGCAACTTTCCTTCTGATGACTTTCTCCAGGAAGTGACTTTGGAAAAAAGGCATTTGGGATTAAAGACCCAGTCCTGATGCAATCAAAATGAATCACGCATATAAATATCAGAGATAATTTTGGTTGCTGAACAAAGATGTCTGATTTCAGAGGACTACGTAGCTTTCTTTTTTTCCTTCTAAAGCAAGGTCAATCTGAGTAAAATAATATTAACATTAAGCAAGTACAGCTGTAGATATCAGATAAGAGGAGATCTGAGGATAATATTTGGCATATATTATGCTGTTTCATCTGTTTTTCCTGTACCCCCATAAATGATGACAGAACTCTCTTCTCTGCAAGAGTTCCCACAACCGAAGGCATTGATCACTGGAGCTTCCAAAAGAAAGGCAAAGGGGAGCCAACACGGGCTCCAAAGAAAACAAAACATGCACCAAACTCACAAGAAAGAAGTCATAAAATTCCCATCAAAAATGCCAGTAGGACTGAAGCAGATCAACTGCAGACAGACCTGGAAAGTTTACTGCCGAGTTCCCTTCTCGAGCACGGGGTAACGAACCAGACACTGAACAGCTAAAGTTACAGAACCAAACAGTGCAGAGACAGGAATAGCTCGTGCGTTTATCATAGCTAGCAAATGCAAACAAAATTACCCACTGAACAAAAGCTAAAGCTTTCTGCCTTGCTACAGATGCTTGGTCCATGGTCACCATTCAAACCCATGCTCCCTGCTGCAGCATTGCCAGCGTCCTCCTGGGGTTATTGCTTTGGAACAGCCTCAAGCTGCCGTTTCCTCGGGATGAACACCATACTGCTCAAATTCAATACTCCCTATACGGCCTCCCCCAGAGAACAGGGCTGTTCCAGATGACTGTACGGATGTGAAAAATAAACTGGAGAATGGGAACACCCATGTTCAGAGAGGACAAGACTTGTTCAAAACAGATATTTGCACAGCATCTTGGCCTCCCATGAAGAAAGGACCATCATGAAAGTCTTGGCGCCAGATTTACAAAGTCTGCTTCACAACTGAGTACTCTTGGAGGAAACTAATTCTGCAAACATCAACTTACACGGCAACAACTGGGGACAGGCCATTGGTTGCAACGTTCTTATTTCACGAAGGAAGAAACAAAAGATGGAAGTCAACAGTTTCTATTGCGGAAAACAAACTTGGGGAGCTGCAGACTTCAGGGTGTTTGTTCAGGACGTCTGAATGCAGTGGCAGAAAGGAGTGGCATGTGTGCATTTAAGGCTCTCCCTACTCAAACCACTGATGGAAACTGCTTGGAGTCAGCTGCTCCTGGAGCAGCCTGAAACACTGACCCAAGTAATTCGGTCCATGCCACACACAGGAATTGGTCGCAGAGCCACAAAGCAAAGCTCAGGAGCCTCTGTCTCACAGCTTGCTAGCACTATCAGGTTACAGCTTATCCAAAAACATCCAAGTTAGCCCTCTAGGTATCCTTTCAGGAGTTCCACAGGCAGGCAACAACTTTCAGCTTTCATGTTTTAATGCCCGATTGGGCCCTTTTCCTCTCCCTTTCCATTTTATTAAGAGAGGATAGTCATCACCATCATCACCAATTCCTCCCTGATTTTTAAACCTATTTTGCTTCCAGAGCTGTCAGAACAGCCAACCAGCACACTTCAGGTGGCAGTTTAGTTCCCAGGGGGGCAAACCCCCCAGCCGGCCCCATTCCTGCCCTTTGCCACCCCCCAGAGCCACCCAGGCCACCGCAGTGCAGCAGCAGGACGCATCCCCTTCCATGGCCAAGGGAACTGCAGGTGTGCTCCAGCCTCCCCAGTCCACCAGACCTGCATGCTCAGCAGCAGCCACGGTCCCAGAGCAGCAGCTCCTTTATTTACGGCCTGCTGACAAGAGAGTGGAAACTGATAGAACCTGCAGGCAGCGAGTGACTCCCGGCCTGTCAGCGCCGGATGGCAGCTCCTGCACTTACTCCTATGGACAGAGCTCATTAACTCTTCATTCCTCACACAGCCCAGGGTTCTCTGGGTGCTGTTTCAGCCAGCTTGACACTCGTGCTTTCCGACTACCTTCAGCTGAGATGCTCCTGGTTAGAAGCAGCGAGAGCACATTCCGTTATCTTCACTTACTGCACAGCTCATTGCTGGGTAATACTGGTCCTTCAGGTCACACACAGGGGCCAACACAGAGCACATCTGAACAACCTGATTCCATTCCAGTGGAAGAAATAAACGGAAGCTACATCTAAATGTCTGCACAGAGAAACTTAGGAATACCATCACCTATGAAGACTGACCTTAGAAATGAATTAGCTACACCACGCCAAACCCTAAGGAAGCATCTTTCTTCCAGTGCAAGCAGCCATCATTCAGTTTTAGTTATTTCCATCAAATGAAGGTTGATACAATTCTGAATAAGTGTTCCGCTCTCTTCAAATATATATTTTTTAATTAATGCAGATTACGTTGACAAATCTTATAAGATTCAATAGTTTCAACCCACCAATCTTGTTCTTTTTAGTCATGAGTAGGAGAGAGGGTTGGGAAAAAAAATCATTAAAAGACTACTAGTGGTCCAACTACATGTAGCAATCCCTAATTCTCATGCACGACCAAAGAGCACGGTGCACGTGAGCCCAGCTCTCTCACACACTGCTCCAGTTCTGTACCAGAATAACTTCTCTGAAATGAGATAACATAAACTTAGTCTCCAAAACAGACACAAGAGACCACCCCATGCAGGCTAAACTGGAGCAACTCTAAAGAAAATGGTTTTATGTAATCCTTTGTCTTCTGTGGTTACCTGCTGGGAGACAAGCTGTTGCAGCCATAATACCACCAGCGTGCCATAGAATCACAGAATGGTTTGGCTTGGAAGGGACCTCAAGGATCATCAAACTCCAGCCCCCCACCACCACAGGCAGGGCTGCCAACCTCCACATTTAACACTAGACCAGGGCCACATCCAACCTGGCCTTGAACACCTCCAAGGATCAATAGGGCATCTGTTCCCAGCACTTCACCGCTCTCGTAATAAAGAACTTCCCCCTGGTATCCAACCTAAATCTTCCCTCCTTCAACTTAAAACCATTTCCTCTTGTCCTGCTATTATCTACCCTTCCAAAGAGTTGAGAGTTGCCAGCAAGGACATGGCTGGTGATAAAGGAAATAAACACTAAACTGAGCACCCTGGAGGAACTGCAGGTGTCCCTGTTCATCGTAGGGGAGTTGGACTCGATGACCTTTAAGGGTTCCTTCCAACTCAAATGGTTCTATGCTTCTCGGAACTCCTCAGCAGCATCTGGCTCTGCTGGTAAGAAAGAGCATCACAACACCTACGCTGAATTCCTTCCTGTGGCCCTTCAGATTTTGATAAGCATGATCAAAATTGTGCCGAATAAACTACAACCTGCTCTATGATCACATTGGGTCCAACCCAAAACAAGGAATGCAAAAGGCCCCATGTTTAATCACAAGTCACAGAACGGTTTTGCTCACTTCTGAGCTGTTAGCAAAGATACAAGAAGCATTTTTAAGTCTGATCAGGTCATCCTCAAGACACCAGTCAGAACAAGCAGACAGACCTGTCCTTGATTCACGAATCCTGTGTTACACCTCTTGCAGTGGATGAGATGCTTGCCCTGAGAAGAGCTGCACTGTAGAGGACATGCAATCCCAAAGCAATCCTTCAGATCAGCTGAACAAAAACAGATTAAAGCTCCAAATACCATTTAAAAAGTTAAAGTTAAAACTATATTTATGGAGCAATCACAGACTTTCCACTGGACAGCTGCTTCCCTGATTAGGGAAAATATATACATTACTAATAGGAATTATATCCCATTTCCTCTCTACTGCTTAAAGCATACAAATTATATTTCAGCCTGAAGACGTATTATTCATAGATCTTTTACTTCACTGGAATATATAGTTCAATGCCTGTAATTTTAAGTGTTGGCTGTTTTTCTAAGTAATTCAACAGAAGGGGGTCCCTAGTCCCCTTCTTTCTACTGCCAGTAAGAAAAAAAATTCCCTGCCAACTTCTCAATAAATGGGTGTAAATCACGCCACACCGCCGAACTGCCCAGCCTTGACTTTTCCTTTTGCACAAGAAAAGAGAGAAAGTGGGGAAAAAATAAAATGCAGACACATTACATACAGCCTTTCTTCTTCAAGGATCACACAGCTGGTGTTAAAGCAGTGGTAGCAGTGCATAGAGGCCAAAAAAACCAAACGCAACGTGCAGTGAGCAGGGAAAATATTACTAACAATGCAGTGTTCAAAGAGGAGAAGGTTGGCTAGCAGGCTAGCGGACTCTGACTGCACAAGCCCACCATGGAGAGGGCACAGAGCAAGGCTCAAGCCATGCCAGCTGCTGAGATGAGGATGCTCCAGCTGGAACAGGCGGTGGCACAGAGCCCTGGGACTGCATGCCCATATCCATCCCTTTACAAGGCTGCTTGCCTCCTGCTGCACCGTGGGCTGGTTCTTGGCCCAAGCAGCTCCTTTGGCAGGTTGCAGGAGAGGACAGATGGACACAGAGCTTGATCCAAGAGGCTTTTATGTCAGGAGCTATGTTAAAATTGAATTGAGTGTTTCGCTCTCACCCTCTTGAGGTCTCAGGGGCTGCTTTCTTGCTCTGCATTATGTCAGTATATTTTATAGCAAGAAAGAATGGAAATAAATACTATCAAACTAGTCCTGCCTTTCCTCCTCCATGCTCTGTGCAAGAAAATCCCTCAATCCCTACAAAACAAGCTGCAGCTTATGCCAAGCCTAACAGAGCTCACACAGACATTGTTATCTTTCAAAATGACACCTTCAATTTAATTATCTCAGAGATTAAATCATCTCTAAGCTATTAAGCAAAATAACTCAGCGGTGCCAAAACACTGCATCACACCACGACTTCTCCCTTTTTTCTAACCTCTTTAAGCCTCCTACTCTGACTGGATGCACAGAGTGGCAGCAGCACATGGCTCTGCATCGTGCCCAATTCCTGCAGGCGCTGCTTATTGAGTTCCACATCTGCCTCACCCTGACCTCAGCTCTGCTGGTACAGATTCAGAGCAGCTCCTGGGGCCAATGGTAGATACAAATAAAACACAGCGGACCATAGGATGTGCAATTTAGATTATGTGGAAGTGTACCATGCTGAGAAAGTAGAAGAGGCCTCCAGTCTTGGTTGCTCGGCATCCACTTCCCAATTCACACATCCCATTCCTTCACTGTGTGCTGCATTTGTCTGAACACATCTATCGATGCCTGCTATGCTCAATCACAAACTTGACATCTCCCATGCATACTATAGCCTTAGAAGTCATATCACCAGCAAAATCACCTCTGATCAACCCAGATAAATATTGGAACAGCAGTTCTTAGATATCCTTCAATCTGTGGCTCCGCAGACAAAATAAAAGCATTTTTCTCCCCTCCCTTCCCGCATGCATGGACACCTGCTTCTGCAGTGAAAAAAAAGATTGGGGCAGCTGGGAGACAGATCCAGTGCTCATACCCAGAACGAGGGCAAGCACAGCCCCTTGGTCTCACCGCACTTCAAGTCACAGGAAGTATCTGCCCCACCAAACTCATTAGAGCACTTACCATTTGAAGGCACACAGGGCAGTATAATGTCCTAGCAGAATAGGCAGGGAAATAATAGCAGGCTTCTTTCTGCCTATGGTGACAAGAACACACACAGCTGAAGCACTGGGCCACTACAAACTGCTGAGCTAGAGTGTTCCTCCAACGATGATTTTAGAGCAGGAAGAGCCAACTGACAGACCATGGGCTGGATGTGAACCGTAAGCCAGTTTTATAGGAACCCCAGGAAAGCCAATTAGCTGAGAGGCCCAACGTTTGGGACAACAGCTATACACATGCAGAGCAGAGGGGCACATAAGCACATGCTACGTGTATTTCACCATGTTATCAGTGCTACTAAACAAAATTGGCTTGATCTAAAAGAAAATGGACAGGTCAACAAACTCATGCTAACAGAGCAGTCCTTTACGGTTCAGAAATTCGCCATTCCTGTTGCAGGGAAATAAAGTACAAACTCTGTATTAAGAAAAAGAACTAAGAAGCATCAGTACCTTCCACTGATCACCAGTTTACTAACCAAACAAGAGTTCTGAGGCATGGCAGCCCTCAGCGTCCCAACCTGTAAGCACACAAAGAATGCTGGGTCAGCTTTCCCTGCCTCCTGTGCATACAGGCACACACCGTTCCTAATAAAGATCTCTTAAGCCACAATTTTGTCCTTCTGACACATAACCATCTCAGCCACCAACAGCAACAACCTGCCTCAGGCACCAGCCCACAGGACGAGTGCCAATAAGTGCTGGGGAGAATGACTTTTTGTAAGGGGTTGGGGTCAGATGCTTCAACAGCAAAGTGAAAGCCTCCCTATATCAAACAGTCACCAAGAATGAAACAAAGCACAACTATTCTGAAATAAGGCTCACCTCCTGGCCCTGGTCTCTCTGTTGGGCTGTGCTCTGGTAGATTCATCTACCTGCTGTGATGCAACCAGGGCTGGTCTCAATCAGTAAAAAGCTGAGCTTCTTTTGAGAGATGCTTGGCCTGTGTTGGCGTTATGCGACAAGGAGATCCTGAGACAGTTCATGTACAAGAACACAATCTCCCAAGTGCTCTAACAGCAGTCTTTTAATTAAAATTGGCAGTAAGGAACGGAGACCCTGCTTTGTGCACATAGCACAATACAGACACAATGCTGTTACTCACAAGACAGATAACTCTGGCTCCTCCAGTATTCCTATGCCTCAACAAGAAAATTAATTGCTTGACTTGATATCTCTGTTGTTTGCTATTTCATATTTCCCCGTTATCTCCTCTTACAGAAGAACTGTGCTGAACTGTTTAGAGATGGCTAAGAGCTTGTCATTTCCAAAAAAGTTTTCTTTTTTTTTTTTTAAAGCATTCAGTTCTTTAGAGATCTGGAAACAAGAGATCCTGGCACGAGACCGGTGTGTTAATTGCATAACACTGTATTGGATTTAACTGAACTTCATCCCTTTGAATGAGAGTGCCTGGGAATGAGAGGCAGCTGACGGGGGGCAGAGTGGGAGGAAAGGAGCAAAACATGATGTCAAGCCTAAGAACTCACCCGTCTGAGTTATCAGACTTCTCCAAGTCAGCAATTTATTTTATTAACATTATTCCCCCTGGTCTTACATCTTGGTTACCCCTAGCAACACATTCCCAAACTCCCTGTACTATTCACTTGCTTAAAACCAGCACATACTTAAAGTTCTGATAAAGCAAGAAGCTCGAGGCTGGAGCTAACGCTGTCATTATTCCCCTCCAGTCCTCAAGATCATTGCCTCAGAAAGCAGACACGAACCAGACAGAAAGGGGTACAAAGCAGGGAGGCTGGACACCACGAGGTAAGCTGTCTCCTGGGAGATCTACGATGAATAAAAAAAAGAAAACATTTTATTTCACCAAAATACTCTCTAAAACCTTTCCACAAGTTGAGAGCAGCAATCTACCCTGAAACTCAAAGGCCATGCTCAGGGTATTCTTCTCTCCCTGCAGAAGCCAGACTGTGGCTATAGCATCCTACTTAACTGCACAGTGGACTCCTGGCACAGGAGGAAAGCCAGCATTTGGGTAACACAGTGGTGAGAGGCTGTAGGACTGCGCTTCCACCATTCTGGGTGGGATTTTAAAGCATGACTGACCGAAAAGCAAAAGGAATAGATTCCTGCTGAAGCCATCAGGAAAGTAGCCACTGCCAATTCCTCCCCACACAATCATACTGCAATCAAAATACCACCAGCCTCCCCAGCCTTCAGCAGGCCTTGTGTCCCTGCTTCCCTCATCACCTGCAAATGTCATCTGCTGCTCAAAGCCCATTAATGTCTACTCAAAACTCACTAAACAGGAAAGAGCCAGTTAAGGGGTTTTCATTCTTCGGCTTTGGGCTAGCACAGAGCTTTGGTACAATCAGATGAATGGACTCCAGCAGCAGCTCTCTACTTCCATGGAGAAGAAGAGATGCACCTACAACAGCTCCTCCTCAACATTTTTCAGCGCTCTTCCCTGACTATCAGTATGTTCCTATACAAGCAGCCAAGGAGAAGCTTTTAAGGTGGGTTACCACACCACTTTCTGACTTCCTAAATAAACCATAGCTGTCAGTCATAGACTGCTGCATACCGACATCCAGAATCCCTGAAGATCCTGTAGCTCACCTTGACTGCAAATAAGTTGCTTTTCTTCCTACAAGTCTCCCTGCTTTTTTTTTTTTTCTTACTACCCATCAAATCTGCAAAGGCTAACCTGTGTGCAGAACATGACAACTAGCAACTTTCAAAGAGTTCAGGATACATTGTGTGGTGTCCAGTTCCAAAATGGCATAAATTACATCCTGGAACATATTATGTCCTGCTAAGTTAGACAAGAGGAAATGCGGTATACAATGAAATAAAAGACATCCTGGAACCTATTACATGCTCTAAAGACAAAAGAAAGGACATTATAGGATCGACGTGGCTAATAAATGATGTGTTGGCATCTCTCTTCTACCAAGATGTGGATTAACAACAGATGTATTACACTAATGTCTATTTGTACACTAATCTAAAACAACTGTGTTGCTGTTGCAGACAAGAATTTGATAAATGCAGCCCCCATTCCAGCTCTGTGAGTGCTGCTGAACTTTAGGAAAGGTGGGGAGGGCAATGAACCACTCCCAAAGTTTCCCTTTACAGAGCTTGGGTCTTTGCTCTCACCTCCTTTTCTTGTTGTGTTGATCCAAACTGATTTCCCACCTGCACAGCTGGGACCAGAAGGATGGGCAGATGGACTGGGGCTGCCTTGCAGCTCGGATGTGGAACACTTAGGCAATAAGACACTGAAGGGCAGTCAGTGTTTTTGATCTCTAGAAACTAAAGGGTTAAATCCTAGAGCCTCATCATTTCCAAAGTATCGCTTTCCTCTCCTCACAAGCCAGCAGGCCTCCTACATTTACATAAATCCCTCCAGGGAAGGCAGCTGCAGAAAGCATGCACAGAAGATGCCTTCCTCAGGTGGCTAAGAACAGAAGATACTGCTGGATCTGCCCTCTGAACAGCTGGAGAAGAGCTGGAGGCAGGACCCCCAGGTCACAGTGCAATCCCAGGGTGACAGCTAAGATGGTTTGCTCACCTTCCCTCAGCCTGAAGAGGCAGGCACAGGAAAGCAGCCTCTGCAACTCTGGAAGCTTGGAGAGAAGTGGCAAAACATGATGGAAGTGATGCCTGGCCAACCATCTTGGCAGCACAGGTGAAACTCAGCTTAGTGCCAGTGGCAAAGGCAGCTTCTACAGCCTTCACTACTCTCCCATATCACCTGCAGGACAGGTCTGTCCACAGCATCTGAGGCTTGAGATGTCACATACCCGCAGATAAAAGGAAACAGTTACTGCCACTTCCATCTCCCTGCTCCTAGGGAAGCCTGATAGGTGTGATTATTCCCTATTAACAGTCTAGAAGAAGAGAATGAACAGGCAGGAAGTGCAAGCAGCAGAGCCATCTCACTGTGAATGATAGCACCAACAGGAGCTCCTATGAGCCAGCAAGGACAAGGAACAGCGAGGCTGGCAATCAGGAGCCCACATCAGCACCCTGACCCCAGAGCTGTATAGTTTGTCTGTTCCTGGTCTGGTGCTGCAGCTGGAGGGTTGGTGGCCCTGCCTGTGGCTGTGGGTTTGGACCTTGATGATCCTTGGGCTCCCTTCCAACCCAAGCCACTCTATGATTCTATTCCTGACCCAGGTTGTGCCTCAACCAGCGTAAAAGCACAAGAACAATGGATGTTGGGGGGGAAGAAACAGAAGCATAAGAATGAAGCAGAGAAAGGAATGCGGAGCTGGCAAGATGAGAAAACCTAGGTGAATATGTGATCCCTCCTCCCCAGCCAGCAGAAGCTTGCTCTGTAAAAAAGATTTTCTCTGAAATAATTTGCATTTGCTTCCAAACTTAGTGCAAATCTGTCACCAGTCACTGAAAGCTTCGCTTCAGAGCTCAAATGGTGATTACAAAAAAAATAAGTGCAACAGTCTGTGTTCCCAGAGCACTCAGCTTATTGGTACAGCTAAGAGCACAGAAAAACAGCAGGATTGCTCTATGGAGCCACATGTGGTTACGTGACTCAAAATGCCAAGCTGTGCTGTCAGAATACAAACACAGAACGTGAAAAAACCAATGAGATGCAACAAAACAAGTGCATCCACCTATCAAGTTTATGTTTTCCATCTTACATCAGTAGAAATCACTATTCTGTGTTAATCAACCCAACCATCTACTCAAGACCCGCATCACTGTATATTTTACTACGCTCCATTTACTGCTTTGCTTTCACCCATGCATGTTTATTTCACAACCTAGCGCTGGCCCAAATGCAATGCTGGAGTGAGACGCAAAGCTTCCCAAATATGGTTTGTGTTTTGTTTTGTTTTGTTTTTTTTTCAAGAGAGATTATTTCCTACCAGAATTAAACCCAACCCCTCCATGCAGAACAAACACCCATCGATCATATTTAGAGTTATATGATTAAGAACCCATTAATGAAGCAGACATTCCCATTTTTAGAGATAGTTCAAATACACACACTCACTAAATGCCATCTGTAAATATAAAACTGTAGAACTGGGGAGAACACACCTTTACCCATAAGAATCCTATCAATTATGAGGCCAGAGAGAACCCCATATCCAGCTGTGGTCTCTATAGCTCTGGTTCATATTTTCATTTCTTGCATTTCTCCCATTTTCCCTTCCCTGGATGCATATTGCTGCTGTTAAGGTGCTACCAATTGCTCCACATGGAATAGGAGGAAAACTCTCCAGCGTCCACACAATGCAATATTCCAGAACAATCTGAAGTTTTGCTTTCTGCATCACTTGCACGATGCACAAGTATTTGCACTACTTCAGAACAAATTAATTCTCCCTGGGACAGTGGGATTTGCAAACTTCTGTATTATGAAATTTGTTTGAAGGAGGCTGAAACTGAAAAGGTGACAAGACAATAATACCACATGAGAAGAACATACAGTATTCTCACTGGATGATCCTTTGTCACACAGTCAGGACAAGGATGAGCCTCTGCTGGTAACCAAACGATTGACCCATTAATTCAAAACTGAACCCACTAGTCAGGATTCTACCAATGGGACAAGCAGCCCAAACCCCTTACAATGTTAAGTAAGTCTCAAAAGGTTTGGTTTTGTTTTGAAGGCATTTGGAGCAGTGATGCCAGGAGCAACAGAAGGTGGCTTTTACAGCAGGTCCAGAATCCTTCATACAAGGAAACTGCGCCTCTACTGCAGGATACTTCCAAAAGCCATAGGAGAGAACAGTGGCAAGGACACTCAGGCCTGAAGCACCGATTTCTCCAGCTGTCTCTGCCAGCTCTGTTCTCATCAGCCCAGGAAGGTGAGTGGAGTCAGCTGAGCATACAGCTTTCTTCTATCAGACCAGCCTAAGAGAGGGAAGTCCCCATATACCCAAGAAAGGGAGCAGACTCCACCTGGGCAAACAGATATGAAACCAGGCAGCAGATTTGGAATGACAGGATGAAAGGGAACGGAGAGTAGGAAAACATAAGATTAAGACAGGGGGAATTTATTACATCCTGCTCCATGCTACATAGTTCTTGGATGCAGCCCCAGACACTGAGCACCAATCACTTCACAAGAATTAATACCCCAGCCGGGGTGCTGCTATAGAGCTGACTCTCTGATGTTTTTCATCTATTTGCACTTGAACTGGTCAAGAGCCTCACAAAGCAAAAGGCCCTCTGAAAAAAGTTATGAACAGGGGAAAACTGTAACTGAGCTGGAGATCCTAAATGCAGGAGCGAGGACAAACTTTGGTTGACAGAGTATTTAGAGCTGTATTAACACTTTCCTCCTATGTTTAATAGCCATTAAAATGTTGGGGGAGGGAGGAAGAAAAGAAAAAAGTCTGCGTAGAAAAACAACTACTCCATTAAAACTGAAAGAGGGCCCTAAGGCCACTTCAGCCCGTGTAATGGATTGGAAGGGTGTTGAGGCTGGAAGTTTTAATTCCTGGAGCACTCTTAATATAACGAAGTATTTCAGTGGAAGTGTCTACTTCATGGCCTCACTGTGTGCAATCATTTTGTTTATTGATCTCTGAAGATGTTATGACCATTTGTGGTGCAGTTCATTCATAACTACCACAAGGCTTGTCACCTCACTGCACTCTGCACAGGGCATTGACCACCCTAAGGACAAGGGGTGTTTTGCAAGCCGCACACTACATTTACCCTCCATATGTTGCTTACAAATAACACAGGAGTTTACAAATGCAGAAAAGCAGTTAATGCATGGTGATTTCTTTCTGGGAGAGACAGAATGGCCAGAAAAAACAATTGCTAGAAATGCATCCAAATAAAAATAAGTCTTACTATGATCCTAAAAAACAGAACAGCAAAAAGGCCCCAGGCAAATGGAGTCTTTCTAATCACAAACATCAGACCAAGACAGGAAGGTCATAGTTTTGTGAGATCCGGTATTTACAGAGAATGCAGGAAAGCTGAGTTATCCCTGTGCTATCCAAGAGGCAGGCAAGTGGCAGTGAATCTAGGCTTTGGCTTGCCCGTGTGAGTTTGTAGATGCCAAGGAAGCCTCTCCTTAGTAGCAAGCTACCAGTGTGGACATGTCAAGGTAACACGTATGCCCCTCTGTAAGCCAGAACACTGCTGTACACACTGCAAAAGGGGTAGAATGGTTCCTCAGAACACATCAAAAGCTGTCTCTACGGCAACATGCTTTATGCCATCAATTGCCATCTCTGCTTAACGAGCATTAAGAATTGTCTCTGGAGACCCACAGTGTAGACAGCTTCCAGGAAATGAACTAATGTGATTACGGGTGCAGAAAGATCACAGGAGACCCAGGTACAATAACGTGTAGATCCAGACACATTACCAGCCCAAGGCAGAAACCTCACCCTCAGGGAAACACATGGATGGTAGAGCAGCCATCCTGGGAGAGAGCTGCTCTGCAAGTAAGAACAGGGAACAGATTTAGACTGGGGAGGAGGAGGGGGGGAAGGAAAAAAAAAAAATAAAAAAATCTACAATAGCCATCTACAGGGATAGAGAGAAGAAATTCTAGACAGCAGCATGATACTATGGAGATGACTGAAAAGGCTTACTAAGAGAACTTGAGACAAAATACCAGCTAAAAAGGAAGAATATTCTTGCCAAATTCTATCACTTGAGGACTGTGTAATTAAGCCAGGAAAAGCACAACAGAATATGCTACAGAGAATAATCCTACACTGGCTTGTTAACCCAACAGGCCTCTTCCACCTCCGAAGTCTGCATTTCATAGCAGGTACCCAAAGGATATAGATTACAACAGGTGATAAGCCAACAGTTCCAATCTCATCATGAAATTAAGTCCAGGCCAAGTGTGGGGAAATGTGTATTAAAATCTAAGCCAACAGCCTAGCTAGGGCCTGTAACGTGGGAGGACTCCCTGTGAAGTCAATGGAACTATGCCCAAATAACTGATGTGGATGGGATGCATGACTTTCACGTGTGCTGTTCTCTGCAGCACCTGTAAAAGCCATCCTCTGTGCTTGCAGGGCCACAGTCCCCAGCTATGAAATGCACAGAACATCTCTGCTACACTCCACATTCACATGCAGAGCAGCAGCATTCTAGACAGACACTCTACTAGCAAAACTGAATGAACAGTCAAGCTTTCTGTCCCTTAAATATAAGGCCCAGTGACACCAGGGACATTGCTGAGGCCAAAAATAGGGAGTATTTCTGAAAATCAACCATCTGGGCACCACAGCTGAGTTCTTCTCTCTCTCCCACCACCCCATAAAACAAATCTATCCAAAACAGCAAGCTTGGTTTTGAAAAAGTTACCATATATCACCCTTGTGTGATCTTAGCTGAGTCATGACTGGACCCAAGAGCCTTCCTCTCTAGTTCTCTGCTCTAAGTAGATGGCTGCACTTCTTCCCCAGAGACCCAGAGAAGCAGAAATAGGAAATGAAATAGAGAGCAGGGAGGAAATTCCATCTCCCAACACAAAAAAAAAAAATATTAAGAGGCAGTCTCAGAATTCTCCTGGTAAGAGGTAAAGAAATACGTATGCAAGAGTGAAGGCTAGAGACACAGAAATATCTTGTTAAATTTTTACTGTTTAACCACTGAACAAGCTACTTTCTCTCCATAATTTATACCTGAATTGTGTGTCTAGACATGACATCATTTTAAGGTATGCCTTGTGTTCTGTGGTAAGTTTACAATAACCAGAACTTATAATTGCCGTGGTTCAGGTCAGCAGAAGAGGAAAAAATATCCGAAGCCCCTTCTAAGCAGCTGTTCTTGGTAATCGTTTTAGTCTGTTGTTTTCTGTCAAGGAGACAAGGCCTAACAAATGCTAAAAGCCAACGTTAAACCAACTCCCCTTCCTAAAAGTGATGAATACCACAGATAATCTTCAATTCTCAAGCAGCTTTATTTGGTATGGTTCATATTAAAACAGCAAAGGACAGCCAGATAAGCAAGGGCAATGTAAATACCTACTGTATGCCTAGGGAGATTGATGTCTACAGACATGCTAGACCCTGCTGTATGCCCATATGATAAACCAGTTATCCAAAAAAGCAGTAAAATAAGCCTGTGGGTCTCAGGTGGGATAACAACAAATACTGGAGTATTCTCACTACTGAGATATAAATCCCGAGGCTACAAGAGCTGGAACCACAGTGCAGTTAGCATGCACCAGCCATTCTTAAGAGTGGAATGAACCCCACAGTGATAAGGGCTGCTGGCCAAGTGACTTTAATCACGTGAGGAGTTGCAATCACTGCCCTGGGGAGCGTGGCCTCAAGCATCCTATATTGCATCAATAAAGTGGAATTTAAATCAGAATATAGAGAAAACAGCATAAACAACTTGAAGTGTTGTTTCGGTTACTTTTTGTTGCTGTTGTTTGAATGATTTTGTTTGCTTTGTTTTTTTGAACTGGCATTGTAAGCATGGGTGCACTGGATGCCACAGCCAGCCAAGGAGGAGCAGGAACTAGAATCAGAGCAATTGGAATGCTGTCACATCCAAAGCAAACCAAAGGCCCTAAAGAGAATAGAAACAAAGGTCTACAGGTGCCTTACGTGAAACTCAGTCCACACAACTCAAAAATGCAGATATGTCACAAGGATTTTTTTTTTGTTTGGCACAAATGTTCATGTTGATGTGTACTGCAATGTTTGCATCTTTCATTTTTAACCATTTTTTTCTGTTATCTCAATGGAAACACAAACCATTCCCTCGGAAAGAACAAAATAAGGTCAAAGACAACAGGCCAAGAGCTGTGGAGAATGAAGTAAGCAAATTTAAGCCAAGTTGATACATCATAACTACAGGCATCGAAAAAAGCATGAAAGACCTACCCAAAATCTAGTAATCAACACCAGTCCAGAAAGACCCAATATACAAAGGACTTGACAGCTGCTGACCCTTTCATTCCTTGTCACAAGTGATCCGATTTCAATCCACACCAATAGTTACAGCTACCAGAATGTGAGTGGGTAGAATCAATGCATTTACAAATAAAGTCACCTCCCCATTCCATACACGTCCTACATTTTTTTGTGCTACTTTTCCTATATATACAAACTTAAGTAGTTCAACTCCCCTCTTGCACCTGAATTAGTAGAAAAAAATACCAACACACCTTGTTGATTACTTCTTAGCTTGTCCAAGAGCCACTCAGGAGCAGGGAACCACTGTAGCTAATAGAAAACAGAAGAGATCCCATGGTGCTGCACTAATAGGACTTAAAGTAAGAGGCCGATCACAGCATCCAGACTGAAGCTAAGCTTCTGCTCAGCTGGTTCATGAAAGTGCAGGTTCCTGCCTGGACCAATTTATACTGATGTAATGCTAGGTCACACAAGGGTCTGTGTGAGAATAAAGCGTTTGATGTGTAACTCCTAGTTCCACAATAATGGTCCAGGCTCCTCGTAAGTCTCCTGCACGTTTATGGACTCATACCCAGACCTACAGAATCAGTGCACCACTGCAATGTGGGGTTCTGTGAAGAACTACACTGAAGACTCACATGGAGCTGCCCACAAAGCATCACCCCACGCAGGGCCACAGCAAGAGACTGGGGAGGAGGGGGGTAGTGGAAAAATGACAGCAGGTGCTGGCAGAGGCTGCCCTGAGCTTGCTGGTGCTCATGAACAGTGCTGACAAGCAGGAGTAAGCAGACATTGCTTTTCAGTGCCAGATAAGGAGAGTGCAGCAGCAAGAATGCCATTGCTCACAGGATCCCAAGGGAGCAAGCACATTCTTGCCCAAATGCTGCAGCTGGCCCATTAAATTCTCCTTGTCCCATCTCGACTGCACATTAGGGTCTACAGCTGGCTTATAACGAAAAGCTGAAGTCAGCAGGGCTGTTCTGGCTTCAGCTTTTGTTAAAGATGTTGAATAACAGCCCAAGTTTGGTCAACAGGTTACATAGGTTTTCAAATCATTTCAGCATGCAGTGACCAAGAGGTTGATTTAGAGTTTACCAGAGTGTATTCACACTGGCAGTTCTACAAGCTGTCATAGAAAGTTAGGTAAAGATTCAAGTTACTGTTTAGTTGAGATATAAGGAATAAGTGAGGTTTAAAACCATGCAGATTAAAAGAGGGATACTCTCTTACTACAGGATCACCATAATTCCAAGATGAACAAAGGACTGATAAATAATCCACTTTTTATATATACTTCATGAGTGGTCTTTTCCTTTTCCCATCAGTTTTTAAGGAGTTGAAAAGTGAAACTTATTTACTCCCTCATGCTTAAATCACCAGAGATCAAAGCTTAACAGCTGAACTTGTAGCAAAAAAAAAAAAACAAAACAAAACAAATCACATTCCACAGCTCAAGTTTATATTCCACAATTAACACTGCTCACCTTTGGCCAGGTCTAAAGGACCAAAGTTGAGTCAAGGGGCACTAATTTTAGAAAAAAAACTGTCACTAGACATTAATAGAGACATCCAAATTTCCATTCAGGTTCCCCACTGCGTATGAAGGATCTTGTTACTTACAGAGTTCTGTTAAGAGTTTGAGTCTTATGGTTATTACCCTAATTACTACTAGTAGTCACTCTGCTTACCCAGGACTAGCACAGGGCAAGAATGATATCTTTCTATGCACACATATTGTACTATAAGTGAGCTTGAACTACCCCTACAGTAAAGGAAAATGGCTTGTCTTCCTGCATAGTTAATAAGAATCTGCTCTTTTGCTATTTGAGGGCTAATATTAACACAAACACACAAGTTTTCAAGCTTCTGTTAGACGTAAAGCAACACCCATCCTTTCCGTCCCACTCAGATAGGACACCACAGAAATAACTGCTTATATGTTTCCACAACCAGCAGGACTGCGTTCAAGGCATCTGTGGCAGATCATAACGGGAGATGGGGTTAGCAGATAATTGAACTGAAAGTTGCTGGAAAAGCCACCGTTTGCTTAATTGCTTGAGGGTAAGTTTGAAAATATGAAATAAACCAAGTTTAGGACTAGCTTGTTCCCCTTATTTAATGGACTATAATATTTTACAGTGCAAAGCCCTGCAGCAATACAACTCGCTGCAGCATTTGGAGCCATTGCTGCACAAGTACTATGAGCCATACGGATTTAACGACTCACCACCAGAAAAGAGAAAACCAGAACCTCTGTTACCTAAGCATTGGCCTCTGCTATTTGAGCTAAGAAACAATAGCAGCCGACCTCAGCAATAGTTTGCATCCGTCATTCAAATTGTCCAGTAATAAATTTAACAAGACATTTCACTATTTGTTAGCATGTCAGTGGTATCACTGCTTTCCACAAGAAAACAACCTGACTCCTTTGACAGACGCTTCTAGCACTTGATCTAGGAAGACACTTCATCACTGGAAGCAGTCGACCAGCAGCAGCAAAAATATGCTGGTCTGCATCAATCTTCATCAAGGTTTTTAAAACAAAGGACCACTTAGCAGCCATCATTATGCCCTGCACTTGCTGCAGTGGAACACAAAGACACCTTGAGCATTATGGCTACCAAAATTTTAATTTCCAATTAAAACACTCAATTTTGAATACTTACCACGTGTGCTTTCTTTTAGGCTTCTGTAACAAGGAATGTATTCACCACAAAATATTTGCAGAAAAACAAAAGAATTACAGGAATTTCTTTGCTCACTTATTTGTTTCTCCATGACCAAGTATATATAGCAGGACAACTTCTAGCCCCGTGTTTCTTATAACCCTGCTCAGTTTCTTAAAATTGCTCTCCAGATGAACACAAGTCACTGCCTTGGGCAATCCTGCTTGCCACAGCCTGCAGCAGAGGCATCAGCCATGCATGGCATTGGAAGGCTTAATGGACAACGTTCAAAACTCACTCAGAGAACTGCTAGCATTATATAAGAATTTTTCCTGTCAAAGAAGAACACATGTAGGATGTGGTTGCATCTGTAGCATGACCCTTATCTTCCCTTTCTTACATGCTGCACCCATGGCTGTGCATCTTGAAACAGCTGTGTCTTTCTAGTGACTGATTACCCAGAGACACGCAACAGCACTCAGTATCTGTAAGAGGCCAGGGACTGAACCCTGAGTTTATTATAGAAAAGAGCTGGAGTAAGTTGCTTGCCAAAAATCCAAACTCTAGCCAACAAGTCCCTCCAGACTCACTTGGAAAGGTCTTGTAACCTCATTGCCGTATGCCTGCTGGGCTCAAAATGAAATGCAAACTTGCATGTTACTTGTGGATTTGGATGCATTCTCCAACGAGGAGGCAAATCAGGAGCCTGGGCAAGAAGCACATTCAGAAAAAACATGTACCAAAATCTTTAGCTAACTTCATCGCATGGTGCCATTCCATAACGCCTTTCCTGCTTTGGCAGTTGAGGAACCAAATATGACCTGGCTAAAAATGGTGATGTTTTATAGTCTCAAGTATTTTGATTAAGTCCTTCAATGCTGTTTGAAAACTAGTTTTGTGGTTTGTACAGTCAGAGTTAATGTCTTCAGAAAGTTCACCAGCAAGCTTTTCCCCAGCCTTCAGTTACATGGGATCCTGCTTCCATCAATGCAGGAACTGTAAAGTCGCTATAGACTCATCCAACAAGAGCTCTTTCTCCTGCAGTGATTACCAGGATGTCTCACAATGCTCCTTGCTTAGGAACTGATTAAATACTTCTTAGCATCTGTAATCATGTACAGTCATTAGAATAAGCCTACACCTACTTGTCCAGTTCTCCAAAAAACAGAAGTTAGCTCTTAATGGCTACTTCTAAGAAACATCACTTGTGCTGATGCTATTTGCAGTACGTATAACACGTACCCATTAACTACTCTATCTGGTAATCAAAGTTAATCAGCTATTTAGCAGTAGGGCACCTCCAAACAAGAACTGAGAAGGGCTTACTTTCACGAGAGCAACATAGCTCTTGCAGTACTTGCAATGCAGCATCAATTAGAAATCACTTTCAAATGAACAGAACGTTCACAGGGCTGGTTTGTAAAAGCCTGAACTTCATTCCACTGAGAAACACTGACACACACATGCAGACACCCCTTAACCATAAACACACCTAAAATTTCAGCTGTGTGTCAGGAAGTCTCCAGGAAGCACTAGCTGTGAGCTTTCTGCATGGTCAGAGTATGTGTAGCACCCGGTTCCAGGACAGCATTTCCTCTCTCAAGTCCAGAGAAGAGTTTAATTTCACCTTCTTCTACTAACCACACTCCCTCCCCTGGGATCCTGCTGTCTCAAGTCTCCCTCCATTCAGAATTTGTGCATTTGTTTCTGCCTTCAACTGTCCTTGAAGGAGTCTCTCTTTATGGATTTCTGCCCAACTCCACTGTTTAATCAAGATGTGACTGCATTTTAATCCCAGTCTGCTGCATATTTCCAGTACCGCTCAACCTGTAACACATAGATCTAATTAGAAGGCTCTCTCCATTCCTCATATTAACTTTTAAATGAAACATCAAGCCACACCAGACTGAGAACAGCCCCTGGTACAATTTTGACACCTGTGCTCAGACTGACTGTCTGCCCCCTTACTAGCTACAAGGCAGACCTTCTTCTAAATGAACTGACTGGATTTTGAAGTTCCTCCATCTAACACACACTCCTGTAGCTCCCCAAATGGAGCTGGACTGGCTTGCTGGACTATTCTTGCTCAGGGATGTGCAATTCCATTTCCAGCTGCACATCCCACATCTGCAAGTGAATCTCTGTTGCTTATGAACTTCAACAAAGTGCTACAATTCAGGGAACAAAGGGCAACCTTTACGTGATGTCTTCCTGTTCAGCCAGACCCCTGTTTATTAACTTTTCCAAGAAAGCCCATCTTTCACTGCAGTTTTGGAGTGAAGGAGCCAATACAAATTCTCCTGTGGCTGAAATATGACAATTTTATAGCTTGTAGAACTGGCAGAACAGAAGCTATATTCCCTTCCTGAATCTTGACTAAATAATAGAGTAATATATCTTCTCCAGCAATATTTTAGAGATGTTTTTGTAACACTTTGCCCACTGCTAGGCACTAGCAGTGCAGAACACCCACTAAACAAATGGCCACTACTCCAGTGAGAAGGCAGAAACTCTGGGCAAGCCCATGAAGTTCAACCTCTTAGACAGAACACCAGATCTTGGATGCGTGCTTTCACGTAGAACTTGCTGCTGCATCTTTATTTAGAAGAGATCACTAGAGATACCCCTAAGTAAAACATGTCCTAAACTAAAAACTTCACCATCCCTTCCCACGCAGAGAGCTGAACAATTAGAAGCATGAAACAGTGCAAAAAGCAACTGTTTTAAAATCTGGGTTTGAATATTTAACTTGCATTACAAAAACATGGGATTGCTCACATGGCAAAGCATCCCAAAATAGCTGTAACACTTTAGGTCTCCATTAAATCTCTTCTTCCTAAAGATAATCGGCATGTGGATGTGGCTCTGCCTGCTCAAGTACCACGCTTGCTCACACTCTCCACTGCCTTGATATCATGAAACAACTCACTACTAGAACTACTTATCACAGGAAAAGTGTTATTGTACTAATTCCATGAACTCACTTAATGAAAAGCCTACATTAAAAAAACGTAAGAACCCCTAAAGTAGAAACAGCAAGATCTTCACCTGCCTCACCCCAAAGCTTTGCTGCAGCTCAGGCTGCTACCAACTGCACCACTCCCTATATATTCTTTCATCTTTTAAGATTTTCTGCTTCATCTTGCAACACCTGTACCCTTCTTACCTCTTACAAATGAGAACAGCTTGCACTGCCAATGGCCTCATTTCAGATTATTAGACAGGCCTTCACAAGAAGAGTGCACTGGCCTTCAAAGGATGGCAGATGGACAGACTGGTTCTGTCCATCTACTATCAGTGAAAACCTAGCAATGAAGCTTCCTCCTATCTTAAGGAATTTCTTTTATTTCCATGTCTTCGACTTGGGCTGTACAAGACATTCCTCCATCACTCACACAAAGTGACAACTCATTATAGAACAGCTCTGCACAAGAATCCTAAAATTCTCCTGCTGCAAAGCATGTTCTCATTTCTCCTCCAGTATTTGACAAGATAGAAATCGGAGATGGCAGCAGGACTCTGAACACATACAGGGATAAAAAAAAAAATGAATCAGGAACACTCCCTCCATCATCCCTTGTTCTTATATGCAGGACAGTGGCATTCTGCATACCAGGCACTATGTGGCCCCTCAAGCATTCTCCTGGAAGAAATTCAACAAGTTCCTTGTCACAAAAGCATCCCATTCAATGCTTTGACAGCAACATGAAGCCCACATATTTCATCACTATTCCTTCGAAAAGAAGTGGGGGTGGAGCTGTCATTTAAGCGTTTAATTCCAGAGCACAGCACAGAACAGCTCGACAGACAATGGGTTTGAGAATTTAGTGAAAGGAGATGCTTCTTCCTCCCAATTGGAAGATACACCCCTTCCGATTGCAGCTACTTCATACTGAAAACTAAGCCTCAATTCCTATTCCTGACAAAAACAAGTGGCTGCAAGGAAGTTCAGAGACCGATTTAAACGGGTGGTTTTAAACGTTCTTCATTGTTACCTACCATTCACTTGAAAGGTGTCAAAATAAGCAGCAGACACCAATTAGGAGCAACTCCTCACTTAGCACTTCCTAATGGGACGAGGAGTGCAGTGTGCAGATCAAATAAGCGCTGCTATGAACACAACCAGGGTGGAAATTTGGGGGGATGTTTTTATTATTTTTGTACTAACAACATGTGGAAGATTGACAGAATAACACATCGTGTCCTTTTTTTCCTTCCTTGAAATGAAGACAACGCTGACAGCAACAGAGTAAACCCCACAACATGCTCCACATTAGTCCAAAGCCCCTACAGTCCTGGACAGAAATGATGGCTTAGCGAAGTCTCACCATCTTTTGTCTTCTTTCACCTGACCTACCAACAGCAACTGTCCGATTTACACACAAAAAAATGCTTCCTCATGCTCATCCCTCCTCTATTTTTTGTGCCAACAACATCAGCTTATCCCACTGAAGTTCAGAAGACGGGTGGAAGAGGCAACTATCAGAAAGTCTCCAGATTTGGATACTGAAAACCAAAGAGCCATTCCCTGCAAAGAGGAATTCCTGTGGAAGCAGCAAGTTCACCCCATGGGACATCTCCTCAAGCTCTGAACACCTCTGTAGCTACCATAGACCTGATTTCTCCTGAGGGGCAGGAGTACTTTTGACACACTTTACATCAGGACAACCTCTGTGGGCAGATCTCCAGGCAGATCATCCTAAAATCCATGGCTAGCCAAAATGAAATACATAAAAAGAAAAGGAACATCCACTTGAAAGAAACATACTGAGGTTAAAGTACCTCAGACAGGCTTGGAAAAGGAAGGTACAATAAGGATTACACAACCATGACATTGCATGGACTCTTCAGAACCCAAGCCTCAAGATTCATTCCTAAGCAACTCAAAAGCTCACCAAGGTGTAGAAGTTTCAGGAGTTTCCATAGCTCACTGACCAACCAGGAATGGGTCCATCATTTATACAAGCCTAATGGCGAATACTTCTTTAAGAATCTGAGGTTACCACCAAAAGGTGTGAGTACCCAGCTTCTGTACTGCTGTTTTGTTTCATCACAAAGTCCTAAACTGATAAAAATATGGATTAATAAGAATTGACAGCATTGACATCCAGGAAGAGAAGCCTGGTACCATACCACACCTTTTGAAGGTAACGTTATGCCCAGACCTAATTAGAAATTAAAGCAAATTAGTAGAAAAGCCATGGATTATAAATAGGCAGGTTTGTAATTTGTGAGTTAAGAAACACACAGCACTAACAGAAAGCATCCATTATGACTGGGAAAGCAAGCAAATAGCTTATCAAAATAAAGATTTTCTGCACGCCACAGTAATTTGATGGGAGCTAACGTAATTGGAACAGTAATGTAACACTACAGCACACAGTTTTTCTAATTACGTTAAAAAAAACATCTGTAGATATTTAGCATTCCAAATATTTTGACACTGGGTGCTGAATTAAATTCTCCCTGTTCAGATTAAACATATCCAAAAAAACTTAAACGATTCAGATGCTGGAATGCAGTGTTAAGTCTTTGGAAATCTGTCAGGGATTTTTTTATTGTATTTTTTTGACTGCGTATCGAGAGAAAAGACGAGCACTTAGAAACTGTGTAAGTAGTCCCACAGCTCCAATGCCAGAAAGCTCTCTCATCAGGCTGCAGGTTCTTCCAGCAGTGAGCTTGCACTCCAGGAGCCCTGCAGAAGGTCTGATCAAGGGTGACACAAGTTCGTGCCTGTAGGCAGAGGCTGCTGCGTGGTCAGCATGCACCAGTGGAGAGCAGTCAGGTGATGCAGTGCAGAGTGCTTGGGAAACTGCTGGTGGGCTTCCTGCATCGTACTGAAGAGGCACCAGAAACAAAAGTACCTGGAGACACATCATAGAGGGGCAGGAAGTATGTGCTATGGGGGAGAAACAGAGATACTGTTCAGCTCTTGTGTTCTATAAGTACACAAATACAGGTACTTATATTTCTGGTGCTCAGCTTCTGAACAGAATTCCTGGGATATCATGGTCAATGTCACTCCATAATCTCCATATTGTGGTTCCACACATATTGACAGATCTGTGTTTAACAGTCCAGAGGGAGCAAACCAACACCTGGACCACTGAGGTTCCACCAACACCACATTCAACATCAAAATTAAAGACCTGAAAGCCCACTGAAGGGCTCTGAAAGCATCTCACAGTCTCTCTAATCCAGCATTTGCTAGCTTAAGATGTTCCCCATGTTGTTCCACAGTTCTCCTGAGACCCAAGAAACTTTCTGAACTAGGAGAAGGGTTTTGTAGAAGGGTATTCTCTCATGCCAAGAGGAAACACCTCATTTTCTTATGCTGCTTTGAGAACCGTAACCACATGAAAAGCCAACAGATTGAAAGGTATCAGAGTAAAATACAAACAGTTTTAGGTAAAAGTAGATAAAATTCCAACAACTGAAAGAGAGAAGGGGAAATAAATAAATTCTCAAACTAAAGAAATTACCTGAACAAGGCCACTCAAACTCCCTATCCTCCCTGTATTCTTAAGATGTTTTAGCAAATAAATAAACAGAAGTTTATAAGCAGAATGGGATCCCTTCAGAGGTGCCAGGGTTACTCTGGAGCTGCTTCTTGCCTAAGTCATTGTCTCCCATCAGTCTGCTTTTGGGGGTAAATAGGATACTGGCTGTTGTCCCAGATTCAAGCAATGCAAACAATCAAGAAAGAAATCTGTGATATTTGTGAAGTAAAATAAGACCTTGTGTAGCTGGGAAGCTCTAAGGCAGTACGGAGCCCCTAGGGACACTTTTCTTCTCCCAGGAGATTGCACTTGCCTTTGAACTTTCAGCCATATAGAAAAAAGGCTGAGTTGAAGTGTCAGCATCATCTTGGATTCAAATCAATCAGTTTGATGTATGACTGCAATAGCTAAACCACTTCACCTCTGCGCTGCCCTCCTCCATATGCTCTTTATATCAGCAGTCGGCAGACTGGGTGGCTCAGTGGATTCATTTCCTGTGCTAGGCTTGGGCTCCAAACACAAAAAAATTAGAAGTGAAAAATAAAAATTAGCATCTACTGACAGTTAAATTCACCAGACTTGTTCGCATCAATTCTCTTTATCTGTCCAAAAATGTTGCAAGAGATCTTTTCAGGAGGTTTAAAATCACCATTTTCACGAGGTGTATCTATATATACACCTGTATATACGTATCTATACAGCTAGGTAGCCACAGCTCTAAAAAAACAAAAAAACAGTAAAGGAATTAGAAATCTTCCAAATGTTGACATACCTTTGGGTGAGAGGACAGCAGCAAAGGGCCAGGAGGACAGCTTGAGCAGTGCTGACGTTAGAAAGGACACAGACTAGAAGCAGCCATCCCTGCTGAGCAGCAAAGCCTCCATCCACTCTCAGAGCTGGGATTCCTCCAGATGATGCTCTTTTTATTATTATTTTTATCAGCTGCAATGCAAGGACTGAATTCCCAAGATACCTTAAATATAAACAGTGTGCAGCCTCCAGCATTAACATAGGTGCCTGTCAGCTGGTGACAGTTAAGTGGTTACTTTCTCAAGCTCAACTTATTAGCTAAGGGTCAAGCCATTTTGTAGGGCTCAAATTGCATTTAACAGCTTGCACTATTGGCATGCTGTCTGTTACCATGGAAAGGGGGTTCTCAATGAGGGTGTGTTACAGCAAGAGTACATCAGCAGTCTACCATACTTTGGGGCTGAACAGCCACACTGTACTGTCCCTTTGTGAAGGGGTACCATGGCAGTGAATAGTCAACTCCCCAAATTACTCTGTGCTTAATCAGTCATTACCTCCTGGCCTTACCTACTTATGAAGATGCAACCTCACTATTCCAGTGACCACTGGAAAAAGGAAATGTTTTCTTGGTGTCTCTAGAAACAGAAGCATCTTGAGGTGGAAGAGCCATGCCATCATAGCTGCCATCCTGTTGCCGATGGAGAATAACACTGACTGGCAGAGAATTGCAGCATTTGCAACACAGCAGGAACACAAGTCAGCAATAATGAAGGCCTGATCTGTCTTCAGCCATGACTACTTCACAACTTCAAAAGCTCCAGCTGCACACATGAAACTAAATAGAGGTGAAATTTGTTGTTAGAACCTCAAAATGTTTTCATCTTTTTCTACGCTGCTCCATAATGGCACTGTTTTTGTGTTGCTTGTTTAGATCTGTTTTTTCTGTTGTTTACAGGATGTAAGCACCCTGCCCTTCCAGAAGGACAGCATTTACAGTAGGAAAGGCCAAAAAAACTCGAGAGTACAAAAGGCTTTGTATCAGGTTGCCAAATGTACCAACCAGAACTGCCAAAAAAAAACCCAGAGAAACTTTTCCAACTCTTTTTTTCTTACAACTCCAGGCAATACTAACAATAAGGATTAACTTAAGTAGTAAATAACGCGATCTTAAACCTGATCCCTCCAGACAGCTTAAGGTCCTGTGCGCACCTCTCAAATGCTACTCAATGCTTCTGCTAAAGAGTGAAGTAGCAGAACCACGTCCTGCTAAAAAGGGGTCTTTTTTCTTTCGAGAACATGGGACTGTCAGCAGCTCCAGATGTTTTAGAGGGGAAGAAAAAAAAAAAGTTTAAGAAAATTTCTTACATGGAAGCAAAAGCTTGCTACTGGCCTTCTGCTCACACTCCACAGCCCACATCCAAGCTCAACCACACAGTTGCACCTTGAAAGCTGATCGTGTAAAGTTGTCACCTCATTCCACAGACCTGCTCCTGCGAGATCACTGCTGAATTTCTAAAGCAAGATTATGTTGGCTTTTTATTTCCACTGAACTCTGCTGAGACAGATCTGGCACTGCGGGAGGGAGCTGGATTCTCTCCTTTACACCAGCAGCACAACTGAGCTGTAATCACTCACACCTGTCCAAACCTACAGGCATGACTGGGCTGCACACACAGCTGCTTGGTCCCCAGTCAGGTCCTCTGCCAGGCTGAGCCACAGCTACCTGGGAAATGAGTTCTGCCCCAGCCCCAAGCATCCCTCTCCCTTGTGACAGGTAGAAAGCCAAGCTGCACACAACACCTTGTTTTCCAAGCCCACTTCTTTCAGCAGCGTGTTAAAATGCAAAGCTCTCTCCTGAACACTTGAATTCAGAATAGATTTCCCATGTTTTAGGTTTCTCTTGAGCTCCTCGGAAACTATTGTTTCCTCAACAGCCTGAAGAGAGCTACTGTCTGCAGCCACCTTTGTGACTAATTAAACAGCTTCCTAGTTGGAGACTTGCTTAAGTTGCATGATTAGCACCAAGATACTGCTGTGCAATGAAAACGAGGTGTAGCTACAGACTGCAGTCAGAGATGCTAGACACTCTCAGTAACCCTTCAGCAGCCAGCACAAGCAGGATGCATCAACGTGATGCAAACCAACAGAAAACCTCAAGGTATTTCTAGCCCAATCGTAAGACATCAGCAGATTCAGCTGATGCCCAATACCACATGAAACTCAATGGAGAAGCAGTTATTGTTTCTAAGCTCCAGAAGCAACAGGTAAAATGGAAAACAGCCAGAAGAAAAATGCAAAGCATGTCCTTTTCATGCATCATGATGAGAAAGGGAAAGGATTCTCCTTTCTTCCAGAGCCCAGTTTTCTTTCACTGGAACAGATGACAAAGTCACAGGTGTCTTGTTGTAAGTAACATGAACGTTGCACCAAAAAGTCTCTGGGAGGGCAGGAAAGAAAATAGGAGGCGCTTAGTTTAATTCAAATAACATGATCCCAGAGGGATTTGCGCCTGGACCTTATGTGCATAAATCTTACAGGCTGCTATTCAGAGACTGCCAGCTTTTCTCAGCTACAGCAATTGATTGTGATGACAATGGAATGTGGAGAAGATACTCACTGACAGGGATAAAGCACATTTTCTGAAGACCCATACAATGGGGTCACTAAACATGAATCCATCTATGAGAAGAGCATACCAAAGTACCCATTTCTTCATTTCTCTTCTCCCATTTGGGATTCTTTGTAAGCACTGAGCACAGTCTGCTTTCCAGGATCACCTTCTGGATTACAATTGGGAGCGAAGAGAACAGGTAATCTGTTCCTGTGTTTGAGAGGCCTAGAACAAATTAACAAACCCAATCCAATCCAACCTGTTCATTCACACGCATCCCTTTTTTCTTCACAAGGGAAGATGCTTTGCTGGATCACTTACCCTCTTCACAGTTGCTCCCTGTGAACCCAGGACAGCATCTCCACTCCAGAGTCGTCACAGTTCGGTAGGACATTTTGTATGTGGGCCTTATAAGAGTCCTGTAACTAACACAGACAAGAAGTCAGTAAGATGCACTTCTCTGACAATCCATAACCCATCTTCCTGCCTAGCAATGTCATCTTCTCATCCCCAACTGTAGATAAAAGATACACTTAAATTAACAGAGCAAGTGTTTACCACCATATGGATCCGATTCAAAAACCCTTGTTTTTCTCCTTAAGCCCTTATATTCTTTCGGCTCTTCCTCGTATCTCTCCCTTAATAAATACCAGTATGCTTTATGGAGGTCTCATCACTACCAAGTTGTTTTCAGTAGCAGAGATGATGGTTAAACAAAGGCTGGCATTGGCCTTTCCTCTCTAAGTACTCAGAGTTTCCAATGTGTTATTCTCACAAAAATTGCCTAAGTCTGTCAAACATCTTCCTTTCTCCCACCCTCAGACCAGGGGCGTACTGACACACAGCTGCATGCCAGATCATCATGACACAACACTACACCAGAGATCTGCATATAGCCTTTTTCCAGTTAGCTAATCTCCACCTCAGTTTTCCCCCATCTGAAAGAACTTTATGCTTCTCATCACAGCCGAGGTTCCGCTGGACATGTTTTTGCTCTGTGGCCAGCACACAGCATCCTCTGGGTTCCATTCAAAGCACAAGAACTGTCATGCCCCATTGGAAACCAGACTGCTATGTGCAGACAAGCAGACCCATGCGAGGCACCAGCCATTCTGAAGTCAACACAAGACTGACGGTCGCGTAAGACTCAGCTTTTGTTTTAAAAACACTGGACCTCCAAAGCTGACAAATCAGTTTTCCCCACATACATCCGGACAAGTCACTGCTGCTATTCACGAAGCTGAAAGAAAATACAGAAGCTGTGCTCTATGAGCTCCCCTCAAAATTCTTACTCTCATTTAACAGCCAAAGGAATTTGGCAAGCATGGGGAGCGGCTGAAGCATTGGGATTACAGCACTACAGACTGCAGCTTTCTGCTCCTCTGTCAGGGCTGGGCAGACACAAGCCTGGCTGGATCTCTGCAGGGAAGAACATCCTCCTGCAGCACCAAGAACCTGCAGGGGACAGAGCAGTCCCAGGCTGCAGCTCTGCCCCAGCCCACCCAGACACAAGGCCAAGATGGAGCCAGATATCTCATGAATCTAACCTAAATCTCTCTCTAAAGGGCAGCTATCACATGTTATATCAAGGGACAGCAGAACAGAACAGAGATGTATGCTACCACTGTTCACGTTAACAGCACCAACACATCCAGGAGAGACTGCCTATGTATGCACTGGAAAGCAGGCAGCATCTCAGCAGGTTTTGGGAAACTGATTTCTCAGGAAGCTGTGACTGCTTGTTTCTGTGTTTGACAGCTGACATAAATCATTCTCCCACAGGCACTGGATAAGAAGATCTGCACAAGCTTCTTCCTGAGCACACAGCTGCCTGCACAGCATCGCCTAGAGATGGGAGAGCAGTGCTGTCCCCTGGAACATTATGTCCTCACCCTTTGAGTTGCCAAGAAGCACACCAGTTAATGCTAATGCTAACTATGATCCAGACATTTGTCTAACTTGGGCTGGACAGAGCCAGTTCATCCCACCTAACTTCTCACACCTCTGCATCCAACAGCCTTCAGGAGTTTGCAGTCATAAGTGAGCTTGAGGACTTGGCACCACAGTGATGTAGGCAGACCCTAAAACAGCTCTGGCAAACTTCAGGAACTGAACCCAAGTCTCCCAACTCTCAGTTCTGGCATCAGACTTGAGACTTCTTTCCACACACCACCCTCAGCCATCAGTCAGAAGTTCATGACTTTGTCACTAACACTACAGTTGGATTTGACCTTCAGATGAAAGTCTCCAGTCCTGTTACCAGTGGCCCGAGCCAGCCAGTCTCCAGCCACACCGTGATTTTAAAACCACGTTTCTGCCAACACCAAGATGTGAAAGCTCTCTCAAACTTCATTATGAAGTGCGGAGAGTAGCATGAGCCAGACTGGAATCTTGGCAGCAGTTCTGTGACAGGGAAGTAGCTATAGTTTTAATTCTCAAACAAGTGAGGACTTCCCAGGGCACGACAAATGGAGAGCTCAGCTGTCACAGGCTACCACCCACCCTGAGTTCCCTGATACTTGCAGCTCAGTTCAGCATTGTGCAGATCAGGTATGTAAAGGAGGCCTAGCTTGCTAGCTCAAATTGGCTTTAATGCTTCTCCATTCTACAGAGCATCATTTCTCCCCTCAGCCATAGCACAGTACCAAGGTCTGCCATCACTTATCTCACCACAGTACATTATAGAGAATTCTTACTGGTATTCCAGGAAGGAGCAAAGAAAACTCCTCTACCAAAGCATAACCACCAATTCTGATAACCATTCCTTTTGCATTTGTATTTCTCTCACACAGTGAAAAAGCTATAGAAAAAGATATCTGTTAAATATAAGCCTCAGAACAAAAACACGTGCAAAACACAACGGACAGGGAAATGAGGCTGGTAGAAGAATAGGAAGACCTTTCCCTTGGATGTCACCCAAGCCACAAACAGTGGCATAGAAATACTGCAAAACCACAGTAAGAGGTTAGATGAGCCACAACCTGCACCTTCTTCCTTCCCACACACCTGCAGCATACACAGCTGCATTCAGTAGAAGGTTTCCAAGCACTTAACAGAGAAGCAACCTACAACTCCACTGCAAGAGATATCATTTACCAACACATTTGCTGAAGCTCACTGTCAAATTCAGAGATTGAAGCAGCACAGGAAGAGGAACCCAGAAATCTCAGCTAGCAGCCACCACTATTACTAGGTAAGAAAACAACTGGGAAGTCAGGAACACAAGCTTTCCTTCCAAACTGCTTTCCAGGCAGTGAGCTCAGGAATCAATCTGATGGCTCTATTCTTGCATGCCTGCATGTTTATCATAGACAGATTGTCCATACTTTAAACAAGTTAAAACAAGCACTAATTCTGCACATTAGAAAAAGATTAGAAAGATATTGGTAGTACCCCTAACTTCTGGGGCCCATGGCCTGATTTACAGACATGATATAGATGTAAACTGTCCTAAGGAAACTCAGAGTGTTCTGAAATCAGACTTCTGATTTGTTTGGTTGCATACGTAAATCTTGAAATATTTGGTTGTTCTGGAGAGATGGGAATTTGAAAAAAATCAGGGAAGTGCTGACATAGAAGAGACTACCCTGTGAGTACACCCAATGAGTCCACTTCCCCAAGGAGCTATCATAGAACATATCTGACCCCCAGCACCACCACCCTCAACCCCAACCAGACCCTTCCTAAAGGCAGATGTAATGCTGGCAGTCAGCAAGGCATCACAGCCCACTGGAATTTGCTGTACTGCAGAAACATTCTCCCTTTCCACCTCTCCCCATCTTTGAGCGATGTTCAAGACTGACAGATGAGCAACGTCACGTTTGGGATTTCAGTGGCTCTTGTTGAATAACAGTGGTCAGGTAAGGCCAGCCCTGCACAAACCAGCTCTGGGTTTCCAAGTTAGTCTCCATATTCTTTGAAGCCAGACAGTGCTGCGCAGACTAGAAACTGAAAGGCTAAAGTGAAACAGGGCTGTGTGACCACTGGCTGTGGCAAAAAAAAATAAAATAAAAACTCATAGCCTCACTGGGAACATTCTTTTTTCTAGCATGAATCAAGCAGAAAAGGAGGCAGAGTATTTCACCACAATCTGAAGAATTGTGTTTCTAGAGGTGATATGTGGATTTCTACAGTAAAAACAGTCTGAAGCAGAACTTTGTCTTATAACTCTCTGTTTGTCTTATAAAGTCTGTAGCAGTGCATGGTCTGTCAGGCTATTCTCCCACTCAATTCCTGAGATAACATTTTACTGGCCACAATAGCCAGAAACAAAAGGTCTGATCACAGTTTGACATACTTTGCCCTGTCAGGGTACAGCAAGAAGTTGTCCTGCTCTCAAAGTCTTAAGCCACAGTAAGGCAAAGGAAACATCGCAACCATTGGTCCCATGCTGTTGGCCAAGTGATGCTACCTCACCTGAAAGATAAGCAGTCACAACAAGTCACTGAGCCTCTGGCAACTGAACATAGCCTCAGATCTTTGCCTAACCTCAAGGAGAACAGCACCCTAAGCATGACAGGATCATGCATCAACCTGCAGCTGCTGCAACAAAATGATTGCTCAGAGGAAGGGTTACAGTTCAAATACCTGGGTTTACTGGCAGCTGAGTGCAACCACAGAGGCAGCAAACCTGGTTCAGTGGCTGGGTTGCCACTGAAACATCAAGACTTTATCTCTTCCTTCAGACAGATAAATAGCATGCAACATCTGTAAGTACATTAGGAGCCTTGTCCAGACTGCTGGAAAGTTGCCCATTCACTTTGTAGCATAACAAAGCAAAGGCATATCGAAAGAGCACCAAGCCATAGCCTCTACAGCACTAGGGGAGAGAGTTCAAGAGCAGAGATCTGCTGAGGGAAAGTCTCCAGCCAAGACTGCTCCAAAGCAACTCAGCACCCAAGCTAAATAGTGTGGGGTGGAGGGCAAGAACAGAGCAGCTCACCCATCCCAGCCAAGATGACAACACTCCTGCAACAGAAGTACAGCTGCCAGTTTCTCAAAAGCAAATGAACAGAGAGCAAGGAGATCGTACAACCAAAGCTGCAAGGCTGGGGATCTCACAGATATCCCCGTCAGATGCTATACCCTCAGCTGCAGTTTGTGCAATAAGGAAAAAGAAACATAATGTGAATGAATGGGAGACAGGAAACAGATTAAATCCGTGTCTGGACACAGTGATGTCTGCCTGTAAGCAGCGTCTCTCTAGCAGAGAGCCCCTCTCAGCTGTCACCAAGAGGCTGAGAGATGCCTTTTTATTTTGGCTGGCGTCCCTTTTGCTAGTGAGAAGCCTGATAACGGGTGCTGGCAGAATGAAAGCTCTCCCAGATACGGTTGACTCCCTGCAAACAAGGAGATGAAAACAGTTTGTTTCAAGTCACAGCTGGGAGACATATGAAAAAGCCAAAAGAATGCCAATAGCTTACTGACGTTTTGTGTTGCTTACAGTCAAGTGTAAGACTACATGAATCTGACCATCTCCCTTTCAAGCTCAAGTGACAAATCTCACACACAGAAGAACAGGAGAAGGGCCAGAAGGTCTGTAGGTGCATCCTTTAGGTAAAAGGGAAACAGTACAGAAACTGAAGCAGGGGGGCCTTAGTTTAACTTTCTGCTCTGATGAGTGCACTGATCACCTTCTGTAGGCATTTTGAGAGACCTGCCCAGGGAAGTCCCACAGTCTGCTGGGCTGGTATAAGCTTGCCTGTCCCTTCCAAAGCAGTTTTCTGCTGAGAGAGGAGATCAAATATATCTTTTTCTCTTAACTCCTGTTAAGAGAACTGTTCTACCAAGCGAGACGCTGAATACAAGAGGGAACCCAACTGCCTTGCAACAGCCAAGATTTTCTCATTGTACTTGGTAGTTCCCATCCAAAAACAGGAGATAGGTTTCACTTGAAACAGGAAAGAGCATTTTCTAAAAAGATGTATTCACTTCAGTAAAGGAGGGAAGAAGTGTAGGGTTTTTTTGGTGCATTTTTCATTTGTTTTTTAATTTCAACTTGGCTCTGAGACTAAAGAGAGCCTGCTATCCTCACATCCCTAGGCACCAGCATCATGATACACAGGCAACAGCACGTGCCTAGGAAGTAAGACCTCAGCCGTACAATGTGACTCAGGGTTATCACGATTTGCACACACAAGCTGCACCCCACAATATCCATCAGTTTCAGTGGCTGTTTTTCATTACGTTATCAGAAGACAGTTGCCTCAAACTTTATGTAATGTACTGCATAATTAGAGCAAGTTTTATATTCAGCCCTTAGAAAGGTACTATTCACTTTGTGTCCTCCCACTTGTAAACGGAGCAGACCACTAGCATCCTTCCATCTCTTCTGGGAGGTTTCTTCCTGGTGATCATCATCTAGAAATGCAGCTCCTCCAACAGCTGAGCTTTCACCACCAGGATCTTAAATAATAGCTCCAGCTTCTTTCTGTGGTATTTTCACACAGAAAAATGGGGAAGTCTGCTGCCACTCTGCATTGTTTCCAAACAATTGGACTCATCAGGCAAGTGAGCCAAACTACATTTGAAACTGTAAACATTCCGTGAATAACAGTGTCACAATGGCAAACAACTCTTGAAGTCTCTGCCTTAGCAGCAATAGAACCAATGTATATGAGAAACTTAACCACAGGAGCCTGCAGAAAGGATTTTCACCAGTAACATGATCAATTGTTTGGTGCTTGTGAAACTACAGTTATGTTAACAAGGAAAAATATGCAAGGTTTTTGGCAAGTTTAGGAGACAAGGTGAAAGCTCACAAGTTTCTAATGACAATTATGTGTGTAAAATGTCTGGGAAATTAAAAAGCTTCAACAGAAGTTTGGCCATGACAGTGTAAAATATTAAGTGTTTCAACCACAGTCTTGCATAAAACAAGACCAAAGAGACACCAAAGCAGATACATTACAAGTGAAAAAACTTAGACTGACCAACGGCCAAGGAGAAACCAGATAATCAACAGTGGTAGCTGCCACATGGAAAATGTGAATTCCAGATGAAGAGAGACACGAGAGCAGATGGGTGCATGCAGCAGGCACACAGCATGAGAAAGTGGAAATCTCTGGGTATGCATGCATGCTGGTAGTTCATGTTCCGGCTGGCTTATTGACTAAGAGGACCCAACTCTCTGGCTGAAATGGAAACAACAATAAAACGACTAAATTATAGCCTTGTCTACATGGGAAATTGTCATAGAAGTTAGGTGTAAATTTAGAGGACAATGGCCTTTTTGCATCAACTCCCAGATGAGTGTAATGTTAGCCTGCTCTCAGAATGCCTTTCTGAGAAGGCAGGGCCCAGCACCACACACCGAGGTAGCAGATGGGGACAGCTATTCCACAGTTTTGTCTTGAATCCTAAGACTGTAAAGGACTGGAAGGCCGAAGCAGACTAACAGCAAACTGGGCAGAAGTTGACTAGCTACCATCTCTAAGCCTTGTTTCCATTGAGGGAGAAGTGATGACATTGTGCTTTCATGAATGTCTCCAAGAGATACAGAGACACAGGAGTAAGAGGCGCTGAATGGGAATTAAGGACAGTATCTTCATTCATCCCTGACTGCAAGAAATTTGAGTAAAGTTCTCACGTATGTGATCAATGTTAAAGACTCACATATGAGGTCTCAATACTAACCAGCCAGTGCCATCATTCCAGCATCCCCACTGCTCAGTCTGAAAGATTCTGTGTTTCTTTAGCTGCACGGCTGACTAACAGCAGACTCTCACATGTGGTTATACAAAGTAATATTACAACATAAACTGTTTCACGCAGCCTCCCTCTACACACGCTTACATCCCTAATCACCCTGCAGATAATGAGTATTCCTTAGTTCTACCACCATGAAGCAGAAGACCAATATCTGATCCATAGAGCTCGCTCAGCTCCGCAGTTCCTAAAAACGGAGTCAGCGTTTTGATGAGATGAGCAGGCAAGTTCACAAAGGCAACAGAAGACATGAATATTTTTACCTCACTAAGTTGGCACAAGGTCCTGGCCACCGGCAGCTCTGATAAACTCGCTGGATCACCGTTTCTGACCCATTCTGCACTTGACAGGAGACTGTCCGTGTAACCGTATAGTGACACCAATGCCTGCGGAGAGAAAGAAATCTGTTACTGTCAGTAAGGCAGCAAGCTCAAGCAGCATACACAGACTGCTTAACTAACTTAATTTCCTTTTATGACAAGATTACTCATCTAACTGACTAAGGGAAGCCAGAAGATGTGATTTGATTTTAGCAAAGTTTCTCAATGTTGTCTTTCACAGCATCTTTCTGGACAAAAATCCCAGCACACAGCTTGACAAGTACACAACATGCTGGGTGAACAACTGGCTGGTGGATCTGGCTCGAAGGGTCAGGCTGGCAGCTGGTCACTACTGGGGTTCTCCCTCTGCTCTCTAGTGACAGCAATAGGACCCAAGGGAAGCATGGGGCTTTGGATGCGGAGGGTCAGGCTGGAGGTTAGGAAAGAGTTCATCAGAAAGCGGGCAGGCACTGGAATGGAATCTCTGGGGCAGCGGTCATAGCACCAAGCTGCTGGTGTTCAAGGAGACACAGGGTTTGATTTTCGGTGGTGCTGTGTGGATCCTGGATCTGGACTTGATGATCCCTGTGCACCCCTCCAACTCAGGATTGTTTTATGACTGAAGTAAAACCAAAATAACTGGGGGTGGAGTTACTGCCCTGCCAGCCACAGCTCACCCAGCTTACAGTCTCCATTTCCCACTCTCCCTCCTCCTCCAAAAGCTGCAAAGAGATTCCCTGTTTCTGCCAACCTGAACCACAAGAGACCCAGTAATGCCTCTTGCTTGGTCCTCAGAGCCCAGTACATAATTAGCTCTGTAATTTATCATAAACAATGGGATTTTAGAGGAGAAAAGAAAAAAAGGGTCTTCCAAATCCCCCATTAGCCAGCTCCCATTGTATTGGCCTTAATTTCATCCTGCTCATTATGGGATCGCTCCCTGGCCACCTAGCATGCTGAAAAACATCTGAGTTGGAGAATTCTGCTGTTTGGTGGAGTTCACTGTCACCAGGGCTCAAACAAGTCATGCTGCTACCCTGGAGAGGTTACAGTCTAAAAATGGGCAACACAAATTAAAGGGGAGGGACGGACCAAAGAATTTTGCTGTCTCCTAAGGGAAGAAAACAGAAGTAAGAACTGTTCGCCACATGATGTATGAGAAGGCAGCAGCTGCAGTGCCAGCCCTGGAGTCAGTACCCACAGATATTGTTTACCTTCTTATAGAAAGGCATTTTTTGGTTCAAATGCAGTGCTTGATGGGGCAAGGAAGAATAGGATGCTTGTATTTCCCCCTTGCACACATCATTCATCCTTGCCAAATTCTGGTTCACCTTTTTGCTTCTGTAACTGCAGCAGATTTGAGAGCCACTCTCTTACTGGTTGGGGATCAGAACTGGGGTCAGCAACAGGAGGCAGAGGCACCTGCCTGGGTTCACAGCAGACAAGGCACTTGTACAAGCATTGTCCGCACTGAGAAGAGCCCAGCTCCTCACTCACAGTATGGCAACCATCCCCCCCTCCATTTTGGATCCCCCTCCCATCTCTGTGGGAGGCTGCCAGGCTCCCATCTCCATGAATAGGAAGCAGGCATGCCAGTAGCCAAGCGCTGCAGATGACAACAGCCAAGGCAGAGCCAGCAGGCTGCTCCCCAGGCCCCAGCCTGATGCATGAGCACCAAGGGACGGCAGCTTATCCTCGGTGCCATCACACCCAGCAGCAGTACAAGGCTCAGACACGCAGTTTTCCCCACTGAAACTGCCCCATGTGCTGCAAACCCATTCCCAATTCCAACGTAACGCTCTCTGCAGACTTGCAGCAAAGTCTTGGTAAGCCCCTTCTCTAAGATTCATTGAGATAAACCAGATAAATGCCTTTTCCTCCCTGCCCCAGAGATCAGATCAAGTATTTAAGGAGTGAAAAGTGCTTAGGCCACCACATTGCCCCCAGTACATAGCTACTGCACTAAAAATACAAACCCTGGACCTCTGGATCAAATCCCACAGTATTCAAATGCCTCTAGTAACATCTACTTCACAGAAGCAAAGGGCAAAACTTCGTTCCAATGAGTCCAAAAATAAGATTAATGAAGCCTCAGGTCACAAAATGACACCACATCCTTGAGGTGCAGCACAATTTCTACACAAAGGTTAGGAGACAAAAACAGGAGGAAGAAGAGACTGGAGATGTGCTAACTCAAATTAATTTTTGTTCTCCTTGTTGTTTTGGGGTTTTATTTCAAGCCATGGTGCAACTGGCTCTCATTTTCATCTCTCTGAGGCTTAACCACAGGGTGCGTCTCCAGTAAGTACAGCTGGTTAAGGTCTCCCCATGCCATGGGGACAGCTCTATGGAAGGAGAAGCAGCAGCCAGAAGGTCTGGGAAAGCAGTGCTTCAACTATTTAACTCAAGCACGTTTTTAGCACAGAGCTTACAGCTGTCAGAGGGACAGCACAAGCATTCTGCACAAGCCTCGGAATAAAAACAGGCCAAACAAATCACACATACACAGAATCTGACAGGATAATGGCAGGAGCACATGTCCTAAAGTGACGAGAAAAAACTTCTCATGAACATGCAAGGAGGAAAGGAACTGGTCCAGTTGGAGGGGAAGAATGGAGCAGCATTTCACACATCAGAGCAAGAAGGAGCACGGATGCAACAAACTCAGAATGCAGCTACCACATTTTAAAACAGAGCACAGTCATTGAGGACTCGTGGGCCTCTCCTCACATTAAGAGCATAGTCTGGCTTGCCAGCGAAATCCAAATAAATCAAATGTTTATTTACACACACTTTGTTTTAACTGTTGTGCAGCCTGTGTGCATGTGCCTCTCTGGCCTTCACCCATCACAGAGTTTCACTGGGAGGAAAAACAAAGCTGTCTCTGCCAGGTCTTTCGTGTAGCACTTGCTGCCGGCATGCATGCAGATTTCCTATTCAAAACAGCCTAGCACTGCTACAGTCTGAGCTCCTAAACCTTTGTTCTACCTGGTCCTCAGAAGGAACTGCTCAAGCACACATGTCCCTTCATAGATCAAACAAATCACTGCTGCCTTGGAAAAGCCCTTCTTCAGATTGAGCCTCACAGAACAGACCCTGTCCCAGTCTTGTGACAGAGCCTAGGGCAGCAGTGGGGATCATGAGGGGAAACAAATGGTCAAACCCCAAAGTTTAGAGTACAACATGAATAAACTTCTCTCATTTCTTTACTTTCTGCCTCCCACAAACAGCATCACTTACCTACAAATGTAGCTTCCAGGCTTCTACAACAGCATAGGAGCAAGGGAGAATAATGATAGGAGCACTGCTAATCATAACATGTATTTAGGATTAGCTCAGGTCTCACTGTAGACATATAATAGCACAGTAATTACAGAGGAAAAGACAGACAGCGACCCACCCCCAGATTTCCCTATGCAAGCCAGAAGTCTGCAAGAGCAGTCTCCAGAACACAAGCAGGAATCAGACCAAGTGACGAAAGGCCCCATATCACAGCTTACAGAGATTATAAATGACCCCTTATATTACACACAGATGCTAGCAAGAAAGGTTTAGAACTTTCATGGCATACATCCAGGATGGCAGAGAATACATTACTGCTTATTCAAAGAGAATACTCCAACCCAGCAAACTAAATGATCCAAATAGCAGCTCATTTAGGGCTGGAGCTGTTGGATCTCATGCAAGCTCATCACCAACACTTTTAACACAAAGCCCTGCAGTGCCTCATGGAATTGGTCTTCCACTGCCCAGCTTGGAGAGTCTCAGTTGCTCCACTCTCCCCAGCTGTTTCCAAATGGATGCCTTCCTCTCACAGCCTATTTAATCCTTGGAAGATGTTCACAGACCCCTGAAGATCTGCAGATCACAGCCTGTGAGCTACTGGTTTAGAAAGTTCCAGTCCAGTGTTAGAGACCAAGATCCCTCATGTTGATCATGGCTGCCAATGAGCCACTCCAGAGGGAACACAAGCATTGATACCAGTAAATATCCCACCATGCTTGATGTATAGGTTCGAGACAATACTGTAGGCATTGCAGCCTAAATAAAGGAACAAATTCAACAGGCTGAAAAACTGGCCAACAAAGCAACAGGCCAATTTGAGGCTACCCTGAAAACTACTGTTCTGAGCTTTACTAGACACACAAGAGAGTTGCCTGCTCTCTGCAGACTCAGCAGAGCCTGTGACACTGGCTTCAATCCGGACACTGAGAGGATGAATAAGGCCAACATCCAGAGCAGGCTGAGAGGGTCTCAGGGCAGCTGGATTTGTGCAGAAGGCTTGAGCTGCATCCTGCTTCAGCAGGCAGACCCTATGGAGGAAGCTATGCTCTACACACCCCTGCAGCTTTCAGAACCCTGCTCTCTCTCAGCCTTATTTGGACGCACAGTTCTCCCCTAGAAACTTACAGCAAGAGAGAAAACGGACCGTGGAATGTGCAGGAGCTTAAGGTAACAAATACTCATGCTAAATACTACAAGTTCCAGAAGGGCCATATACTCCCGTATCAAAGCTATACTCCTGACTAACATGACTGAATTGATTTAGAGCAATCATTTCAGATACAGAAACACACCAAACCACAAGCTTCCCCACTTCAGGCCACCTGGATTTGCACAGCACCATTGGGTGAGGCCACAACCCAAAGGATACATAAGGGATGCCCTCACCCACTGTAAAATCCCAGAACCATTTGCACTACATTTGGCTGACAGCCCCAACCCCAAAACCACATCTGCTTCTTCCCCAGGCCAAGGCACTGGCTTTTCTCCAAGCTCAGACTCCTGTTGGTCCCTGGAGGGCCTTCCAAAGGGGGTTGTAAAAGAAAAGCCAACTGGAGGTTTCATTCTGCTGGACAAGTGATCACAAACTGAACTGTGTCAGAAACCACCGGGCTGAACTGATCAGGACTCAGCAAGCAGCCTGTTTAATCAAGAGCACGCAACTCGAAAAATCAAAGCAGCTACATTCTTGCCTAATCACTCCTTTCAGGGTGACCACAGTTCAGCTCCACACACAACTGACTTGTCGCCATGCCCGAGTAAGGACAGACCTACAGCATGCAGCACCAACCACACACAAGACTTGGTTTTTCTTTTGGCTGATGCTTTCGCTGGAGTGAAGGACATGGCTGCAGCTTCCAACAGCCATGGCCTTACGGCCAGCACAACACAGCCTACCAGCATGCTATGCTGCACTCTCAGCAACGTTAAGACTGAACAAAGCCATTGGCGCTGCTGTAGAGCTAAGGAAAATGAAGACGTCATGTGCTCTCAATGCTTCTGATGAAAACACACCACAAAAAGCTTAAATCATCAAGCCTTAACTAGCCAAGAAGAAAGCAAAGTATTCCAGAAGGGGAAAAAAGAAGCATAAACAAAGCTTTCTATGCACAACTGCTTCATCAGCACCTGTTCAATGCGACTGGGCACAAACCAACTCTCCCCACTTTCAGTCAATACTGCAGATGTCTCTCAACAAGGCTGGCATTTCTGATGCTTACAATCTGCCCTAAAGCTTTGTGCTGTGTAAACAACTGCATTGAATTATCTTTTTGTTTCCATAAGGATAACACACTGTGTGTTATACTTAGCAGAGATCAACGTTTAGGGCACAGAAAACAGTAGGAGTGTTTTGATAGCTCGACAGATTTCCCCAAGTTTTCTCATAACGTTTTTCACTGGAGCTATCAGTTTCCCTGCAATCACAGAGAGGAATTTCAATAAAATCAGAAGGTCGCTGACTTTTGCTGGGAAAAAGTTGCCAATCCAACTTGATGAAAGCAAACCATGCCCTTTTCTCTCTGTAAATAGTACAGCATCCTCTCACTTTGCCAGAACGGCAATCTACACACGACGTGCTGCAGCCCGCCATTAGCAGGGGTTAGCTATTTCTGTACTCCGTCGAGTCCAAGAGCAGAAGCTGCCCTGTGCATGCCAAGAATGCCGATTCAAGGCCTGCCATGCTCTCCCTGGGCATCTCTTCCTGCTCCATCCACTTCTGCCTCACCACAATGTTCCTCTCTTGTTCACAAATGCACACATCCCTCAAAGTGCTTTGATGGGAACATTGGGATCAAGTTTACCAGCTAGTTTGGTTGCCTGTGCTCAGATTACCCCTTGCTGCTGTGACCTGGCTAAGGAGGAGACACACAGTCTCATCACACACCACTGGAAAGCTCAGATAACAATCAAGCAGAGTTTAAACATCTCCTGTTCTCAGCCATATCCGAGCTCTCCCCACATAGGTAGGTTTGGGGAGCAGAGGCTGTCATTCAGGCTGCCGACCAGAGAAAAGCCAGCTGCAGAATTCAGTGCCGGGCACCAGTCTCCATGAAATGAGGATGTTCAGAGCTGAGGGACTGATTTGGGACTGCAGATCTATGGATCACTGTTCACAATTCACAAAAGACTATCCAGCAGGGGTGGCAGAGGCTGCATGGAAGCATGTGATGGCAAGCTTCATTTCAAAGCAGAGCAGAGCAGCTCTTCCATTACAAAGTTTTAAGGGGTCTGCAATCAGAAGACATGACAAGCCACAGTAATCTTGTTGTCAATACAGATGTTTTACGCATGCCTTACTCCCACTGAGTACTTCAGACATTAATAGAGGTTACTCTGACTCCTGCAAAAAAGGGAGAAAAATCTTTATAACAGTCCATTTGTTTTGGGAAATGAGTAAAACTGGACGATTGCTGGCGTTTCTGAAGCCAGACAGCAGCAGCCATTTGAAGCAGCATAGAGCCAGAGGCACGAACAGGAATAAGACAAGTTCCAGATCCCCCACTCTGCTGCGTCGGACAGACAAAGATTGGAAGGAGCTCCAATCTCTCTGCCCCCAAGTAAGAGTCTGAAAAAGAGGCTAGAAAAATAATTCTTGCTTAGCAAAATCAGACTGGACAATTTATCTGTACCTCCCAATTAGCACAGGCCTTCCCCATGTACCAATGCTATCTGCACTTCAAATACTCAGTTGCCAATAATGGTCTGAAGTTCTCCTACACCAAGGGGCTTGTCAGACTGCTGAAGGGAGATCAGTCCCAGAGAAACCTTTACCTTAGGAGAAAAGCAAAATTCAGCTTGCACAATAGTTTTAATCTTCAGTCAGTCTTACAGCCAACTGCACTGAACTGTGCTTTCCTTGCTTTGTTGCATGCATGGTTGACCTTCCAAACAGCATTACCTCGGGGGCTGAATTCACTTCAGTTCGCAGGAAACAGCTCAAAAAATTTTGCCTTAACATTCTGCAGCCATTGAAGTTACAGGAGTTAAGGGAAAACCTATCCCTAATGGAATTATTAAAAGCCTAGGACGTAAACAGCTAAACAGTACAGAGCTGCAGTGCAACTGTTTTGGTGACAGACCAGGATTCCCACTCCCCCAGGCAGCACTCAGCTTCCTCAGCCGTGAGACCGTCCTCTTCTCTTCCAATCCCCCATCTTATTCACACAGGGCCTTCCAGCCACCACAGGTAACAAAGCAGGGGCTCAGCAGATCGCTCTCCTCTATTACACACACTGGATTCATTGATACAGCAGATGAACCTTCTACATCAGCACCAACACAAACACAGATTATAGCAGATGCAGACGAGGACCTAAGGAAGGTTGAACAGGCAGCATGGGAAATAAAGCCCAGCCTCAAAGACTGATAACATGGTCAGTGCACACAGCTCTGCGCCTACACACCTGTCTATGCATACATAAGGGGTAGAAGGGCTCAAGGAGGATTTCTGCAGCATGGAGTTCCTTTGATTTATATCTACCATCCCTCCATTTAAGCTATTGGCTTTTACAGGCATTCTTTCCGCACTGAACTCCTTCGCTGCTCCCACCCCCAAGCTTATCACAGTCAATGAGAAGACAGTTTCCAACGCTCACCATGGGAGGGAAAAGGAAACGTACAGAAACATCCGTGGAATCTGTCTGTTAAATTAGACTGACTCGATGGAATTTGGCATCTGATATCCACGCAGCGTGGAAATCATGCACAGCTACATCCTAGGATATCATCTTTGCAACATAAAAGCTCTTTGAAACAGAGCCTTTCAAAAGAAGAACTTGAGTGCAAGCATTTTTGCACAGCTGGCTAACAGTTGCAGTCAGATCCCCTGCCTCCAGTACACCCACAGCACTGCTCTGTTTGTTCCTAGAAAGCTTAAACTTTGAGGAAGGAGTTGAAGGAAAAAAAGAATCCATAGGACCTTGATGAAAAGTACAAAGCTGGGATGTGTAACACCAACTATCTCTTGGAAATGCACTTAAGTTTCTAAAGAACACGTCTGCAATTTGACTTTCCACCTGCCTCTGAAAATCCGATCTAGAACCAACAGTGACTCTGATCTTCATTAGATTATAAAGCTGGTTTTTAATCAAAATCACCATCTCCAAATTTGCACCAATATGTTCATTCAGAACTGATCTGACTTTGAAGTAGCAGGAGATTGATGAGATTTACGAGTGGAGAAGCAGGATGTTGACACACACCAGCTTGTTCTCAAGATCTCTTGAGAGAGAAGACTGTTAGGAAAACTAGCGCAGGGAATTGGCAACCCTGTGACGGTGTTTGATACTTCAGGAATGCTCCTGATGTGACCACAGCCTCCTTCAGCATCCATAAAGCCACCACCCAGAGCTGTCAAAGTTCCTTTGCTATATTTGAGAATGACAAAGCAATATGTTGTTCAATTTACATCCACCAAAATGGCCAAACAGTCCCCTGCATTTATGAGCTCATGTAGCTGGTTTTCAGCATCTCTTTCAAACTGGAAACAGCTGTACAGAGCCTGTATCCTGATGCAGGAGGATCGGATACAGGATTGAAAAGGATGTGCTCCCAAGTTTATTTTTCCCACTTATGTAGCTCCATGTAGGCAGCAGCACATCTTTGTCCCTCCAATTCAGCCTTCTGTTGCCAAACTCACAGCACTTACCAGCAGCAATGAAAGCCACATGCATGACAGGAACACAAGGACTCTGCCCAGACGAGGCAGTGTTTTTCATTAACGTTATACTGGCACCAGAACCCACAAATTACAACCCGAACAAAAGGCAGTGTCAAAAGGAGAGCACTGAGTGTATCAAAGGGGAAAACATTAGGGTGGTAAGAACAAATCTTGGCTTTGTATTAATTGCATGATGTTAATCTGTCCATCTAATGTACATGTGCCAGGTTTTTCCCTACTCTGAACAGTGGAGATATGACTTATTACAGGTACACCCTTTTGAGAGCTAAAAGCAAAACACGTATGGAAGGAGACAACTGTGTCAGGTAAACAGATCCCCAAACCTTTCCAACAGCACTTCCTCCACCTGCTATCTCTCCTTTCCTTTTCCTGCTCTGCAGTGCAATCATTTCATTCAATCCAAGTCTTGCATTTGTTCAGCAGTTTGCAGAGCACTTCATGAACATAGAGGGACTATGCAGCTGACCTTCCAAGACGAGCTGCCTATTGCATGATTGCCCATCACTGTGGGGAACTAGATTTAATGAACCACGGGGACCTCTTTCAATTCAGCATTAGGTAAGTGTGCAGGCTTAGCTTTCTTTCCCATCACTTCTGTTTCAAGTGATTGCCATACAAAGAGCTCAAGATCCTCGCTGAAACAGCTAAAGAAACAACACCAGCCACAGCCTTTCATCAAATGCAAGCTACAAGAAAACCCTAAAACTTTCTAATGATCCTAGTACTGGAAAAAGGTGTTAGAAATAAACCAGTCTAAAAAAAAAAATAAATACATCTTATTTATACTGCTTTGAGATCTCCAGCCCTTCTTCCCTTTCTGATTTGCCAACTCAGCCACTGCCGCAAAGCAACTGAAGTTTATGTGCCCATCAGCCAGGATTTGCCTTAGGCCCAACACTGGGCTACTTATGACACTTCAGGAAAGATTCTGGGGGGCACCTGTACCCTAAACCCCACAGACACACCTGTACTCCAAGAACAGCACACATTTCTCCAGTAGCTGCCCTACCGATACAGCAGATTATTCTGAATAGCCAGCTGCAGTGGCAGGGTAACGAAACAAGCCCTATTCCATTTGCCCAGCTCAGGCACCTCCAGGCTGAACCACCTGAGGCCACAACTGCATTGGAGCAAAGCCTTGCAAAACCTCTCTGGTTAAGCATTCAAAGTGTTAATCATTCTGAAAAACAAAACCCAAAGCCTGCATATTAATTTGCTATTTAAATTGAAAAAAACTTTTTTTTCCATGTCTGGCACAAGGCTGTGCTGGGCGTTACTACAATAAAAAATAATTTGGAAAATCATCCTATTGTTCCAGTCACACCCATGGGAGTTTCATGTGTAGGGAAGCAGGAACATCAAAACTGAGATCTGCTGTGCGATCAGAGCTGAGTTTGCCCTTTACATTCCAGTGCGTGCTAGGAGAGAGACCAGAGGCAGTGAGCAAAGCTGGAGAATGCCTCAATGGTTCCCACTTGAAGTTTTCAAGAGTCATCTTTAGCGTGGTAGATCAGCAATACACTTTACAAGCACACACCCACAGGGGTTAGGTGATCCTATCTTTCCCTTTCTTGCTTCCTTCTCAAGCTTTCATTCCCAGTGCCCATCCAAACACAGCAACAAGTTGCCCAACAACACCTCCCAGCCACAAACTCTTCCTCTGTGCAAACTGGAAACCTCACTCCATGCTCCATACAGCAGTGCCGCAGTACAGATGTGGTACTTACAGCTGAATGGCATTGCTGTGCCACAGCAGCAGACAGCTGGTCACCTTTCTCCAACTCCCACTCTTCCACTTGGCCAACCACATTGATCCAATGCCATAAAACATAACTGCATTGCTTTTGCTGTAGGTCAGCTCTTCTGCACACAGTAGTCCCAAACCCCTACTAGCAGGCATTCAGCATTGCCTCATCCCTGTTTAAACTCACTCTTAGCCAGATGGTGTGTGTTTAAATTACAAGGCAGCCCACTGCACTTAAGTGTCTATAGATTGCAAGAAGATACCTAAAGGGCTCTAATAACATATTTTCAATTTAAAAGAACCTTCTACCTTTAACATACCTAAGTCTTCAGCTTTTTTTTTTTTTTTTTTGAAGTCTCCACATCTCATTTCCAGCTATATTGTTTCTTGCAGTACAGTTTGCTCATTAGAAATAAATCTTTAAAAAAAAAAACTTCATCCTCTTGCGAACAGAAACACTAACACCTTTCCTTATTATTAAAAAATTCTTGAGCAATCGAAGAAATCACTTCAGTGCCTCAGCACTTTGGAAGCCTCTATTTGGAAGGGAGATGGTCTCAAGGGAGGAGATCTACATTTCGGTATCCAGGTGGAAAATGGGCTTGATTTGGCCAAGTAATAACAGCCCAAAAAAATCCCATCGCCTGTGCACGCACAGTAGATTCCTTAGGAATGATAACAGCGCCTTTAACATTCCCAAGTGCACACGTGGGAAATGGGACGGGGGGGAAGGAGCACCGAGCCAGAGTGAGGTGACAGCAGGGGGTCTGAAGGAGAGGCACAGAATGCTGTCCAGAAAAAATTCCTGCCCTGTTCTGTGGAGAATTGCAGGAATGGCAAGTTCTGTTAGATGGGGGATTGTAGGATTTGCTGCTGTTGAAGTTTAAAGTTTCCTGCCAACGCAAAAGCGCAGGGCAACGTAGCTGTCTACTCCAAGCAGTCAAAACCTCCAGTGTACTTTCAGGCACAGCTTTGGCAAGGTGTGAACCAAGACAAACAAACAACCAATGCTCCTGAAGCAAAGGCTTCACCAGCATTCACTGCCTTGGGATTGGATGTGCTCGGAGCTATTGGTGGGAAGAGCATTGCTGTATGTGTACTGAGAGGCAGCAACTGACTCTGGATACACCCAACCCATTCTACACTACTTGCCAAAGCTTGGGGCAGACTCCAGACAATGGCATTGAAGACTGTTGACCTTCTCCCTCCCATCCCTTTCTATTCATGCAGATTTCTCCAGAGGTAGACAGTCAGAGGGCGAGGAGCGACGCAAACAAGAGCTTGGAAGCTAGTTCTGCTAAAGCAAAAGTTGTGGCCTAAATTTCACTGATGTGTGAGAGTTATTTCTGTATTGTTGCCTTTTTGTTCATCGCTTCGGAAGAAGAACATTCTGTTGCTTTACTTACTGTAAGCAGAGCAGAAAAATCCTGAAGGACACGAAGCTGCACAGCAGCTGCACAGTCTACAGTTTATTACCATGCTAGAGTTTGCATGCAAGCAGCTCTTGCATATCACAACTAAAGTTTGCTCATGCTTTTTCTCTCTCATATACATACATGATGGTTTTCCTTCACATCTTTCAATGTAGGGGGAAAATATATACATGGCATTTCAGTAGAGGATAACACATTTGTGTCATACACTTCTTATAGCAGGAAGATGAATTTGGACTGAAATGATCCCAACGCATACAATCAGAAGGAATGGAACAGGGAGACACAGTACAGCAGCTATTGAGCCACTTCCTCTTGCAGTCAGTATGTTTATGGAAGAAGCCTCTTGAAATTTTCAACCTGAGCCTCAGATCTTATCAGCTGTGTGCAATTCTGGTCAAATGCCTTTGTTTTGGGGAAGAAAACAAACACCACACGCAAAAACACATCAAAGCTCACAGCAGTGCCCTGCAAAGCAAGCCTTGCCTTCGTAGGCCACAGAGATGCATTAAATACAAGTCCATAACCCACACATAGTTAGTACAAAGCGACTCCAAGAGTCAATTGTGACATAAGGTGGAATGTTTTATACAACCCCCTCCAGTTTTTAAGCTACATTCAGCCAAGTTGCAATAACTCCCATGACATCAGCAGCCCTCCTTCCACTCAGTAAAGACACATACAATTTCATCCTTACCTTCCCAGAAGTCAGGGAGCAACTCCTGCAAAGGGTACCTGGGAGCTGAAAGTTTAATTTCAGCAGAATTCTAGAAGCTGCTTTGGAAATCTTCTAGTTTGGATGCCACGAGCCACTTGGCAGCATCTGACAGACAGAGTTAGAGAACTTGATTGTTTCCAAGGACATTACCCAAGAAAATGAACGTGTTGCTGTAGTCCTTGCAACAAAATTCCAATGGCTTTCATTGCAGAGGTCTCGGAAGAGTTTTAGCAGACTTTTAACTGCACTATCAGGACTCTAGTATTTTTCTGGTGCTTGGCAAAATAGCCTTACTATTTCTGCTCGCAGCATGCACTCAAAGCTTATCCATAGCCCTACAGCCTAATTCCTACAACTTTGCAATCCAAATTTTTTCTATTATTTGTGATATACATTAGTGACTTCCAGTAACAGCAGCCCAAGAGACAGCATTTTACTGTGCGATAGCTCAAACCATTTGGCTCAGCACCATACCCTGAAATACACTGCAGGGAGACGATATATTTTGCTACAGGTTATGCTGATTTTCAGCAGCGCTAAGCCAAGTGCTGTAATATCCTGTAGACCCAATTTGCCTCTTTTGCTCTCGCACATAAGATGCTGCACAGGAACAGAAAGCTTGCAGCATCACTGATCAAAGGCTGGGCCCTGCTAGGTAGCAGCAGAAAGAGTAAGGAAGCAGCACATCCTGTGCCATCAGCCCTGCTCCTACCCTCCCTTCCCAGCCTGCCTGCTGAACCAAACCTTGTCTCCAGGACTCAGGCAAAGACCAACTCCTAAAGGCAAATTTCACTCATGTGGGCTCAGAGAGGTGCATTCAATAAGGAGCACAATGACCTCACAGAATTGTAGTGGTTGGAAGGGACCTCCAGAGGTCATCAAATCCAACCCCCCTGCCAAAGCAGGTTCCCTACAGCAGGTTGCACAGGCAGTCATCCAGGCAGGTCTTGAACATCTCCAGAGAAGGAGACCTCCTTTCTGCAAGAGTGGAAGCTTACAGAAGTGCCAAGTATTATCATTCATAGGTTTTATTATCAACTCCTGCGTATATTTGTATACAACACATTGGGTTTTGCAGCTTTCCATCTAAGATCTAACCACACCCTCACCAAGCACTCCCCAGAGCCTTTCTTTACACAAAGGGAAATAGTAATATTTCCACTTTATTTAGGCGGAAAGAAAAAACTCAGAAAGAAAAAATGTACAAGCCTCAGTTCCCAGACTTTGCTCTGCTATAGAATACACTGAGCATTTAAGGCAATGCTTCTTTTCTTGGGAAACAGGATCGAAAACAAAGCCTTATGAATCAGCCAGCTGATAATTAAAAGCAACTAAATCCAGAACATTTTAAGCTGTACATGAGAATCTGGACTCCTCAGATGCTGAATTCCTCTGCCGACCAGAAAAGCTGGGGTCAGTTGCCCAGCTGGTCACTATTGTTCTGCCCAGTAATGTTCTGGCAGGAATGCATGTTTAACAAAATACAGAGATTAGGCATAGCAAGGAATGCAGCCCCCCTTTACTGTTTAGGTTAGTGAGGTTTGCCCTGTTGAAACATGGAAGCTTATGCATATCAGATTTTCCCTGTCCTGTGCTGCTAGTGCCAACGACAGATACAAGCTGGCAGCTCAGTTCTCAGGACTGCTGCTATTTTAGCTTTAAGTTCATTAAAAGCAGCGTAAGTTTGCCTCAAATCTGCCATGACCATTAATTACATCAATCAGTGCTTTCTCAGGGATGTTAGAGTACTGAGAGCTTTTCTCATTTGGTAACTCCCACAGACATCAATTTAGACCACGCCAGAAACTCAAACAGGACAGATTTTTAGCACTTTGCAGCACAGCATCTCATCTTCAGGTGCCTTCAAATCACCCAGATTTCTTTAGAAGAAGCCAATAAATACAGCATCAGAAAGCTATTCATCTTCCTAGTGTGGCATTGCTCCTGACAGCTCAGAACCAGCACCTTCAGTTCAATCTACAACCAAGCACTCATTAAAAAACTGTCACCAAAACAAGTCATAAAGGTAATCTTAACTGAGATCTTCAGCAATCTCATAGAGTGCAGCTTTTACCAAGTTGGACAGCGTGCAACAGGCCAAGCCAACTTCTCAGCTCAAAGCAAAGCAATAGCACATGGACAAAGGTAGACTCTCAAAGGATTTACTCCATGGAGAACTGTATGCAAGAAGGCTAGAAACAGTCTGGTTACACTCTGAATTAATGGCTTATATGTAGAGATACCAAGGAGTGACAAATGCCCACAGACGGAGCAAATGACATCTTCCACTGCATGAATTGCAACTTACAGAGCCACACAGTACATGTAGAATGGGTCTTGTTGAGATACAGAGCTGCCAACATCAGATTCAGGCTTTTTTTTTTTCCCCCCCTACAAAAGCCCTTTTGGGGGCTTATCTTAGCACAGCGAGAGAAGTCATGTTTTAGCTGGTATCCATTTTGCTGCCACTTGAAGATGTAAGCAACTCAAAGTTTGTGCAGGATAACAGCACTGAGATGAACAGCCAGACAGCCCACACTAAGCAGGCTGGCAAAAAACAGACCAGTACTGAAGTAACAGAGAATCAGGCAAGAAGAGAGCTGGGAAGCCAAGCAACCTGAGGCAAGAGGAAGAAAAGTGGCATAAATTAAAAGGCTTTTTCTATAGAGAAAATGAACCTTCCAACCAAGGGAAATGCTGTTCAATTTATGCCAAACCCCTTTGCACACAGACAGGCACTGAAGAGCTGCTGGTAGAGCTGTCACCCACTGCTGCCTTGAATGGGGATTTTAAAAAGCTCCCTGTGCTCTACTGTGTTTACGGCAATAATGAGAGCCCGGAGGAAGGGGTTAGGAACATCTGAGTTTAATAAGGGCCGAGCAGCACACAGCAAAGAGAAGTGTCTGCCCTTCCGTTCAGGGCTACCACACCCCACCAAGAACTGCAGCACCAGGCCAATGGGAGGCTCAACACAGAGACGTTATGTCATCCCAATAGCCTCAGCAGCCCATCTGCCCCAAGCCTTTTTGTGATGAGAAAAAGCGTTTTGAACCAAGCTGAGAGCTCCCAGCGCCACTCTTTTGAAGGGCTAACTAAGCACAGTCCTGTGGGGGAAGAGCAGATGGAGAACTGACCCCAGGCAGAGACAAGCCAGGAACAAAAGGGAAGTTTTATGTGATGCCATGACTAAACATCTCCTTCTCAAGATCTTCACAACAGGGCAAGAGGGAAATCTAGCTCATTTAGCATCTAGCACCTACACTGCTTCCTTTTCCTAGTGTTAAAGTGCCCTTATACCCAGCACACAGAAGGTCAGGAGCATCCTACTGCAGTTTCTCACCCAGAGCAGACCACCAGTCACTTGCATTCAGGTTCTGCAGTCATACTTGCTGTGCTCCCTTCTCACTTCTGCAAGGTTTGCCTCCAAAACTGTTCTCTTATGGAAGTATTTTTCATTAAAAAATAAAAACCTTTAGTCTACACTCTACAGTGTCTTCACGTGGTATCAGCTTGTTCTTTTTAACCTCTCTTCTTTACCAAGTATTCTATTAAGAAGCAAACAGCAAGAAGCAAGTCTTGTCCAGCTGCAGATTAAGAACAATTCCCAACAAAAGCACACACACATACATGAGAAAACAGACCCTGAAGAAAGAAGGCCTATTCCTAGCTATGCACCCAGCAGAGGTGGCCCAGGAGTGGTCCATAGGACCCAATTAAAAACATACCAGGGTGCATAACCTGACATCAAGATTGAACATGAACAGATGCATTTCTATGCAGCTTTCTATACCTTAAAGCTTTGACAAATGGTTTATTTGCTCAGCACAAAGGGATACAGCTGAATATCAGCCCCAATCACCTCTCATAGGACAGACAGCAGACATGCAGGCAAGAAAAGAGACCTACTAAAAGCAGCTCCCAGATACCTTCTCAGCTTCAAAGAGGTTTCAAAAGTCAACCATTCTAATTTTCAAGATAGATTCTTTTATCCAGATAAGCCACAGATTTCATTCAGAGGAAGCTGACCTGAACATAAAATATTTGGAAGCTGCCTTCAGTTTTCATCTCAATAGCCCCCACACTGTGGGCCTCAGGGAGAAACAGGGCTACTTCTAAACAGATAGGAGAGGTTCCATCTCAGGCAGAGCTATGATTTCCCTGCTCTGGAAACCTAAAAATGAGTCTCAAACCTGAAACAGCCTCCCCTTGTTCTTCAATTATTCAAAATACAGTTCTTTTCAGATAGCCAGGCCTAAAAAACACTTTTATCCATGTACATGCTTTACTTGTTTATCTCTTCCTTTCCAAGATGTGAAAAAGCTAAAGACGTCAAGAAAAGCCAACACATCTCAACCGTGCCGTTCCATGAAATGCATTGCAAGTCAACAAATAATTGTTTCTTCCTAAAAAGGAAATGAGGAACAAAACCAACGAGACCACCACATTTCCCACCCTCATTCCTTTTCGTATTGCTTCTCAACTTCAATTCAGATCAGTGCGCACAAATACACTAAGCAGAAACTGTACCAATCAACTGTATGAGAAGCTGAACATCTGTAAGACAACAACCTGATTAGTAATTTTCTTGTTCACACTTTTTGCAGCTATGACCCTTAACAGAGTCTTTGAGACATCTAAATTGGCACAAGCTAGCTTTAAGCTGAAAGACTCAAAATAAACATTATGCTTCAGTGAAAGTAAACCTAAGCACTGCCTACACCTAATTAGAAGCCAGTTAAGAGCTTGAGCGATGGCAGAAGCCAGGCCCAATGAGTTTTAACATTACAATACAGGAGAGGCAGCCTACACTTGACAAAACAGTTTCCAGACATGCAAGGTCTGAAGCAAGGAAGAGCATGAGTAGCTAACCCATCATTCCAACTCAGACCTAAAGCTCTGATGCTTTCTTCATTTTCCCCCTTTATCGAGGTGCAGCCCAGTGAGATAAAACAGATACGAGCTATGATCCAAGTGTCAAGAACAATTCCCCCTAAGCAAAGCTGTTAAGTTTCTAACCTGACATGTTTCAACTAGGATTTCAGTGCACTAACAAGCTCAGCTTTGAGAAAAAGAACAAATAAGGGTTATTGAAAGAGACACATTTGTTAATTTAACCAAGGGGAGCACAAGTTCACTGCCACCCATTGCTTTGCCTCTCTGCTGACTTTTCCTTCCTAGAACTGGAAAAAGAAGCATAGATGAGAGGAAATGATTCACGTAAGCAGCTGGAAAGGCAAGACAGTAGGAGATTTCCTAAATGAATACAATTTACTGCAGGAACTACAGTCACGTTTGCCATTTCAAAGCTATTCCAGTGTTTCTAGGTCCTTAAATTTCCATTAGGATCACTGCTTTAATTGCATTGCAGAGCTACAGCACGGAACCCCACAAGTCAGATGAAGATCAGACGGCTGCAGAGTCCCACAGACAAACACTGGATAAATACTTCCAGGGTTTGGTGATGAGCTGGAAACCTTCTGACCTCCCAGAGCTCTTCGTCCTTGGTGATCTCAGGAGACCTACAATTAATTAAACAATTAAAACACGAAAGCCTCATCCACAAGTCTACAGTTCATTACACTGTAGCACAGTTGTGAGCACAGTCCTTCAAACAAGCTGGGAGGGTCAACTGCATTCCCAGAAGCATAGTTGTAGGACTATACATAACCAGGCAGTTGCTTAGACTCTAAGCTCACCTAAAAACTGATCCTGAAAGCCAGCCACACAAGTGTGCTGTTAGGAGCCTGCCCAATTTAATGTGCATTTCAAACACTATATCAAGGCTGCTACAATAGGCAAGGCCAATAAGCACTGCTGCATGGATTTCAGACATTATTAGTCATGCATCCCTACAGAACTACACAGCAATTCAAGCATATGCAACGGCAGACTGCAAATGTCTTAACTAATAACCAAGATCTGCCACTAAGCCAACCAGAACCCAGAATGTTCATTTTTAGAAAAGAAGCAAACAAGAAACATTTCGCCATTTCACTTTGAAGGATGTGAATAATGGTTTGTTTCCTCCTCCAGATTTCACACACGTGCCCCAAATGCTCTTCACACTGCCCAAGGCCTCACTTTTCCAGCAAAAACAAACAAACAAACAAACCATCACCACCCTTTGGCAGCCCATCACCAAGACAGCCTGCAACCTGGATAATAGGGATTAAGGCAGCTATCAAGCTTGGGGTGGTTTTCCTCATCAACGAGGGAGGATTCCAGCACCATTTGGGTGGGTTGTTTTTTTTTTCCTACTTGAAGAAATACAGTTTTTTCACAATTGAAATATGTATATATAGCAGATACCCAGACAGCTCAACCATGTCTTCCCTTACTGATCAAGGGCTGAAAAAGACAACTGCAGGAACAGGATGTCTCGTATCAAGAGACGTCAGCTGCAGAGCATCACATCAGCGTGTGCTGCAACAGAGCAAAACTCAGAGCTGCAGCAGTGATTTTCAAAGCTCCAGTCTGTTTATCCTTGGCTGATGGCATCCAGAAGAGACAGCAGAAGCCATCACACAAAGCATTCAGTGGGAAATTTATGGAAAGGAAGCAAGAATGGCCACAGTGCCATTGCTGGTGGTCACCCAGATCAACATGAGATTTCAGAGCAGGAAGCCTCATCTTTCATCCAGCACCTCATGAAACCCAGAAAAGCTCAGCTACTCCCAGGTGAAGCTGCACCCCACAGGAGCTGCCCCCAAAGGTCCAGCTGTCTGTTGGGGTCAATGTTTCCCACCCAGATTTTCCCAGCAGAAAAGGAAGCTCTTTGACATTTGCCAACAACAGAACTCCAC